>NC_091465.1:74772038-75079247 GCF_027789765.1 Dendropsophus ebraccatus | reverse complement strand
TGGTGAGACCCACATGACCGCAATTAGCAGGAGACACCTGAGTGCACATGGTTTTAATCCCTCCTGTTTTTTTCCCATTCTGTTTGCTGCAGCTATGGTGAGCGCAATACCTTATCCAGACTTGTGCTGCTTGGGGGCGACCTTCTCCGCCGGCGGTGCTGGCCGGGTTCTGGTGTGGTGTTTTTGGGTCTGGTCCTGTGGCATGGGGGTCGCAGGGCCGTCCCATGGCCCCCGTTCCCTGGCTGTGCACGCCTGCGGGGTTGGTGGCCACTGACTGGCACGGTGTGGACTTAGTGTAGGGACCCATGTGTATCAGATACCGGCACGAGGTACATGGGGCAGTATGGCTTGATCAATTCATACACAAAATTCTGATGTGTTTTTTATTTAGCCAAGCGGCACTAGTATCAGCCATAGGTGTGATGTGCAGCACTCTGTTTCTTCCCTGAGCCAGATTGCCCTAACCACAGGCTTCAGATATATCCATAAGTAGTCCGCTCCCAAGTAGTTAGAAAAAACTGTGCGGCATAAGAAAAAGTAAATATGAATGCTGTTTGCTTACCACTTTGGTGCAATAAATCCACAGGTTTTTTGCCTAACTACTTGGGAGTGCTGCAGACTATTTTTGTATGGATAGATATAGATATGTGTATGTGTGTGCAGGTTATTATATATTATGTCTTTTTTTTTTTAAGAAGGAACGATTGGGAACTACGGAGCCTGCTGAGTATGTTTTTGTTTTTTAAATATATTACAAAAGGGGGACTACCTTCATGCTAATGCACAGAGGGGATCTGCCTACTATATGGGGAACAGAGAGGCATCTAACTGCTGTATGGGACACAGCTATATGGATACACAGAGAGGGCCTAACTACTATCTTGGGCTGACTTTAATTATATGGGGGCACAGAAAAAACCTTTGCTATATGGCAGCACAGAGCGACTAATACTATATGGAGGCACTGAGGGGGCTTGTATACTATTTAGAGACATATATTGACCATAACTGCTTATATGGTGGAACAGAGGGGGTTCTGTTACTGTGTGAGGCAATACACATAGGATTTTGTATACAGATGAGGCTGAGGCTTGAACAAGGAGCCTAAAATGTTTGTCTGGCAGATCCTGCAAAGACGAGGCATCACCAGGAGAAATCTTCATGATGGCCGGGCAAGATGGTGAAGAACTTTGATCAGCAAAAATGTGAGCAGTAATCCATGCAGAGAAGACACCTCCTGTGAGTCACTGGATATATCTGTACTGCAATAACTTTAAAAAGTCTGGTCAGTGGGTTTTTGCACCCTGGTCACATATTGATATCCTATGCCAAGGATAGGCTATCAATATGTGAAATTAGAACTACTATGGGGGTAATGGGGATATCCGGATGTGGCAGCCCTGCAACCTTTATATCAAAATTTCGCTAGGCTTCTGGCTGCCAGGACAAGCACTTTGTAATAGGAAAACAGAGGGGCAGAACACATAGGGAGCCCCCTGCTACCTTATCACAATGTGTTTGTCTTGGCAGCCAGCTGTCTGTAGCAATATACCAATAGCAACGCTAGGTTGGGGGGGGGGGACAAGTTGACCTCTTGCACCAGGGCCCAAGAAACATTAGCTACGCCTCTGCTTGTATAGGTACCATGGATGACCGTTCATAGAGAGGGGCTATAACCTGACCCATTAGGATGAGTTCAATTTAAGAGCAGTAGTTCAAATGGACATTGGAAACAATGATCCGTTATGAAGGAATTGTAACAACCAAGAGAGGAGCAAGATCCAATGACATTGGGAGTCAACCATAAATGGCAGCCACTACAGTGACCATAAGTGTTGTCTTCCGAGTATTAGTTATAGTGGAGTTCTGGCATTCTACGAAATATTAAGCTTAAGATTAGGGCCGATTCAAGGGTTTCTGCCGCCTGAGGCAAACCTCAGGCGGCCGCCCCGAGTGATAGCCGGCATCCCCACCGGACCGCCTCATGGCAGAAGCGGGCCTGCTTAAGATACCCAATGTGGAGTCTTTTACAGATAAGAGACGCTGGTGTGTTACACTGATGACAATTGCTAGACTGCAGAACCATGCTTCACTTTTAGCAGCTGCCTTTCCTGGGTCCTGACAATGGCTCCTAGGACCTATAGTGGGGAAGAATCCTGGCATTAGTCAGCAGTAGAGATGAGCGAATACGATTCGATCGAGTAGGTATTCGATTGAATATTGCAGTATTCGAAAGATTGGAATTCAATCGAGTAGTGAGGCTAATACGCGGGAAACATTCTAAAGCCCTCCCATCGCAGTTGGTGCTTTTTTTAATCCATTGACCATGCAGGGAGGCCGTAAGGGACCCTGGGAGTACGCACGCAGCGCGAAAACGGTGTCTACCCTCATTGGGTGGCTGAACCACATGACCTAGAATCTTTAATACTTGACTTCCGCTTCTCGACCGCAGATGAGCTTTCAACCTATCCAGGGAAAAATCTTGGAGCAGGGAGAGATAGGTTTTAATAGCGTTTTGGTTAGGCAGGATTACTACTGAACCCAAAAGTCCCTTTTCAGGGCTAATATCCAGCGAAAAAGTCATCTCTGAAACAAAAGCCATTCTCAGTGCTAAGAAATAGATGAAATAACAGCAGCAGCAGGTGTATTCATCCCAGTACCATGTGTGTACAAGTGACTTATAGTGTCCATCTTTAACACCACTAAGGGCATGTTATACATATTGTTCCAGTAGCCCACTAAGGGCACCTGATATATACTGTTCCAGTAGCCCAGTAAAAGGCACGTGATACATATTGTTCCAGTAGCCCAGAAAAAGGCACGTCATACATACTATTCCAGTAACATTCGTACAGCATGACGCGTGATACGCGCGAATAACATAACACTCTGCGGACGCACATTGGAATCATGTATGTAACGCTGCACAAGAAATACGAACGAAATGTGGGAACATTGCCGTAAATGTTCGTAAAGCGTTCGCAAGTATTTTTCCTTCGCAACTGCGGAGAGTGGCATTATACTGCAAGTTTGGGGTGTTGGGTGCACCCAGGCATGCTCCCCCTAATGTCCCAGTGTCATTTCGGAGGTGTTTACATCGTTTAGGGAGGTTTCATGGGGGACTTGGTGACCTCCAAGTGGTCGAATTTTGATTTCCAAATGCCGTAGACTATAATTTTTCCGTAGACTATAATGGGATCGAATACTCATTCGAAAAGTCGAATATCGGTGCCTATTCGATTCAAATTCTCGAAAGTCGAATATTTCACTACTCGCTCATCTCTAGTCAGCAGTCCTAAACAAAATTCATAAAAAGTTGTATGAAACATCAGAAATAAAAAGCAAATGACAACTTACCATAGACCTTGGTGATGCGTGAACAGACTAGTGCTGTGCTGGGGTGATGATTTATACAGTACACTGCTATAGGCACGTGAGGGGAGAAGGGGTTACTGATGCAGTGGCTTTACAAGAATGGAAACAAACAGCAGTAGCATCAGAACCCTAACCATTGCCCCAACTCTAGATAGGTAGGATTGGTGTTCACTAAAGAATGGCGCAACCCTTGGCCGATCACCTACACTTATGGCTGACATTGGATTTTGCCTGACCCCCGGGTGACCCCATGATGTCCATTATGCAAGAGAATGGGGACATCCTCATCTTGGTTGCCTTGTGGTCTTTATGGTTATCATACCTCTATGTTCTCTATTCACACTCACAGTTCTCTATATCTTGGGATGTCTTGGAAATCTGAACCTGACCAGTCTGGTCGAATTTATTAAAGTGTCCATAGATAAGTAAAATAACATCTAACTACTACTCTATGGGAGGCATTTATTAAGTCCGGCGTTTTTTACGCCGGAACGTAGAAATGCCCCCGCAGCTCCGGCGCTACGGAGATTTATGTAGAGGTGGACTGCCTCTACATAAATCCTGTGCGCGCCGTTGCGCACCGCCGAAAACCTATGCCAGCTGAGGACTGGAGTAGGTTTTCGGCGTACATTTTGGCGGAACGGATGATAAATCGCGCGGACTCTGAGTCCGCGTCCTCCGTTCCGCCCACTCTCCGCCCCTTTTCCGGCACCTTTCCGCCCCCTGGCGTACTCGGCGGAAAGTGCCGATTTGCGACTATTTTATTCGCAAATCCGCCATTTTTGCTTAAAAAAAAAAGCAAATCGGCACTTTCCGCCGAAAATCATTCATTCGCCGGATGATACATGTGGCCCTATGACTGTACCTTACACATTGACCCCCATGAAATGTCGTCCATAAAGGTCCCTGCCCTTTGGGAAGAATAATTGTCCATTTCCTCTTTGGAGACAGTATAAGGTTATGGCATACAGCCCTATTTAGTCGACATGTCCTGACGTGGAATACAGGACCTTGAGGTCTCTTATGAGACAAATGATCAACATTCATATATCTGCCTGGCAGCAATGTGTCCATGGAAATTACATCAAGTTTAACAACTGCGCATTCAGTCCTGTGACAAGGGCACGGATGGGTAATACTGGATCATGAGACGGAGCATGAGAGGTTTTAAATGCCAACCTATATATAACATAAATGGATGGTGGAAATACATCAAACTGTATAAAATACTGAACATTTTATATGCAGTGGTAGCGGTAGCTATTCACATTACATTAAATCTGTCCCTGCTTGTCTGAGCTTTCTCTGGGTTTTCAGTGTTTGTAGTGGTTGAAGGTTTTTAGTCAATCTGCAATGTATTCTTGGTTAATCATAGTTGCTTTCATGATTAAAGGGGTAGTTCATTGAAACAAAATTCTTTCAAATCAACTGGTGCTAGCAAGTGCCATAGATTTGTAATTTACTTCTATTATAAAATCTCAAGTCTTCCAGTACTTATCAGCTACTGTATGTTTTTCAGGAAGTGGTGTATTATTTCCAGTCTGGAGAGCAGGAGAGGTTTTTTATGGGTATTTGCTCCTGCTCTGGACAGTTCCTGATATAGACAGAGGTGGCAGCAGAGAGCACTGTGTCAGACTGGAAAGAATTCACCACATACAGCAACTGATATCAAGAACTGGAAGACTTGATATTTTTAATAGAAGTAAATTACAAATCTCTGGTACTTTCTAGCACCAGTTGATATGAAACAGGGGTGTAGCTACTATAGAGGTAGGGTAGGAAGCTGCTATGGGGCCCGTGCCGGAGGGGGGCCCGGGGTGGTGGAGAAGGTAAGAGTGCCCTGTGTCCTTCTGCTTAACCCCTATGTACTGCTGTGTGACCCAATGTTTACTTACATGCTGCAACACAAAAAAGGGTTAACAGGCAGAAGACAAAGAGATATCTGCTTACCTGCACTGATAACCCCTGACCTCTGTTCTCTGCCTGCTGCAATCAAGTAGGAAAATGTGCAGAGGTCAGGGGTTATCAGTGCACCAGCAGTAAAGCAAAGATCTCCTTGTCTTCTGATCTTTGGGTCACTTACACACTGCAGTACATAAGGGGTTAAGCAGAAGGTAGTGTGCTCCTGCACCTATGTATTTATCCATAAGGGGTTCTATTGCTCAACTTTGAAGAAAAGTTCTGGCTCTTCTGAAACAAACCTTAAACAAACCGCACTGCAGGTGTATGGCTGTTTTAGTGTTGCTCAAAAAGTTCTTTTATCAATACTTACCTGTCCGCACTCCTCGTGTCCCCCGCTGGTTGCAGCCACCTCCATTTCCTGACTGAGACAAGAATGACAGCTTGCTCAGCCAATCAGTGGCCACAGTGCTGTCCCGTCTCAGTCAGTCAGTGATTGGCTGAGCAGGCTGTCACTTTCATTTCAGGAGTGACAGCCTGCTCAGTTAATCACTGACTGAGACAAAGCTGCCACCAGTGATTGGCCGAGGGGGCTGGAGGTGGCTGTAATTAGCGGGGGACAGTGGAGACCTATAGTGGGATACTGGAGGAACGAGGACAGGTGAGCATATCCTTTATTTTGTTTTCTATGCATATTATATTTTGTGGCCACCATTTTGGACTGGGTCCATTACGAACATTGCAAAAAGGTCAGTTCAGTACTGAACCAAATTTTTTGCAAAGTTTGTAACAAATCTTGTGAAATTGTGTGTGAAATTCTATATGCTCATCAGACACTGCTCCACATGTCTTGTAGCATCTGTGCCTGGTACTCAGCTTACCTGGTACTCTGCTTGAACCCATTAAAATGAATGGGGCTGAGTTACGTGTTGCAGCTGGCAAAGCAGCTACAAAATATAGTCTATGCATAATAATGAGAGTGCAGTACTTGCCTAAGCCTTTGATTAGTTAGGGGTTAGTCAGGTAGGGGTGCCAGGACTCGATACCCGATAACTCATGACTATTAATATTTAAGGGTAGGCCATAGTCTTGGAAAAACGCTTTAATATTTATTCCAGATCTAAATACCTATACCGGATCCTTGACAAATGGAGTCTCGTCTTGAAAACCGATTTTAAATACTCATATACATCACTGTATTAGTCATAGCTAAAAGCAGCTACAAAGAGCGTCTACTACCTTGGAGGACCTGGTACGTCCACACACTACATAGACAGTTCACTGCTTTCAGTAAAAACTGTGTAATACCTAGTTTCCCTTGTGGTGGCGCTGCAGGAAATATTGAACACTAAGGAGAAGATTTATCAAACATGGTGTAAAGTGAAACTGGCTGTTGCCCCTAGCAATCAATCAGATTCCACCTTTCATCCCTTACAGACTCTTTGGAAAATGAAAGGTGGAATCTGATTGGTTGCTAGGGGCAACTGGGCCAGTTTTACTTTACACCATGTTTGATAAATCTCCCCCTAACTCTTAGATTTCTCGACTCATCCCTGCTGAAAAAAAATTATCATCAGTGTATAGCCCAGAGACTCAAAAAGAGATTGCGCCAAACAACATCATCTACTTCTTCTTCTATTATTAAATAGAGCAATAAACCCCTAATGGACACAGCCTGATAGGGTCGTGGCCCTTATTAACCCATACATGACCCTTTTCTAATGCGTCTATGCGATTTTTGACCTGTTTGGCCCAGACGAATGGTGAAACGTCTGCTCGTAATTAGAAGCAATATCCTATTTATGACCAATGTCTAAGGCTGGATGTGATGGAGACCATAGAGTCTTATGTGGATTCTATAGAAATCTATAGAGAACATAGATCTTACACGTCATTCATCTGGATTTATCATACAGGATTTTCCTGGAAATACTTCAAAACTCTAAAGAAGAGCCGAACACTTCAAAGAAATTCATCAAAGATCAGATCTCATTCATGGCTGTTTAATTTCCATTTTCAATTTCCAACGGTAATAAAGGTCAATTCCTGTTTATGGCGGCTGCAAAGCTCTCCGATTGTTTTTGCCGCTGCTTAGCATATGATAACATGTAGGAGAGAAATATCCTATTCTAATATTATTTTATGTTTGAAGTATTTTATTTGTTCCTTTTTGGGCTGTAACTATAGTGTGTTCATTCTGATCCACCTGGTCCATGAATAAAATACAAAAATAAAACTACAAAGGTTAATATTTCCCCTTGAAGAGAGTCCCAAACTGGCATGTGAGGATTATGAGCCACTGGGGAAAAAATATGGAAAGTAGCTCTACTTCAGAAGGAACCAACCTTAGGGCCAGTTCACATGGAGTAAAACTGGCGGAATTCCCGTCAGCCTCGGTGTCATGCAGGCAGTCTATGGGAGGGCTCGCTCACCTCTGCTCTCTGTACCTCTCCGCTCAAAGAATTGACATGTCCATTCTTTGAGCGGAGAGGCACGGAGAGAGGAGGCGCAAGCCCTACCTAAAACAGCCTGTATGAAACGGAGGCTGGCGGGAATTCCACGGTGGAATTCCACCAATTTTATTCCATGTGAACTGGCCTTAAGCCCCTAATACACAGGGCAATTGAGAGGAGTAAACGAGCTCAGCCCTGTCAGGTCAGCACTCGCTTGCTCCTCGGTCTCCGCTTGCCGCCACTGCTATTACATGTTCCGGCAGTGAGCGGGTAAGAGCTGGTGTGGGGGGGGGGGGGGGGGGGGGAAGGGGTGCTGGGAGGTGAGGGAGGGCTACCTGGGTGATCGCTAGATTGTCCGGGCAGCCCATAGAAGTTAGTCTATAACTGACCTCCTCATAGAAGCCGATCAGATAAGCCATGACATATCGAAAATTATTTTTCTAAAACGTGGAAAACAGTAGAGTAATAAAAGCCCCTGGTGGTGTGATCACTCTCTCTTCCATCTGTCTCCTACTTCTTGCTAATTTCCCAAATGTATATGAGCAAGAATGCAGGGACAGATAGGAACAGAACTGCAGGATCAGACTAACCACACATAACTGCGGGATCAGACTAACCACACATACTGTAACTGCGGGATCAGACTAACCACACATAACTGCAGGATCAGACTAACCACACATAACTGCGGGATCAGACTAACCACACATAACTGCGGGATCAGACTAACCACACATAACTGCGGGATCAGACTAACCACACATAACTGCGGGATCAGACTAACCACACATAACTGCGGGATCAGACTAACCACACATAGCTGCGGGATCAGACTAACTACACATAACTGCGGGATCAGACTAACCACACATAACTGCGGGATCAGACTAACCACACATAACTGCAGGATCAGACTAACCACACATAACTGCGGGATCAGACTAACCACACATAACTGCGGGATCAGACTAACCATACATAACTGCGGGATCAGACTAACTACACATAACTGCGGGATCAGACTAACCACGCATAACTGCGGGATCAGACTAACCACACATAACTGCGGGATCAGACTAACCACACATAACTGCGGGATCAGACTAACCACACATAACTGCGGGATCAGACTAACCACACATACTGTAACTGCGGGATCAGACTAACCACACATAACCAGGGCCGTCTTACCCATTGGGCATAGTAGGCGGCTGCCCTGGGGCCCTTGCGCCCTAGGGGGCCCCTGCCCGCTGTCACAGTGGGCAGGGGCCCCCTAGGACGCAAGGGTCCCCGGGCAGCCGCCTCCCATGCCCAATGGGTAAGACGGCCCTGCGCGCCCCCCCTTCCCCTTCTCTTGCGACCGCAAGCACTTTCTTGCTTGCGGTCGCAAGAGGAAATCCGGCCCCGGCTGATGCGTCACTCCCCGGGGGATTCTCCGGGAGCGCATGCATCAGGAACCTCAGTGCGCGTCGCTGGGGCTTCCTGTACTGGAAGTCCCGGCCTGGGCGCACACTGAGCTTCCGGATGTGTGCTCTCCCGGAGAATCCCCCGGGGAGCGACGCATCAGCCGGGGGCAGAAGAGGAGAGGAAGCAGCGACGGGGGAGCGCTGGTAGGTGAGTTGGGTGTTTGTTTTTTTTATCTGCTGTGCAGGGGGGAGCCATCTATAAGGGGGATACAGGGGGGAGCCATCTATAGGGGGGGAATACGGGGGAGCCATCTATAAGGGGGCAATACGGGGGAGCCATCTATAGGGGGGGATACAGGGGGGAGCCATCTATAGGGGGGATACAGGGCGGAGCCATATATAGGGGGGGATACAGGGGGAGCCATCTATAGGGAGGATACAGGGGGAGCCATCTATAGGGGGGATACAGGGGGGAGCCATCTATAGGGGGGATACAGGGGGGAGCCATCTATAGGGGGGGATACAGGGGGCCATCTATAGGGGGGGATACAGGGGGGAGCCATCTATAGGGGGGGATACAGGGGGGAGCCATCTATAGGGGGGATACAGGGGGGGCCATCTATAGGGTGGATACAGGGGGGAGCCATCTATAAGGGGGATACAGGGGGGAGCCATCTATAGGGGGGGATACAGGGGGGGCCATCTATAGGGGGGATACAGCGGGGAGCCATCTATAGGGGGGGATACAGGGGGGAGCCATCTATACGGGGGGGATACAGGGGGAGCCATCTATAGGGGGGGATACAGGGGGAGCCATCTATACGAGAGGGGGGGGGATACAGGGGGGAGCCATCTATAGGGGGGATACAGGGGGGAGCCATCTATACGAGGGGGGGATACAGGGAGGAGCCATCTATAAGGGGGGATACAGGTGGGAGCCATCTATAGGGGGGATACAGGGGGAGCCATCTATAGGGGGATACAGGGGGGAGCCATCTATAGGGGGGATACAGGGGGAGCCGTCTATAGGGGGATACAGGGGGGAGCTATCTATAGGGGGGGATACAGGGGGGAGCCATCTATAGGGGGGGATACAGGGGGAGCCATCTATAGGGGGGATACAGGGGGAGCCATCTATAGGGGGGGATACAGGGGGGAGCCATCTATAGGGGGGGATACAGGGGGGAGCCATCTATAGGGGGGATACAGGGGGGAGCCATCTATAGGGGGGATACAGGGGGGAGCCATCTATAGGGGGGGATACAGGGGGGAGCCATCTATACGAGGGGGGGATACAGGGGGAGCCATCTATAGGGGGGATACAGGGGGGAGCCATCTATACAAGAGGGGGGATACAGGGGGGAGCCATCTATAGGGGGGATACAGGGGGGAGCCATCTATAGGGGGGATACAGGGGGAAGCCATCTATACGAGGGGGGGATACAGGGGGGAGCCATCTATAAGGGGGGATACAGGTGGGAGCCATCTATATGAGGGGGGGTATACGGGGGGATACAGGGGGGAGCCATCTATAGGGGGGGATACAGGGGGGAGCCATCTATACGAGGGGGGGGGGGAGCCATCTATAGGGGGGGATACAGGGGGGAGCCATCTATACGAGGGGGGGATACAGGGGGAGCCATCTATAAGGGGGAATACGGGGGAGCCATCTATAGGAGGGGATACAGGGGAGCCATCTATACGGGGGGGATACAGGGGGGAGCCATCTATAAGGGGGTAATACAGGTGGGAGCCATCTATAAGGGGGTAATACAGGGGGAGCCATCTATAAGGGGGTAATACAGGGGGGAGCCATCTATAAGGGGGTAATACAGGGGGAGCCATCTATAAGGGGGTAATACAGGGGGAGCCATCTATCCGGGGGGGGGGGGGGGTACAGGGGGAGCCATTTATAAGGGGGGGATACAGGGGGGAGCCATCTATAAGGGGGGGGATACAGGGGGAGCCATCTATAAGGGGTAATAGAGGGGGAGCTATCTATAAGGGGCCAATACAGATGTGCAGTGTGTAGAGAGATGAGGATGGTGACAGAGTGTGGAGCCTAATATGTCTGTCTGGCAGATTCTGTGGATTCGTGGCTCGGAGAAGTTCTCATAACGGCACAGGGCAAATGGAAAAGAAGATGAAAAGGGAAGACGTCCCATGTGAGTCACTTGATGTATCTGCACTATAATGTATATGGCGTACAGAACCTGTTTAGAGCTGGGTACCTCTATATGACTGGATGAGGTGATAGTGATCTGTGTACAGTGGATTAGTCAGTAGCAGCGGTGGTGTTAGTCAGTATGCGGTGGTAATATTTGTTGCTTGTTATCTGGCATATATATAGAGAAGGGCAAAACAACATGTCTCATATAGACAGAGGAGCAACAACATGACTATTATATTATATATGAACCATGTTGTTTCCCTGTATTCTGTATACAGGGAAACAACATGGTTCATATATAATATAATAGTCATGTTGTTGTCCCTCTGTATATATGAGAGATGTTGTTTTGCCCTTCTCTATATATGAACCATGTTGTTTCCCTGTATATTGTATTATACAGTATACATACAGGGAGACAACATGGTTCTCATATATAATAGTCATGTTGTTGCCCCTCTGTATATATGAGACATGTTGTTTTGCCCTTATTTATATATATATATATATATATATATATATATATATATATATATATATATATATATAAGCCATGTTGTTTCCCTGTATATTATATTATACAGTATACATACAGGGAGACAACATGGTTCTCATAGTCATGTTGTTGCCCCTCTGTATATATGAGACATAATGCACTGGTGTGACAATAAACCCTGCAGATTGCTGTTGGAAGTGCTGTCTCCATTGCGTTTTTTGGATACTTTGAAGCCAACCTGGTCTTGTTTGGTGAGGCATGCACGCACGGTTATTTTTTGTTTTTGCGCTGCTGAAAGACTGTGTTGTGAATTAAAGTTTATGTTAACAATAATTTTTATTTTATATTGTACGTAATTGTACTGGCTAGGGGCGGGGTTGCAAAGATGGGGGGTTTTGATGGCGGCGGCCGCGGGGGGTGGGGCCCAATTCGCACCTCTGCCCAGGGGCCCATAATGCTGTTAAGACGGCCCTGCACATAACTGCGGGATCAGACCAACCACACATAACTGCGGGATCAGACCAACCACACATAACTGCGGGATCAGACTAACCACACATAACTGCGGGATCAGACTAACCACACATAACTGCGGGATCAGACCAACCACACATAACTGGTCCCCTGTTGTAAGTCCCCTGTTTGCGCCTGGTATCATCTCCCACACTTCAGTGTGGGAGATGATACCAGGCGCAAACAGGGGACCTACAACATGAGGATTTTCACCACTTTGTGATATTCCTGTAGCTGTTTTCATTATTTTGGAACAATGTTATCTGCATTTACAGAGCCATGATTAAGGACGAGTAAGTCCGAAACATGTCGGCCTTTTAAATGAATTTATAATAAAGAATTGGTTATTTTATGAGAGCCGGAGACTTTCCTCTTTTTCCAAAAAAAACAGATGCATTGGTGTGCATCAGTTTTTTTTAAAGGACACAAAAATGAGGTGGACAACATTTTTGTGTAAGTTAAAAAATACTTTTGATATTTTTTTTTTATTGTTATAATGAAAGTCGATGGAAAAACTACACACAAATGCATGTTTTTTATATGTGTTTTTTTTTTTTTGGGGGGGGGGGGGGATGGATGAAAAAAAAAAACGATTGCAAAAACGCAGTGTGAACCCAGCCTTATAAAGATTTGTAAATTACGTCTATAAAAAAAAAATCTCAATCATTTTATGTACTTATTAGCTGCTGTCTGTCCTGCAGGAAGTGGTGTATTCTTTTCAGTCTGAGGAATCCGCATGGAGAAGTACTGGCAAATCCCGCCGCTTGTCCCCGCTCGCAGCCGGACACATTTCTGCCCGTCCCATAGACTCAATTCTATAGTCAAGCAAATTCCGCCGTCCGCCCAAAAAATTGACATGTCAATTCTTTCAGTGGACGGAGGAATCTGCCTGTGGATAGAATGGAGTCTATGGCACAGGCGGAAATGCGTACGGCCGCGAGCAAAGACAAGTGATGGAATTTGCCAGAACTTCTCTGTGCGGATTCCTCAACCCACCCTGACACAGTGCTCTCTGCTGCCACCATTGTCCATGTCAGGAACTGTCCAGAGCAGTACAAGGTTTACTATGGGGATTTGCTACTGCTCTGGACAGTTCCTGCCATGGACAATGGTGGCAGCAGAGAGCACTGTGTCAGACTGAAGAGACCACTTCCTGCAGGATATACAGCAGCTGATAAGCATGGGAAGACTTAAAATTTTGAATAGAAATAAAGTGCAAATTTGTATAACTGTCTGACACCAGCTTATTTAAAAAAAAAAATGTCCTCCAGAGATTGAGAGACTCTGTTGGGTCATTCTCTGCTCTGACTAACAGAAGGGGGGCCTGGGAAAGCATACTCTGTTGATTCAGAATTCCAATTCCATAAGAGGATGTTGCCAGTGGATTTTCAAAACAGACAGCCCCTTTAAAGTAGAAGTCCGGCCAAAAGTATATTTTACTAGGTTATTACTTATGGAAAGTTAGACAAATTTGTAGTGTACATTTATTATGGGAAATGCACATATACTGCTATTTCCCTTCATTTAGTAGATCATGGAGTGTTAGAATTCTCTCAGAAACAGTGACGTCACGACCCAGGGTGTAATTCCAATGGAATGTCCAGCAGGGGGCGCTCTATATGTAGAAGCCTATGGCACTGTATTGTTTCTATGGATGTCTATGTAAAGTAATGGAATGGAATGTACAGTGTGCTTTATTGATTGAATACATCTATGGAATACTTTGGGGAGCAAGTGTCCTTGCTCCCCAAACTATTCCATAAATGTATTCAATCAGTACAGGGCACTGAGGGAGAGAGGTGCCTGTGCATTTAACTTACCCCTCCCTCCCTGCTCGGTGCTGCTGCCACATATATACTGTACTACTCCTTCCATCATCTGCTCACCCACACACAAAAGGCTGCGTGCCGGCCGGGGACACTGGGAAGCACTGGGAGCCGGTATGTGTGAACGGAAAGCGGCGGCCGGGTGGGGAGTAAGCCATGGGATAGTGGGAAGTTTCCCCGGATCCTGGAAGAAGGAGGAGGGGAAAGCTGAGGGGGCATGATGGCTCCTGCACAGAAGCCCCTGTGTGATAAGCAGCTCCCTCCTGCGCCCGGCGGCATCAGCGGCGGCAGGCATGTGATAGGGATAACCCTGGTACTACTCCCATCATCTGCACATACTATGAGCAGATAATGGGAGTAGTAGTTCAGTGCATATAGTCCAGTGCACAGGCGGCCCTGGAGATCAGCCCTGGTACTCCTTCCCCATCATCTGCTTATACTATGAGCAGATGATGGGAGGAGTAGTACAGTATATATGTGGCAGCAACAGCACCGAGCAGGGAGGGAGGGGTAAGGTAGATGCACAGGCACCTCTCTCCCTCCCTGCTTGGTGCCCTCCTAATATACTGATTGAATACATTTATGGAATACTTTGGGGAGCAAAGACACTTGCTCCCCAAAGTATTCCATAGATGTATTTAATCAATAAAGCATACTGTACATTCCATTCCATTACTTTACATAGACATCCATAGAAACAATACAGTGCCATAGGCTTCTACATATAGATCGCCCCCTGCTGGACACTCCATAGGAATTACACCCTGGGTCGTGACGTCACTGTTTCTAAAAGAATTCTAACACTCCATGATCTACTAAATTAAGGGAAATAGCAGTATATGTGCATTTCCCATAATTAATGTACATTAATTTCCATAAATTTCCATAAGTAATAACATATTAAAAAATACTTTTTGCCGGAGTTGTCCTTTAAGGGCCGTATTACACCAAGCGATTATCGGACGTTTCGGCCGATAATTGTTCAGTGTAATAGGTCATGTTAAAAGGCAACAATCAGCCGACATGCACGATGTCAACTGATCGTTGTCTTAAAACAGGGATGGGGAACTTTTGGCCCTCCAGCTGTTGCAAAACTACAATTGCCATCAGGCCTGGACAGCAAAGCTTCGCTTTGGCTGTCCAGGCATGATGGGAATTGTAGTTTTGCAACAGCTGGAGGCCTGAGAGTTCCCCATCCCTGTCCTCAAACATGACCTATCACAACGATAACGATAGCGGCGGTCTGCTGGCCAGGCAGGATCATCCGGGCAGCCCCTCCCGCAGCTCCCCTTGCCGACCTCCCCCCCAGCGCTTGATGTTTGTTCATGTAATAGCACAGACAGTGGACGGGGAACGAGAAGCAATCAAGCGCTGACCTCCTCAGTATCGGGCCGTGTAATAAGGCCCTAAGAGTTAGTTGTTCTTTATAGAAAGGGCAGCGTATACCATATGGGGGTGACTCATTCTGTTTGAGTTTAATGTATGACTACTTTGCAATTTCTCTTTCTTCTCAACTTCAGTACATGAAGAGATGAAGCCGATTCTGAAGTGGTCTCCATTTCCCTCGGAGACTGTAATAACATGGACTGTCCTATTATCTGTATGGAGAATGAAGTCAGATTATCTCCATCTTACACACTGGACTCACAGGCAATTATTCCACTGAAGTACAATCTGTACCAGAGCTCCTTCTAGCCGCCTAGAGTCATACAAAGTCTTCAGAAAGTTAATGCAGAACTACGGCTGCTCTCGGTGCTAAAGCGTGCCTATTAGAGATGAGACTATCCTGAGCATGATGGAGTCGTTCAGCATTTGAATACTGACAGCTGAAGAAATTGGATGCAGCCCTAGGGAGTCCTGGGAAACATGGATACAGCCCTAAGCCATAGATTGTATCCATGTGTGGTGTACCCCCGGTGTGATGTTATATCTGAGGAGCGGCTGGTCACTTGCTAGGTGTTGTAGTGTGACACCACTTCTATGGTGGATGGCCGAGATACAGCCGGACCTTAAGGTGTTGTCACGTGATGCCGGTGCCTGGTGGGCACACAGGTGTGCTGGCATGCCTGCTTTTATTTTAGGAGGTCGGCTGTACCCTTTTCGCCTGTGGTCAGTGTCCTGCCTAGATGCTACCGGGTCCCTTGGGATGATGTAGTCACGGATGGCCAGAGTGGTGTAGTGACCCTCCTGGATAGTAGGACCGGCCACCCACAGAAAGGGGAGAATGTCCCAAGGTTGCGGTGTGTGTGCTGTGTCGGTGGTGGTGAATAATCACAGAAATAAAGTTGAATTGGTTTACTACTTGTGAATGTGCAGCAGGTAATACATAACGTCTCTGAGATACACTGGACAAAGTTCCAATAAACACTTGATAAGAGAACGACCAGATCTGTAGGATAAGTGCAGTGTAGGATATATTCATGTTGCTTGAGTTGTGCGGAGTAAAACAAGAAGTAGAGAAGCAGAGAGGAGGATTCCGTGAGAGTCTCAACCCATGTAGTACTGTGGTCTGCCGGGATGAGACAGAGTTCATAGGCTCCTGCAACTTTGCTCTGTCAGGATCAGTAACTGGCTCTGTGGCTCTAGCAGTGGATACTGTCTTGCACTGTGACTTCTCCTTCTCCACGGTGTGGGTTGAGGTTATCTCTAGCTAGTCCTCTCTTAAGAGGAGTTTAACAATGCATAGTGCTTTGGAGTGTAACTAGTGAAGAAGTTGGTAGCAGTGTACTGTCTTGCGTCCTTCCCATACTGGGTACTGACTAAGACTGACTTACTCTTCCTGTCTCCTGTGTGACTCACTTCCACCAAAGCATGTATGGTGCGCGGTGATTGGGTGAAAGAGTGCAACAGAAGAAGAAAGGAGGGAGATGATAGGAAAGATGAAAGCAGAAATCCTACTGGTTTACAGATTCTGGTGACACATAAACACAATAACCCTTTGAGATCCTTCAGCTGTGCAGCTTCCATACTTACATACATAATACAGCAACATCTAGTGGCTTTCAGTACTACTTTTACCATGATAAGAATACAAAAAGTACAGACTTTTGCGAAGGGTGTATATAACTGTAACACCCCTAGTGGGACACCACACGTTTTCCCAGACTCCCTAGGGCTGCATTAAAACTTCTTTAGCCACCAGTATTCAAATGCCGAATAATCGAGTTATGCTCATCTATTCTGTCTGTATTAGGCTATTTTCACACTACGTAAGAGACCGGCCGTTCCGTGACCCCGGTCAGGTCACAGAACGGCCGGTCTCTGGCCGGATCATCTCGGCCGGTACTTAAGTACCAGCCGGATGATCCTTTCTGCCGCAGAGCTCTGATGCGGGCGCATCAGCGTGCCCGCCTCAGAGCTTCCTATAGCCCACAGTGAATCAAGCGGCCGGAGCCGCTCGCTTCACTGTGTGAACTGACAGGTCTTTCTGCGGCCGGAATTCACTAAATTCCCGGCCGCAGAAAACTGACATGTCAGTTGTTTGCGGCGCTGCATGGAATCCCGGCCGGAGCGTGTACGATGTGTGTACGCTCCGGCCGGGATCCCATAGAACAACAGGCATTGTTCCATCGCTGTAAAAGTATGGCTGTTGTTGCCATCGGCAACAACGGCTGTACTTTTACGTAGTGTGAACATAGCCTCAAATGGGATTTTGGTTTTGAAGTATCCATAGGATAGGGTATTAGTGTATAATTACTGGAGGTTGACTGCTGGGACCCTCCTTGATTTAAAAAATAAGACTCCCGAAGCTCCCATCTGAATGCACAAACTATTTTTGAAATTTTTACAGGCAATAGATGGAGTGGTGATCAAGTATACAGACTGCAAATGAGTGTGCAGTTGAAATTTCCATATGTCTTGATGGGTGAGATTATTAATTTCCCGCACCCCCCTGCCTGCCTTTTTTCAGTTTCGTGGAACTTCCTCTTCAACTAATAGGAAATGTTCAAAAGCCTCCTTTATTTGCCTTTTTTAAAGAAGTACTCTGGAACAATTAAAAAAAATTATAATACTTTGCTTTAACAAAGTTATATTGCCTTAAGGCCCTATTCCACGGAACTTTTTCGAACGATTATCGTTCATAAAATCGTTCAAACGACCGCTCGTTAACAATATTTGTTCTGTGGAATAGCTGTAAACGAGCGAACGACAACAGCGAAATCGTCGTTGAGTCCTTCACTATTTTTTTTCAACATGTCGAAAAAAAATCGTTGGTCTTTCAACAATAATTCGCTAATCTTTTCGTTGAATAAAAAAAATCTTTCAGTCGTTCTTGAAATGTCTACCTACATTTCCCTACGTTTTAAACGACCATGTAACGATGTAACAACCGCAAAAAAATCGTTACACTACAGATATCGTTCACGTTCCCACACGTATTATGTGTTATCGTTCGCTTAAAAAAATCGTTAAGTGCTCGTTAGCGAGCGGTCGTTGGAGCGAGTCTATGAACGATAATCGTTCCGTGAAATAGGGCTATTATATAACTATAATAAAATAAATGTATAATATGTTACTCATACACCAGCAGTAGTAAGGGGCGACACAGGCCTCTCTGCTGTCTCCCAACTGTAGATGGACTTTCCATGCAAGATGACTCTTTTAGGACTACGAACGCTGCAGGAAATAGGATTTCAATTTTGATGCAACCAATCCAGGCAAAACCCATCCCCGCCCCTTATCCGCCTATAATAAGCCATCGTGACGCAGCTCCTGCCTGGGCTTGTTGATGTCCTATTCCATAAATGATTTAGCCTTCCTTTATCATCGGCTACAGACCATGTCTAGCTCTTTCTAATACCTCAGATTTGTTGCTGTGTCACAATTACTGAGCCTGATAAGCAGCATGATTCACGGCGTATCAGCTTCTATTCACATACACCCACTTTGCCGCAGATTGTCTCCAGTCGTCTTCCATTACTCACATTTCATTCTCCGTAAATTATTTTAATAATACACAGTGTGAGACTTAACCTTCAGCCTCGGTGACGTCTGCCGAGTCTCTACATGACTGTGGTCCTATTTAATTTAACACTGTAATATGTCACCCATAGCCAGTGGATATTTGTTTTCAGTAATAGTATTGTGTGTAAGCACCAGAAGAAGACACCTACAGGGACATATATACCTATAGTCATCATTTAGAAGGTCATCAGCTGTAGGCACCGGAAGAAGACACTTGAGGGGTTAGTAGCTGTAGGCATTGGGTAGCGGTAGACATTTGAATAGCCAAAGGTTATTGACGCCAAGGGTAAATATCTGGAGAATCAACAGTTGTCTATGTCAGGAGTAATTATCTGTAGCGTATTGGTCCTTTCACATTAATCGATTTGTCCGCCACAAACAAGCAACATTGGTGCTCGAGCGACCGGGCTGCATGAACGATCCTTGTATAGTTTGTGAAGCCATGGAAACAATGTATATATCCGTGCTGTCAGTTTTCAAATCACAAGCAGTGCATACTTACCTTCTGTGCTGCTGTGCGATCTGGCATTCAACTCTCCAGTTCTCCGGTAGCGGGCTGTATCTTCAGGCCCGCCTCCTCTGACTGTCAATTATCTGGAGTAGGCAGGGCCTGAAGACACAGCAGCTGGACGGGAGAGTTGGAGAACAGGATGCCGGATCACAGCAGCAGCAGCACACTAGGTAAGTATGTACTGCTGTGTGATATGGAAACTGACAGCACATATATATGCATATCCGTGCTGTGAGTTTGCTTTTATCATCATCGGCCTTACATCCAGATGTATTGCAGATAATGATACATTTTGATGTAGGCTCTAAAGACTCAATCGGCAGAGGATCGGACGTTTTCCCGGTCCTCGGCTGATCGATGTCACTTTTACATGCTCCTGGCTGATACTCGGCCTGTGTTAAAGGCCCTTGAGCAGTTTTAAGCCCTGGGGTTCCTCAATAGTCATGGTTGTGGTCACACAGGTATGAGGGATTCCACAGTGTTGTCCCACACTCTCTAGTCTGGCACAGTGAAGGGGCGTTATAAGCTCTGTACTCTGTACTCCACACTGACGAGGGGCAAATACTGTCTGTGGATGGAGGCCTGCCTTGGCAAGCCCTTATCATGATCGCAATACTCGTATCTTGAGTTAGACATTGACAAAGAGGGGCCACCCTGGTATTTCCCTATTTATGTTCCAATACTCGCAACCGAGTGGGACTTAAAGGGCTATTTATCAAGGTGATGCGGTGCTCTCCCCATCATGGAGGCATACCGTGGCAACAGGCTAGAGATATCTGACTATCCCGTGTTTTGAGACTCGCAACCAAGACTCCACGGACTCTTGTTTTGCATATTAAAATTTTTGGGGGCATCAGTGGAGACTCTTGATTGAGTACTTCATTGGAGTTTTTTTCACTGTTCTCCTTGAGTTCAGTGATTACTGTGTTTTGTTGGTTGATTTTTCATTGCCCCAACTAGCCAGAATCCTACTCCACACTGACGAGGGGCAAATACCCCGAAACGGCTGTCTGTAGATGGATGCCTGCCTTGGCAAGCCCTTGTCATGATCGCAATACTCGTATCTTGAGTTAGACATTGACAAAAAGGGCCACCCTGGTGTTTCCCTATTTATGTTCCAATACTCGCAACCGAGTGGGACTTAAGGGGCTATTTATCAGGTTGGTGTGGTGCTCTCCCCATCATGGAGGCACCCTGTGGCAACAGGCTAGAGATATCTGGCTATCCCGTGTTTTGAGACTCGCAACCGAGGCGCCACGGACTCTTGTTTTGCTTATTTAAATTTTTTGGGGCATCAGTGGAGACTCTTGATTGAGAACTTCATTGGAGTTATTTTTCACTGTTCTCCTTGAGTTCAGTGGATACTGTGTTTTGTTGAGCTCTGTACTTGGTAAGGGTTTTCAAATCGCACACCTAGTATGTGAGGTGTCCTTGAAAATGTAGTGCAGTAAAGCAGGCCAAACACTGAGATCGTGAAGAATCATCTTTATTTAATGAAATAACTTTTTCACATAAATGGCGGTACTGTAACAAAGTGTAACAATATGGCTGGAGCAGGGGTTACCATTTTTAAGGTAGAATACTGGTGGTCCCTGGAGCTTTAGAGTCTTGTTACCTGGGACGGAATTGGCCAAGCTGGCCAACATCATGCTTTGTAATAGGTCTAGTGATCACCTGCCGAGCGAGCTGGCCGAAAACCACAACTCTCTGTGTAATCAGCCTGGCTGCAAGAGTTGGAGTCTGAGATCAATGGTCTATTACAGATGACCTCGGGC
The DNA here is from genome assembly GCF_027789765.1 of Dendropsophus ebraccatus. Lineage (NCBI taxonomy): Eukaryota > Metazoa > Chordata > Amphibia > Anura > Hylidae > Dendropsophus > Dendropsophus ebraccatus. The sequence continues at coordinate 75,057,858 of NC_091465.1, read as the reverse complement.
CCTTAGGCTTTGCTCTATCTTTGCTCTCTTTTTTCTACCCTGAGAGATATGACGCAAATAATTGGCTTACAGTGAATCTCAAAGTGTCTTTGTTCATTTTGAGCTGCAATGCCCACTGCAGGGTATAGGTCTCTGGTCCTTAGGCCTGGCTAGAAGCCCTGGAGAGTCCTTGGAGATAGTCCCTGGAGACAAGTTATTGGGCACATATTCAGCCTCTCCCCATACTCTCAGTTTGTATGATCCCTTCTCCTTACTTTCTCTGCTACATAAGAGGCGGCTAGGAAACAGAAGCTCTTCGGCCTCAAGTAATCCTGGGTTTGGGCCTCACTATGGAAGGAGGTCGATAAGGAGTTCCCTTCTCTTTCTCGTTCTACTCTACTCTCTACCACTACTGTTACTAAACTTCCTCTCTCTGCAAGCTCCTCCTCACTCAAAAATTTTCCCTCCATAAGTTTTAGGGAATATGTGTAATGCATTGGCTAACCCTTTACTCTCAGCCACGAATGGTACAAATGCAATCGCAGCATTACAGTAGCAAAAAATGACAAAGCCAATACAAAAGTACAAAAGCATCCGAAACATGCCACCACCCCAACCAAATAGAACCAACCAGCCCCACAGAGTACCCAAAGGGATGCTGCATTTGGGCCTGGAAATTGTTGACACCAGGAGGAGATACCAGTTGTTTAATCCAGGAGAAGACACCTGAAGAAATTCTCATTGTCATCAGGATGAGAAGATGCCTGAAGAGCCATCAGCTGTTAGTATTCAAAGTGGACACACAGAAATATCTATCATAAGACACCTAGTGGGTCATCAGATGTCATCACCAAGAGTAGATACCTGAAGAGACATCAGCTGTTAGCACTCTGAGTGGATGTACAAAAAAGCCATCAGTTGTCAGCTATATCATAAGATACCTGGAAAACCAAAAGTTGTAAACAAGAGATTTCTGCTATAATGTTTCTGCACTTACACTCAGCTATACACACTGCTGCTATAATGTGCCTGCACTCACACTTTGCTATACACACTGCTGTATATAAAGTTTCTGTCACTTTCCTCCTGCACAGCTCTTTCATTTTCACTTCCTGATTGGTCTATGCTGAACACACACACCTTCCCCTTTGCTGTCATGTGACCACACAGACCTCTGACAGCAGCCCTGCTTCTCTATTCTAGCCTGTTGTACTACACTACTGCATTATGAAGACCTGCAGCTCCATCCTGTATCTACAAACTGCTGCTGTGTTATCAGGTTTATGCACTTACTATACATTATACTCCACATGCTGATTGCTATACCGTACAGTAACTTATAATATCACATATTCAGCTGTTTCTAATTCTTTGGTTCATTTGTTTTACATGTTATTCAGAAAAAAAATCATAATTTTTGGGGTGTGGAACCAATTTTCTTCAATTGAATGATTTCTTATGGGAAAATTTGCTTCGATCTAAGAGTGGATTTGGATTACAAGCACGGTCCCGGAACGAATTATGCTCCTAATCCAAGGCACCACTGTATTATAAAACACCAAGAATTAATTAATTCCAGTTTTCGGCTTTGCAACGTAGGAAAAGTAATTGATTTATTAGTTTTTATACATATATGGTGCTGTTAGTATTTGCAGAAGTTGAGCAGATATGGGTTAAATGTTATATGTCTTATATAGGGCCGACCACATGGCACATATTCTATGTGACTAGCTCAGGTGGTGTCTCTGCCTGCTTGGTATACAAATATCGGGAAATTGCCAGTGATTCCGCGCACCTGCAAATCCCCCGGCATCTCATGGGTGTCAGACGGAGAGAAATAGCTGCAATCAGCACGAGTATTCCAGAAAGGTCACAATTTACATAATAAAGGCAGTGTATCAAGATGATCAGCGGGAGGTTTTCTTTAACCTCTCAACCATAACTGGCTTTATAGAGAGAAGAGGAAGAATTAGGAAAAGGGGAAGAACCCAGTAACAGGAGCTGTAAAATATTAGCACTGGAAAGGCCAAATCTGGGAAGTGGCAAAGTTACAAAATGACCCTTCAGAGTTTGCCGGAGATGATGGATCTTCTATTATCACCAATGTCTAGAGCTGGTTTATCATGTCTGGCATCGCACCTATGAGTTTGAGGAATATAAGTCTTGTTGGTCCATTTAGTCTTGATCAGTCAACGGCTTACATCAATCGATCTACAGTGGTGTTTGAAAGTTTGTGAACCCTTCAGAATTTTCTATATTTCTGCATAAATTTGTATGTGAAGCCTTAAGGCCCTATTACTCGAAACACTTATCGACCTTACTGGGCTGACTACCGTCCATTCAGGCCGGTAAAAGTTTTGTCTAATAGGACATGATAAAAGATCATGATTAACATTGTTGGCTGATCGCAGTCTTTCAGCGGGTTGAACTAGCACGATTAGTGCGATGGGGGTCCGCAGCCCACTGAAGCATCGATCGGAGGCCCCCTCCCACTGCTCCCCGCTACCTGTATGTGCGTGTTATAGCACAGGCAGCGAGTTGGGAACAAGGTGGAAGCGAGTGCTGACCTAACAAGTTGGCGCTTGCTTGCCCCAGAACATTATGCCATGTAGTACGGCCTATAGTCAGGTGTTTTCAATGCGATGACAATCAGTTGTGAGTGCGCCAAGTGTTTAATTTTAAGCGACTTTGTAACAGCATGTAGCCGTCAACAAACTGCCGGTACCAGGTTGTAAAGGTCCTCCTGTCTGGTTCAGGAGCCAGCCTTTCTCCTGGTGCTGGTATATTGAAGAGAAACCACCTTTATTGCTGCGGTGGGACGGGAAGTCAATCTGGCGTGGCCTAGAGCATCGGTGCCCAAGGCCTGCGGTGCATTTCTCCCCACTTCCATCCTGCCCAGCAGCTACATGCCAGTAAAGTGTCGCTTTAAACAGCAGGGATCTATCATAGTCTGATCTAATCTGGAAGTGTATCATTGTAGTGACCCGGTACGGGCCCCTTGGTTTTGTTGCGCCTGAGTAAGAAGTGGGATGAGGTGTCTGCTCTACTAAGTGTCTTTCTTACTAGGTGTCACTACTGTGTTTTCTGTGTAACCTGTCTTTTGCACAGCTGAAGTCTTCCAGGGGTTAACTATTGTGTGTCACATGTTGCCTTTTGTCCACTCACAGGTGTGGGTGCTTACCCTCCTTTCTCTAACCTATCTCTTTCACTCTCTTCTCTACACACACACAACCCACCAATCACAGCCAGGGTTAATAAGATGCCTGAGGTCAGGACCTAGTTCCTGGTGGGAGGAGTCAGCGAGTCCTGTTAGTGTGTTGGAGTTAGGTGGTAGACTGGAGTCCAACAGGGACACAACTAGCAAGTAACAGTTTTCTTCTATGAGCACTAGAACCGCTATGCAGTGCTAATACTTCACAAGGGGAGAGAAGTCTAACAGGGGTCACCTTGCCCACACTGAGAACCTCTCTAAACCGTGCAGGGCAGTTACCTTCAAAAGCAATAGGAACTGACCCCAGTGGAACAAAGGTACAAGGAAAAGTCTACGTATTCTAATGTCCAGTGCAGGACAACTGGGAACACTCGGGAGTCTGATTAATCCAGATAACAAGGCCTGGGGCTCCTATTACCCACCTAGGACGGGTAGCTCACAACTATGGGGCATAAGGCCGTTAAGACTAGAACAGTCATCCATGAGTACGAGTATTCTCTATTCTCTTCTTCTACACACCTCTATTGTTCCAGCAGAGTACATTTCTACATGGGGCAGGGCCCCTCTGGCAACTCCTCTCCTCTATTCTCTCTATTGCAAAGCACCTTCTTACTACAAGCACCTGATATCTACCTCAACAACAAGCACCTAAGTTATCACAAGATTGTATCTACTGTATTGCACTGGACTATACTGTTGCCACCAGAATTCTTTTGTATTGCACTACAGTTACTCCCAGTTAACTATTCCCTTTTAATAAAGCACTGGACTCTTGCTTGTCTCTTCTGCACCCGCACACACATCACTACACTTGGGTTAATTCTCTTTTGAGTGCTAGTAAGGCGCCAAGACTATCCGGGGTGGGTTCTATACCACTCCGAGGCTTACAAGTGCCCAAGTGACCCAATACCCACTCAGCTACCCCACGACTGTAACAGCTGACCCGGAGGGAGTTAACCCCAAACTACCGCTCCTTGCGCCTCACTGCATCATGACCTCAGAAGAAAAGTTGTTGAGGCTCATCAGCCTGGAACAGGTCACAAAAGCATCTCCAAAGAATTTGGACTCCACCAATCGTCGGTCAGCAGATTGTGTACAAATGGAGAAAACTGAAGACCACTATTAACTTTCCTAGGAGTGGTCGACCAACAAAGATCACACCAAGTGCAAAGCGTATACTAGTCCGCAAGGTCACAAAAGATATCCAGGGTAACCTCTGAGTGCCAACAGGCCTATAGCACAGTAGATAATGTTAATGTTTAGGAGTCTACCATCAATGGAGTACACAGCACAACTGCAAGGAGAAAGCTGAGGATCTCCAAAAAGAACATAGCTGCCCATCTGAAGCTAAAGATCACCTAGACAAGCTGGAAGGCTATCGGAACATTGATGGAACAATGAGTTCTGAAATATACCCACAACTCCCAATGGAAAACCTTTAGGACGTGTCCATGATGTGAATATCGAGAGAACATGAGTCATGCAGAAAGACAACCCTATGCACACAAGTCATTCTAGCAAGGGATGATTAAGGAAGACTAAAGGTAAAGAGTTCATCAATCATCTATACAAAGGGAGTCTAAACAGGTACAGTATACTTATAACAAAGTTTTGGAGTGGCCTAGTCAAAGTCCTAAATATTATCCAACATGAATGTTGTGGAAGGAAGTGAGCAGGTCATGAGAGGAAACCAACATAGCAGAGATGAAGCTGTTTTGTACAAAGGAATGGGTTTAAGTTCCTAATAGGGATGATCAAACATCGCAAAATCTTAGGTTTATCGAACTTGAACCTTGTTGAACTTTCTGCATTTGATTCCCAATGTCTTCCCGATCCGTGGGGAAGGAGGAGAAAGCCCAGGTACTGCTTGGAATTTTGGGAATACAGCCTATTACCTAGAACAGGAAGGCATCGGCAATCAAATGCAGAAGGTTCAACAAGGTTCGAGTTCGATAGAACCTAACATTTTCCGATGTTTGATCATCTCTAGTTCCTACAAGCCGATGTTCATGGATCAGCCATTACCGGAAACATTTAGATACAGTTACAATGGGGTAATACCAGATACTGAAGGCAAATGGTCACATACTATCACCACTCATAGATATGTGATGTTGGATTATTTTCATGACCAATAGAGATGAGTGTAACTTAAGCTCGCTTGGGTCCATCCAAACCTGAGCGTGATACATTTCATTAGCGCTGGCTGAAGAAGTTGGATGCAGTCCTAGGGAGTCCTGGAAAACATGGATAGAGACAATGGCCTATGGTTTTATTTATGTTTTCCGGGACTCCTTAGGGCTGCCTCCAACTTCTCCAGCCACCGCTAATCAAATGCATCATGTTCGGATTCAGATGGACAGGCGCATGCTCGAGTTGTGTTCATCCCTGACGACCAAGTCTAATATTTTGATCTGTTTAATTTGGTTCTCTTTTTCTACATTTAGATCTTGGATGGAAATCTGATTTACTTAAAGCGTAACTGTCATGGCTTTTTTTTTATTGCAGAAATCAGTAGTATAAGCGATTGTAAGAAACTCTGTAATAGGCTTCATCAGCCAAAAAAGCCTCCTTCTGTACTCAAGAAGCAATCTCCCAGCCTCCCCCCCCCCTGACTTCTTATCTGTGCATTATCAGGCAAACACGTCTTTATTACAGAGAAGCCAGTGAAGACGGGCTCTGCTCTCTCCATTGTAAGCCTATGGAGGGGGGAGGGGCCGAGGGAGATGAGGGAGCAGGAAGAGGTGACATGAAGGTCAGCTGTTTGTAGACTCTCTGGGCACCTAAACCGCAGGATTCAGGTGTCAGAAAGGTCAGTGCTTATCTATGAACTTACTGAGAGAAGATTGCAGGGTGTTGTGCTGTGCAGGACTGCTCCGTGCTCAGTCACTCCTAACAGCCCCTCCCCTCTCCATAGCCACATCATGGAGACAGAAATCCTGCTGCTTCTGATGTGAGGGGGGAGGCTGGGAGATTGCTTTTTCACTACAGAAGGAAACTCTTTTAGTACATAAAACCTATTACAGAGTTTCTTAAAATCGCTTGTACTGTTGATATTTAATGTTTTCAGAAAAATGACCCTGAAATGACAGTTATGCTTTAAAGGTAAAAATTAAGCAGTAAATAATGAAGGGTTTACGAACTTTCAAACACCATTTTATAGGACAATCTTAAGGTCTTAAAACAGGTGGGCCTAGTCCCTTTAAAGGGGTTACCCTTAAAAAAAAAATGGCCACTTTCTTTCAGAGACAGCACCACTCTTGCCTCCAGGTCAGGTGCGGTTTGCAGTTAAGCTCCATACACTTCAATGGAACTGAGAGCCAAAACCTGCACCCAAACTGGAGACAAGAGCGGTGTTGTCTCTGGAAGAAAGTGGCTATGTTTTCTATTGCTGGGTGACACATTTAAAGGGGTTGTCTGGTGTAAATCTTTTCTCTCCATTCTCTCCCTTTCTCCAAGTCAGACATTACTCACACGTGCTTCTAGTACCAGTCCTGGCGTTTTCCTGCACTTTTCATCCCTCTCCTGCAGCCCAGGAAGTCATGTAGTTCTAAAATTTTCAATTACTGTCGACACCACTAACTTACAGGACGCCATTTTTGGCCAATAGGTCACACAGTGACTTCCTGACACTAGGCAGCACTTGCTCCACATAGCTAATCTGCATATGCATTACAATTGGTCCAATTATCATATGTTACCATCTGGCCAATAAGAGAGCTCTGTCTAAGCCAATAGAAGTTTAGGTTCACGCAAACCTGAACACTCAATATTTGACTGCCAGTGGCTGGAGAAGAAGGATGCAGCCCTAGGGTTGCCTGGAAAACATGAATATCGCAATAGGCTAGCTCTAGGGCTGTATCCATCGTCTCCAGTCACTAGGAGTCAAATACAAGAGGAGGTGGTTGAACATAACAAAATGCACTTACATCCCCAACTCCAGCGCTGGGGTGTGCTGTTCCCCGCTCTGGTTCCCGATCCCCCTGCTGCTTCCCCGTCTGAGTGGGGACCTGGGACGTGACCTGTCAGCCCTGCTTAGCCAGTATGCGATGGTAGTAGGCTCCCATATCAGCCGACATAGCTCCTGGGACTGGGAACCAGAACAGAGATATCAGCGCTGAAGTCAAAGAGGTAGGTGCATGTTGTTATGTTTAGCCACCTCCTCCCCGGCTCTTTTGTAAAAAATGTCCGACACCGGATTTCCCCTCTAAACCTCCACCCCTGGAAAGCCTTTTGGGAGTCTCTGAGGTTGTGTTGAAAGAGTTAAAGGGGTTGTTCATGATCAGAAAAATAAAGCTACTTTATTTAAAAAATAGCTCCACCCTTATTCTCAGGTTGTGCATGGTATTACAAATCAGCTCCATTCGCTTCAATGGAACTGTGCTGCAAAACTACACCCAAACTGAGAACAGGAGTGGTGCTGTTTCTGTAAGAGAGTAGCCATGTTTTTCTAATCCTGGACAACCCCTTTAAAGTGTCACGGTCCTTTTTTTGTTGTTGCAGAAAGAAATAGTCCAGGCGATTTTAAGAAACTTTGTAATTGGGTTTATTAGACAAATATGCCATTATCTGCAAAAAGCCTTTCCTCTCCCTCATCCACTGCTCATTATCAGGAAATCTCGACTCTTACATCAGTCGGGCCCTGTGTAACCTGTGGAGAGGGGAGAGGGGAGGAGGGAGATTAGTCACCAGCAGAGAGCAGAGAACAAAGCGGGAGCTGCGTGAAAGCCAGTATTCAGAGGTCAGAGAGGTCAGCGCTGACTTCAGAGTAGATAGCCTGGTGATGTAGCCGTAAATTAACTCTTTGTTGTCCTGTTTTGGTGCTTCATCTCCCTCCACCCCTCCCCTCTCCATAGAGAACAATGAAGACAGGGGGGAGAGCTTTCGTGATAAAAATGCATTTTTCGACTAATAAACCCAATTACAAAGTTTCTTAAAATTGCCTGTACCAAAAATTAAACAACAGTGACACTTTAAGGGTGCATTTGCCTAGCCAGGCACCATTATGGGAAACATGGATGTAATACTAGGCAGATCTGACATTGGGAACATTACAAAAATCTGGATCACAATCCTCATAGTAACTGGGTATAATGGTTGTCACCCAGATTTTAAAAGAGACAACTAGGAGCTCCACAGAATACGATATTTATGGGAATTTCTGCCATCATAAACCCTAGCATGACGCAGCATGGGAGACTTTCCTATAGAACAGTCTGTAGACCAGGTTATTAGCGTGGAAAGCCGTCTAATTATGGGAGAACAGTATGAGCCGAACACTCCACTCCCTGTAATTAATACAGTCCTGCCGAGCACGCCGCAATCCGCAGACCGGATAATAAAGCCTTCCTTCTCCTCCATAGGACACAATACAATTGCCTTAGCTATTGTGCATACGACCTTTCATATACAGAAGGAGCGGCACGCTGAGCTGCAGGGAAACAACAAAAGCAGCAGAGAGACATATGTTAGGAAATAGGATCCCTGCCGAGAGATGGTGAACGATAGGCATCATGGCATCTAATGGCTTAGAGCACATTCACTCTTCTATCTAAGTGACAGCTGCTCTGGGTGTAAAGCCTAAAAGATAGGGAACAGAGTAACACCCAGTTGTCCATTAAAGGGGTACTCTGTAGAAAAAAAATCAGTTGGTGTCGGAAAGTTATACGGATTTGTTATTTGCTATCTATCTATATATCTTTCTCATACCAGTTGATTTCAAAGAAAAAAAAGTTCTTCGGAGTATCCTTTTAATTCGTAATATTTCAAGGGGAGTAACAGGGGCATAGTATGATGGATGGTTCTAAGGAAAGGTGTTCCAGAATCTTTATTTCATGGAAAATACAAATATTTATTAAAGGGGTTATCCAGCGAATCTTTTTCTTTCAAATCAACTAATTTTAGAAAGTTTTATAGATTTCTAATTTACTTCTATTTAAAAATCTCAAGTCACCCAGTCCTTATGAGCTGCTGTATGCTCTGCAGGAAGTGGTGTATTCTCTCCAGTCTTACACAGTGCTCTCTGCTGCTACCTCTGTCCATGTCAGGAACTGTCTGGAGTAGTAGCAAATCCCCCATAGAAAACCTCTCCTGCTCTGGACAATTTCTTACATGGACAGAGGTGGCAGCAGAGAGCACTGTGTTAGACTGGAATGAAAACAACATTTCATGCAGGACATACGGCGGCTGATAAGTATGGGAAGACTTGAGATTTTTCAATAGAAGTAAATTACAAATCTATATAACTTTCTGAAACCAGTTGATTTGAAAGAGAAAGGTTTTCCCTTGATGACCCCTTTAATCTACTAAACCAGACATATCAGGAGAGGTGACACTGGCCAGATACTACCTTGAAGTGGATAGGATTTTATCATGCACCAGTCACACAATTCAGTATTGATCAATACTGAGGGATTCATAAAGGTGTGTATGGACTGTACTGATTCCCATCATTACCATAACCCAGTTATGTAAGACAGTGAATTATAAGGAGTTATGAAAGAGCCAGGAGCCCATCCTGTGTTCTTGCCCCCACTGTCTGTGTCCGCCCTGACAATTACACCAAGTATGACCTCAAATGAGTTATTAATCTCAGGTGAGAGAACTCGCAGGTAAGCAAGCGGCTGTAATCAGGATTACTTTAAATACCTTACAGAAATACCCTCCCACTCACTCCCGGAGAGCAAGGTCGAGGAGAAGAAGAAGAAAAAGGAACAAAGGGCTACAGAAAGGAGCAGGAAGGAAGGAAGGAAATAAAGAAGGAAGAGAGGGAGGAGGGGAGGAAGGAAGGAAATAAGGAAGGAAGAGAGGGAGGAGGGGAGGAAGGAAGGAAGGAAGGAAGAGAGGGAGGAGGGAAGGAAGAGAGGGAGGAGGGGAGGAAGGAAGGAAGGAAATAAGGAAGGAAGAGAGGGAGGATGGGAGGAAGGAAGAGAGGGAGGAGGGAAGGAAGGAAGAAAGAGAGGCAGGAGGGAAGGAAGGAAGGAAGGAAGAGAGGGAGGAGGGAAGGAAGGAAGAGAGGGAGGAGGGAAGGAAGAGAGGGAGGAGGGAAGGAAGGAAGGAAGAGAGGCAGGAGGGAAGGAAGAGAGGGAGGAGGGAAGGAAGGAAGAGAGGGAGGAGGGAAGGAAGGAAGGAAGGAAGAGAGGGAGGAGGGAAGGAAGAGAGGGAGGAGGGAAGGAAGGAAGAGAGGGAGGAAGGAAGGAAGAGAGGGAGGAGGGAAGGAAGGAAGAGAGGGAGGAGGGAAGGATGGAAGAGAGGGAGGAGGGAAGGAAGAGAGGGAGGAGGGAAGGAAGGGAGGAGGGAAGGAAGAGAGGGAGGAGGGAAGGAAGAGAGGGAGGAGGGAAGGAAGGAAGGAAGAGAGGCAGGAGGGAAGGAAGAGAGGGAGGAGGGAAGGAAGGAAGAGAGGGAGGAGGAAAGGAAGGAAGGAAGAAAGGGAGGAGGGAAGGAAGAGAGGGAGGAGGGAAGGAAGGAAGAGAGGGAGGAAGGAAGGAAGAGAGGGAGGAGGGAAGGAAGGAAGAGAGGGAGGAGGGAAGGATGGAAGAGAGGGAGGAGGGAAGGAAGAGAGGGAGGAGGGAAGGAAGGGAGGAGGGAAGGAAGAGAGGGAGGAGGGAAGGAAGAGAGGGAGGAGGGAAGGAAGAGAGGGAGGAGGGAAGGAAGGAAGGAAGGAAGGAAGAGAGGAAGGAAGGGGAAGGAAGGAAGAGAGGGAAGGAAATAAGGAAGGAAGAGAGGGAGGAGGGGAGGAAGGAAGGAAGGCAGGAAGAGAGGGAAGGAAGGAAGGAAGAGAGGGAGGAGGGAAGGAAGGAAGGAAGAGAGGGAGGAGGGAGGGAAGGAAGAGAGGGAGGAGGGAAGAAAGAGAGGGAGGAGGGAAGGAAGGAACAGAGGGAGGAAGGAACAGAGGGAGGAAGGAAGAGAGGGAGGAAGGAAGGAAGGAAGAGAGGGAGGGAAGGAAGAGAGGAGGAAAGGAAGGAAGAGAGGGAGGAAGGAAGGAAGAGAGGAAGGAAGGAAGAGAGGGAGGAGGGAAGGAAGAGAGGGAGGAGGGAAGGAAGGAAGAGAGGGAGGAAGGAAGGAAGAAAGGGAGGAGGGAGGGAAGGAAGGAAGGAAGAGAGGGAGGAGGAAAGGAAGAGAGGGAGGAGGGAAGGAAGAGAGGGAGGAGGGAAGGAAGGAAGAGAGGGAGGAAGGAAGGAAGAGAGGGAGGGAGGAGGGAAGGAAGGAAGGAAGAGAGGAAGGAAGGAAGAAAGAGAGGGAGGAGGGGAGAAAGGAAGGAAGGAAGAGATGGAGGAGGGAAGCAAGGAAGAGAGGGAGGGAAGGAAGGAAGGAAGAGAGGGAGGAGGGAGGGAAGGAAGGAAGAGAGGGAGGAAGAGAGGGAATGAAGATAGAGAGGGAGGAGGAAAGGAAGGAAGAGATGGAGAAGGGAAAGAAGGAAGGAAGTGAGGGATGAGGGATGGAAGGAAGGAAGGAAGAGAGGGAGGAGGGCAGAAGGAAAGGAGGAAGGAAGGAAGAGAGGGAGGAAGAAAGAGAAGGGAGGGAGGAAGAGAGGGAATGCAGACAGAGAGGGAGGAGGAAAGGAAGGAAGAGATGGAGGAGGGAAAGAAGGAAGGAAGTGAGGGAGGAGGGAAGGAAGGAAGAGAGGGAGGAGGGAAGGATGGAAGAGAGGAAGGAGGGAAGAAGGAATGGAGGAAGGAAGGAAAGGGAGGAAGGAAGGTAGGAGAAAAGGAAGAAAGGAAGAAGAGAGGGAGGAGGGAGGGAAGAAGGAAGGGAGGGAGGGAAGAAAGGAGGGAGGAAATAAGGGAGGGAGGAGGGAAGAAGGGAGGAAGGGAGGGAGATAAGAAGGAAGGGAGGGAAATAAGAACAAAGGGAGGAAGGAAGGAAGGGAATAAGGAAGAGAGGGAGGGAGGACGGAAGGAAGGAAGAAAGGAAGGAACAGAGGAAGGGAGGGAGGGAAGAACAAAGGAAGGGAGAAAGAAAGGGAGGGAGGGAGAAAGGAACAAAGGAAGGGAGGGAAGAACAGAGGGAGGGAGGAAGGGAGGGTGGGAGGAAGGGAAGAAAGAAAAGAAAATGTCAGGTTGTCTATACTGAGATGTAAACTAAAATTTTGTTGTGCTTCTTAGAGGCCAGATGGTGAAAAGATAAAACCAGTCCACAAAAGCACTGAAACACCTACTAGCAATCCAGAAATTTTTGGAACCTTCCAGAAGTGTAACGTGAGGCTCGTGGACTTCAATAGAAAATAGGTCATCTGTGAAAAGAAAATTATCTATCTATCTATCCATTCAAAAATAAATCCAAGAAATTGCGGCACTTCCATTCCATACGTATGGAGGTGCCGTAATTTCTTGGATTTATTTAGCTGGAGACGTGAATCCAATCTCCATAGCAAAGGAACTGGGAGCGCCCTCCATGTTGAAAATTATCTATCCGATCATCTATCCATTTTCATATAGATTAGATACATAGATTAGAGAGCTAAAGAGATATAACAACAGTGTCTCCTTAGCCCTATACGACTCAGGAGAAGCTGCTGTTTTCCCGCCCCTTGGCCTGGTCTTCAATATGTGGTGGGCGGGGTTACAGATGAAGTGTTACAGCTTGCCTGGTAACAGAAGAGACAGTGATCATGTGATTTTCAGCAGGTTTCAGGTCAGGATTTGCAGCAGCAAACAACCCAAATCATGTAATAGAAACCTATTACACACAAGATTAGACTATAGGTGGGGACTGAACAGAGCAAAAAATTTTCTTAACCGGAGTTCCCCTTTAAATCCATTGCTCTAATCAGATGACTCTGCTGACCCTATCTTATAATGAAAATGAGGTGATTCTGTTGCCCTTTGATTATTATGAATTTACCCTGCTGACCCCCTCCCAGTCTACACAGTAAAGGCCCGTTCACACTACAGAATCGGCACTGAAATTCCATGCAGAACCCTACCACGCGGACTCTGTGCTGAATCCTGCTTTTTATCTGTTTCAATGCAGGGTTCGCATGCCTCCACTCTCCGCGCCTCTCTGCTCAAAGAATTGACACGTCAGCGAAAATGCACTGAGAGCGGAGGCGCACAATCCCTCCCATTCAAACTGATAGAAGGCAGGATTCGACACAGAGTCAGCGTGGTAGGGTTCCGTGCGGAGTTTCGCTGCCGATTCTGTAGTGTTAACGGTCCTTTACTGTGTAGACTGGGAGGGGGTCAGCAGGGTAAATTCATTATAATCAAAACAATTCCCTAGTGTGAACGGGCCCTAAAGCTAACAAGTAATCTGCAGAACAGAAAACATCAACCAGCTTTGTGTGCTCCTATGGCCGCCTGCAATATTTTGGATTTATTTCTAATATACAGGTAATAATGCCACTTTCAGATGATAGTTTTCTTTTAAGACATAAAATGTTGGCGACATTCACGTACCCGATTCTAGAAAACCTAATGAGTTGTCCAAGTCTGTTGTCCTATACAGAGAGGTAATGACATACAACTCCATAATGTGGTTATTCTGCAGGAACCAAATTGAATTTTAGTGTAGAAGAAATGCAGAGAGACTGCAGAATATCTGACGTCCCATCTTATCAGTGTCCCCATCTTCCCTGCCGCCTCAATGTTACCGAGCGGCTTCTTATCTGCTGCTCAGCTTTTTTCATTTACATCTCTTTAACGCCTCCATTTTCAGTGATCTCCTAGGTTTGCACAATCCAGTCTGTTCAAAACTTAACCTTGATGAATTTATTCATCTTCAGGGAAGAAATCAGGAATATACACAGTATGAATAGCAAGGGCATGACTGCATAAGGGCATAGCTGCTGTAGGGCCCAACATATTTACATTATACTTAAAGGGGTATCCCACTCAAACATAACTTTTCATATGTTGCTGCCCATGGTTAGACTAACAATTCCTTCCATACATGTTATTATCTATTCAGTCTCCTTCCCTAGTTCTGCGCTGCTGAATTCCGCTGAAGACACAAAAAACTCTGTGTGAGCTTTTCTCCTCTGTCTCACCCTCCTCTACCCTCCCTTTCGAGACAGCTGATTCCATGGCAGACTGTATCTGCTACTTTGCAGTTTCTTTGTAATGTTGGGAGGCTTAATCTGATAAACTCACTGTAATTACCCCTCCTGGCATTGCAAAGTTGCTAAAAAGTTGCAGATAAAGCCTGCCAGAGACTTGTTTACATGAGTCGTCTTGAAAGAGAGGGGGTTGATAGCAGAGATAGACTAAACAACTCAGACACAGCTTTTTCTGTCTTTAGCAGAAAGCAGCAGCTTAGAATTGATCCAAGGGGAATGAACACATAATAATAAGTATGGAAGGAATTCTTAGTCTCACCATGGGCAGCAACATATGAAAAGTTATGTTGGAGCGGAATACCTCTTTAGGGTATGTTCACACTACGTAAGTCTCCGTACGTATCGCGTTCCGTGAATAAGCGGCCGGAGATTTACGTAGTTTGCGTACAATAGAAAGTATACGATGTACGGCGGCACAGTTCACACTACGTAAGAACTTACGCGAGGATTGTACGCGGCTCTGTAAAAAATGAACCAGAGCATTGTTTGAGGACGAAAATGCCGTAACTTACGCCCGTAGCGTAACATGCGGTCCCGTACGTAGTGGTGATTTCTTCATTTTGCCATCTTTTTGTGCCGATCCAAAAGGTTCTGTGGGGTGTCCGGGGCTAGGCGAAGATTTCCAAGTAAAAGACCGCTGTGAGATCGCTACGTAGCGCGCTTGGAAAGCGTAAGTAGACTGCAGGCGTAAGTTCGCGCTCCGTATGCAGCCGGCCGCAAGTAGCGTAAATCCCCGGCCGGAGTTTAACGCGTATATGTCCGGCCGCGAAAATATTTTCGCGGCCGGACATATATACGCAGTGTGAACATAGCATTATGCTATGTTCACACTGCGTATATGTCCGGCCGCATATTTTATACGCAAACTACGTTAAGTACGCAAACTACGTGAGTCTCCGGCCACTTATTCACGGAACGCGCTGCGTCTGGAGACTTACTTAGTGTGAACATAGCCCCCAGCTGCAGTTAGTGGTAAAATGTATGTAAGGTGGTTTGTGGACGTTATCCCAGTACTGTAGCATCACTGCCTGAATTATCCCTGTACAATGGGAGACCAGACATAAGCTTTTATGAACACGCTGCTTAACCCTTCAGATAGGTGATAAGGTGATTTTAGTGCTATTAGAGCCCCTGAGAGCCCCCTACATGGTGAACAGTAGTGCTGAGCGAGCACTAAAATGCTCAAGTAACAAGCCCCATTGAAATCAATGGAAGACTTGAGTATTTAAAGGGGAACTATCAGCAGGTTAGATGAATCTAACCTGATGATATGTCCTTATTGCAAAGGAGTAAATAATTCCTCCACTCCAAACCTTGGGTAAATCAGGCACAGGTCCAAGATACGCAAAAAATATGTATTGCTCTACTTGTTGCAGACATCACACCATGGAGCGCTGTTCACATTTTTACTGCGCAGGAGACGCCGAGGAGGAGGGCATGTCTCTTACTTTCCTCCTCGGCGTCGATCCGATGCAGTTAGTAGTATGACCGTTAAGAGCACTGCCCGCCCCTATAGTGCCAATCAGCCGGGGGCAGATCGGGCTATGGTGGCGGGCAGTGCTCCTAACAGGTGCCCTAATGGTCTTACAAGATCATGGAGCCAACTAATAACTGCATTGGAATGGTACCGAGGAGGAAGGTAAGAGACATACCTCCCTTCTCTGCGTCTCCTGTACAATAGGGACATAGCAGCAGGTTAGATTTCGTCTCACATGCTGATAGTTTTCCTTTAACTGGTAGTCCCCTGCTCGGTGCCTGGTTCATCTATTGCATTT
The DNA here is from genome assembly GCF_027789765.1 of Dendropsophus ebraccatus. Lineage (NCBI taxonomy): Eukaryota > Metazoa > Chordata > Amphibia > Anura > Hylidae > Dendropsophus > Dendropsophus ebraccatus. The sequence continues at coordinate 75,041,837 of NC_091465.1, read as the reverse complement.
TTTCTTTCTAATGTTTGTACATTTCATCTCTTGAAGGGATGTGTAAAGGATGTGCAATGCCTTAGTGAAAAACACATTATAACTCCAGCAGTATGAATTAGTATCTAAACAGTTTTTTGGAGCTCCCTGCTCTATAATGAATGATTATGCTGCGAGCTCCGAAACTGTTTAAATATTAGCGGTACTGTACTGATACATAGCGCACTGGACTAAACAGGCTGTCACTGTGGTCAGCTCATGATTTACACAGTAAAGCACTAGATGGCATCTGGGGGGAGAAGGATATACTGATGCACTTGGTGTGCGAGATGCCATGTGAGTAGTGAGGAGCGAATACTGTTCGATCGAATAGATATTCGATCGAATAGTGAGATAGTCGAATATTCTATATTCGTACGAATATCCCGCGAATATTCGATAAATATTCGATAAGCGTTCAAATTCCCCAGCTTCCGGTTTCACCCTCCAAATGGTCAAATAGATGTTTTTGACTAATCGAATACTTGTTCCCATAGACTTTAATGGGATCGAATATTCGATCGAATATTTGAATATTCACGGGATATTCGTACGAATATCAAATATTCGAATATCTCACTATTCGCTCATCACTATATGTGAGCATAAAGGGGGGGGGAGAGGAAACAACAGCATATCAAGGGTTACACTAAACACTGAGCTGACTAATTGAGTGTTTCACTACAGCATTGTGGACATACAGCAGGGACAGCTGCCCATAGCTTTATTGGTGGTGATAGAAGAGAGGGAAGCCTTCATCTACCTATGAGAAACAGTGCGGATCATATTCAGCAGGCAGATTGGCTCACAGATACACAGCCTAGGTTTTCTCAGGTTCTCTTCCTCTCTCCTGTGCACAGCACATGATAAACCCCACCCCACTTCCTGTAATTTGTCCTGATCTAGCTGTTACTAGAGACAGATTTCCCCTGACAGCAGGCAGTGGCCAACACTTTAAAGCCGTTTTTCCAGGATAATCAATCTTTTTTGGTGAATAAAACAGTGACTATGTAAAGCAGGGGTAGGGAATCCTGGCTCTCCAGCTGTTGCAAAACTACAACTCCCATCATGCCTGGACAGCCAAAGCTTTAGCTTTTGTTTGGGGGAAATCCCCCCTTTGATAACACCCACTTAGGAAATTGTGAGTTAGTAGAGGGGATCTGTAACCGATAGCCAGAGCAAGGAGAATCTACAACCGGTCTCTCTAATTCTAAAGGACCCGGTCTGACCATATATTACACTGACAGCCCATTGATTTTAATTTACCCCATAGTGGCACATCCGTAAATATAATTCCTCTCCTTTTCCATCCCCATCGTATTTGTCTTCTCGCCCGCCTCACACACACGCTCTCTCGATGATGTTTATGACTATTTCACGTTTTTTCCATTTAGCCGCAGTCTGTCTCCTCGCCATGTGACTCCTTTGCACGCCAATGTCTTAGCCATTTCTTTTTAATTTACTCGCTGCCTCCAGTCTTTTTTTCGCCTCCTCCCACCTCTCCTCAGCCTTTTCCTATGTCTACAGGACACTTCAAGGTTAAAGACTGTAAAACAAGAAATGGGGGGGGAGGTGTTGCGACAAATTCTGTCCTCTATCCTAACCATTATACAGAAGACCGGGATGAATAGATTCGTCGTTGGCAGTGATGGAGTTAAGACATCTTGTGTCTGGGTAACCTAATAAGGGCTTTTCATAATACCGGCAACCACAGGCGGTCATGGAGTCACATGCATTCGCTGTGCGGGAGGGAGCTGTCCGTTCAGCACCAGCCATGCAACCTCAGGAGGACACATTTCCAAAGCGGCGTCCATTTGCTATCCCAGCGGCTACATTTAATCAGCTTAGTTCTCTCATAAGAGGGAATCCCTGCCCTCCCCACCCAATGACCAGCTCTGTGCTCTCGTCTCATCAGTAAATCACACCCCTCCCCCACTTCTACTGTGTGTGACACACTACTGAGGTCTGTCACGTCTATCTTGGTCTATCTTGGTGTGTGGGTGGAGAGTTATTCTTACGTTTTTGTTTTTTTTTGCACCTATATGCAATATTAAAGAAGACAAGTCAGAACTGAGCCTGTCTCCTTTACGAATCTCTCCTCCGCCTGGATAACCAGTTGTGTTGTTTCCTTGACGTCAAGCTGTCAGACGGGATCCAGGAGATGACTGAGCAGCGGATTGATGCGGCATTGTATTGTGGGCTTATAAGCTAGTTTACAATACCTGAAGGCACTGACCTGTCTCTACTACTTGCCATGACTGTCATTTCATCCTAAGGCTACAGCAGTGCTTGTACCTTATTTATCAGTAAGGAGTAATGATATGTTCTGTGCCTAAAGGCCCCCATTATTCTAGAGAAAACTTGCCTGTACTTGCCAAATTTTACAAAAACTAGTTGCATGCCTAATGTACTGTATATAGGGGACATCCAACTCTCCCGCTGAAGAGGATGTTGAAGGAGAAAACAATCGGGCATATTGAATTTCACCACCCTGATCTTTTTGTCCTTGGGTAGATAAGTCACCAGAGAAGTTTGGCAGCGGCTTTCCCCTCCTCTCTCCATTCAAAACATATAAATGCTTAGCCAAGTCATGGATTTATATGTATGGAAGGATCAGAAGAGATAGCTCTTGGCTGCATACATTTTTGGCTGACTACTAATGTTGGTATAAAGGCATCTTAAATGAACATGACTTTTTGATGTTTACTAGATATAATGGAGGCCCAACTAGTATTGTTCCCTAATGGGAGCCATAAATGTGTGATCTCTGGGCAAAGATCAGCTGCTCAGTCATTAAAAATTAAAGGAACTGTCTACTTTTCTACAATCCCAGTTCATGCAATACTAAGCTGTTCATAAGGTGTTTGGTAGTTAGGACCTGAAGGGTTATGTTTGGAGTGTTACCCTTTAAATGACACACAAAATTCTTTATTTTTCTTAAGAATATGGACAGCAAGCTTGGTGGTTTCCAATCACATAGTGGATACAAAACTTGATGGTTACAACACACAAGGTAGAGCTATAACTTGAACATAGTGGAACGTCTAGAACAAAAATGAACTGTTTCTGAGCAGCCCTTTGGGGTTACTCTTATTTTGCTGAGACCCAAAACCACTGGCAACAGAAAAAGGGTCAATACTAAAGATGAGTGCAGCTCAAGCACACTTGAGTCTGATAGTTCGGCATTTGAATACCAGTGGCTGAAAAGTTACATGCAGCTCTAGGGAGTCTTGGAAAACATGGATACAGCCTATGGCCTATGGTTTTATTTGTGTTTTCCATGGAGCCTTAGTGCTCCATCCAACTTCTGCAGACACCAGTATTTAAATTAAAGCGTTTGACACAGTTCCTCATGGACGTCTGATGGGTAAGTTAAAGTCTATTGGTTTGGAAAGTTTAATGTGTAACTGGATTGAAAACTGGCTTAATAATCGTACCCAGAGAGTGGTGGTCAATGATTCCTACTCCGAATGGTCCCCGGTAATAAGTGGTGTACCCCAAGGGTCAGTACTGGGCCCTCTTCTGTTTAACTTGTTTATTAATGATATTGAGAATGGAATTAACAGCAATGTTTCTATCTTTGCAGATGACACCAAGCTTTGTAGTACAGTACAGTCTATGGAGGATGTGCAGATGTTACAGGCTTTGTAGTACAGTACAGTCTATGGAGGAGGTGCAGCTGTTACAAGATGACTTAGACACCTTGAGTGTTTGGGCGTCCACTTGGCAAAAGAGGTTCAATTATGGATAAATGTAAAGTTATGCATCTGGGTACTAATAACCCACATGCATCATATGTCCTGGGGGGAGTTACACTGGGAGAGTAACTGATGGAGAAGGATCTGGGTGTACTTGTAGATTATAGACTACAGAACAGCACACAATGTCAGTCAGCTGCTTCTAAGGCCAGCAGGATATTGTCATGCATTAAAACAGGCATGGACTCTCGGGACAGGGATATAATATTACTGCTTTATAAAGCTTTGGTGCGGCCCCATCTGGAGTATGCTGTCCAGTTTTGGAACCCGATTCATAAAAAGGATGTTCTAGAGCTGGAGAGGGTACAAAGACGGGCAACTAAACTAATAAGGGGAATGGAGCATCTTAGTTATGAGGAGAGATTAAAATAATTAAATTTGTTTAGTCTGGAGAAGAGACGTTTAAGAGGAGATATGATTAATTTATTTAAATATATAAATGGCCCCTACAAGAAATATGGGGAAAAGATGTTCCAGGTAAAACCCCCTCAAAGGACAAGAGGGCACTGCCTCCGCCTGGAGAAAAAAAGGTTCAATCTCCGGAGGCGACAAGTCTTCTTTACCATGAGAACTGTGAATCTGTGGAACAGTCTACCACAGGATCTGGTCACAGCAAGAACAGTAGAGGGCTTCAAAACCGGCCTAGACAAGTTCTTACAGCAAAATAATATAAATGCATATGTATAGAACCTATCACCCCTCCCCCTTCCCTGTATCCATCCCCTCCTTGGTTGAACTTTATGGACATGTGTCTTTTTTCAACCGTATTAACTATGTAACTATGTAACTATGTAGATGGGGAATGATGAGAGTCGAGCATACTCAAGCTGCACTCATCTCTAGTCAATACCTGATTTGGGTCTACCTACTATTACTACACTTCACCCACACTTACACGAGTCAGCCCACCAGATACACTCAGGCCTATGGATACCCACATAAAAAAAAACACCTGGACATGTCAACTTGGGAATGCCCAAAAACGTCAGAAACATCCCCAAAGTGCACACTTTTGGGCATTATTTGCACAACCTCCTTCCCTTTTGTGTTTTGTAAATAGGACTGTCCTGACAAAATCACAACTGTTGGAAAGCATGCCATCTCCATTAACAATAAAGGGTCGACCTGTATTCAGGCCTTAGTAACCAACCATTCAAGGATTGGGCCTAGTTCTCAACAACAAAGCTTTGGCACCCTACAGCAGACACCTACCAAACTGACTTCCCTTCATAGGTCAATAGACTGTCCCACCACCTCAGTGACATCCCACATCAGTCTAAGCCATTCACCTCTATGGCTCAAACAACTCACTGTTCTCTCTTATGAAATGCCACATATATTGCTTGAGGTTATCCTCATGACACTAGGCCTCAAATAGATCCACACCATAGCTTCTAACATCTATCACTTTATTACCTCACCGCTTCCCTGGTATCTGCCAACAGTCAGCCACTCTAGCCCAGGCTCCGGCCTACTGGCAAGTACAGACTGATCACAGGGCACATAGACACCCGATATAGGTAAATTACATGCTCCCAATGACACTAAGAAAACAGATATATACAGCTCCTCCTCCTAGTATCGTGACATGGTGGACAAAAGTCCCAACATAAACCTGTCTACCACTGTCAGGCACCTTCTAGGCCTATGCTATCCCTAGCAACTAATCTTACAGCCAAGTGAGGAATGGTTTTCACTACAAGCCATCATGAAGCAGTCTTTAACACTGAGTGCCGTATCATATCAGACCCCCAAAGATCCTAAAACAGAGGTAATTCACATGAGGCAATATAACATCCATATATACATGTAATAACATAGCAACTGTACAGTCTCTCAGATTACTGAAACCACCCAAGAAACATATAGTCTTTGTTATCTGCGGGTGGTGGAAGAAAATAGAAGCCTAATATATACCCTCTCTATAGCCCCCAGCGATCAGCTGTAATCATCATGGGCAACCTGGCAGCAAATGTTTCATTCTCTCAAAGCGGCACCACAAGGGATGAAGCATGGCATGTTGCCCACTGAAATAAATAGTCTGTGTAATGCCTGGACGTGCCAGGCTCTTCTGAGAGACTCTTTGTAGTTGGCCTCCATTTCGCAAATAGATGAGAATCCTCAATAGAAGAATCACCCATCAAAGACTCATGGTGCCCTAAGCGGCCTTTTCTGGCCATAGGGTTGGCCAAGAATAACTAGTGAACTTTGGGTGACATTTAGCGCAGCTTTTCCCCAAGAAATCAGGTTTCTGCTTTAAAGGAGAACTCGGGTCAGGACCCATTTCTTTTAGAACACTCAAGGAGGGGGGGTGGGTGAAAAAAATAACATCCACTTACCTCCCCGGCTGCAGCGCTGCCCCCTGCAGTCCGCAACTCTGGTCCCTGGTGTCCGGTGGCTTTCTGGCCTTGAGATGGGACTTGGGCCATGATATGGCAGGCCTGCTCAGTCATTCAGTGGCTGTAGCCTTTTCCTGCCTCTGCCAATAAATGCTTGAGCTGGCCTGCCACATCACATCCCAAATCCTGTCTCAATACTAGGAAGTGACCAAACACCATGGTGCGGAGTGTCAGAATGCAGGCTGCAGTGCGGGAGCCAGGGAGGTAAGTGGATGGCATTTTGGACATCCAACCCCTCCTGGGGGTTCTGAAAAAAAGTGGTCCCACCCGGAAGGTCTTGGATGTGATAGGTTGCTATGGGCTGTTCACTTGCCTCAATATTGATAAATGTCTTCCACTAGATTAGCCAAATCCAATAAGGCAAATTCAGCATACATCATTTTTTTTTTTTTTTACAAAGACCATTGCACTTTGCATCTCCAATCCCAATTCCAAAAAAGTTGGGAAGTCACATGACTGTGTATGAATAGAGCATGTTAGAGTCTGAGACCGGCCGTTCCGTGACTCTAACATGCTCTATTCATGCTGCAGATACTGCAGTACCGGCCAGATGATCTTTAGCGGCGCAGAGTTCTGATGCGGGCGCATCTGTGCGCGCCCGCATCAGAACTCCCCACTTCAATGAATAGTGGCCGCAGAAAACTGACATGTCAGTTTTCTACGGCATCGCTAGGGATCCTGGCCCGAGTGTATACCATGTGTACACACTCCGGCCGGGATTCCCTCAGCCTGCAGTACAATGTAAGTTCCATACCAATCACAGCCGTTGCAAGAACGGCCGTGATTAGTACGGAACTTACGTTGTGTGAACAATGCCCAATGGTGTAATATGCAACACAATCCAAAAACGATGCCACCTTCTCTGGACCAAATCTCATTTTAAATGAACTGAGGCAAAATGGGAAACACTTTTGTGGTCAGATAAATCACAATTTGAAATTCTTTCTGGGAACCATGGACACCATTTCCTGTGGACTCAAGAGACGAGAAAGCATCCAACTTGCACAATTTAAAAGCCTCTGATGGTATGGGGTTTGCATTAGTGTCTATAGCATGGGCAGCCTACACATCCTGTACAGTCGATAGAGGTTTTAAAATAACATATCCCTCTATCCAGTCTCTTACAAGGAAGACCACATACTAAACAACATACTGCATGCATCTCAACAGCATGACTTTGCAGAAGAGGAGTCTGGGTACTGGACTGACCTGCCTAGAGTCCAGACCATTCACCAAGAACAAACATTTGGCATCATGAAACAAAAAATGGGACAGAGAAGACCCAAGCCCATTGAGCGTCAAGAATCCGACAACAATCCTCCCCCAGAACTCCAGCAATTGGTCTCCTCCCAGATGCTCAGACAGACCACCCCATGTATTTCTTAGGTGTAGCTCCTACTCTCTTGTAATTTTCAACCCATTGGAACTAGATCTAAGCAATGAAAACAAGGAAGACGTCCTAAAAGGAAATGGAAATGTTTTTTTGGAGCTGGGATGCATTCTCATTGTGATGAGGAAGCCAGATGGCAGCGTGAACTGCGGGAGTGGAAGACAAATCTTATTTCTAGATCATGTATTTTTTGCTCTTTGCTATGGTCTAGGTTAGCAACAAATTTTTATATATAAACCATTTACATGGACAGACCATTGATTTCAATGTGACATTTGTAATACTTAATGTCTCCTTTGGGGATGCTGTAGGCACACCTGCTGGCGGATTACAGCATAGTTATGGGGTGAAGGTAACATGTGCTGGGTGGTGTAGGGGGACCCCAGGAGTTGGTGGCAGCGCCACAAGATGATACAAAAATTGAACTCAAGGGTTCAAAATTGTTTCAATGCCAATGAGCCATGTAACCTAGGTTCTGTGTGGTGTAGGGGAAACCAATGAGAAGCCAACAGAGCCATGATACAGGCAGTCACGCAGGAGGAAAGGCCTTTTACATGAGGCAATTATCAGCTTAACCCATGTAAAAGACCCATGTGAGTAAGTGAGTAACTCCTCATTCATTGGCTGTTCTGGCAGCCGTAAAAATAGTTTGAGCGCCCACTCATCAAGTGATGGGCCTCATGAATGATCTAGTGATTGTCAAACCGCACAATCATACAATCATGTAAGACGATTGTCACTGGTATTAGGCACAGGCCTGGCCATCTAAAAGGATTGTAAGCGATAATCGGCAATATCGGCCTGATTCAGCCAATTATCGCTCTGTGTAATAGAGAGAACAATCAGCCAATGGAACGGTCATCGGCTGATAGTTTCTTTAGGCCCTGACCTTAAGTCATTGGCCACCAACCCCGCAGCACTACGTGCAAAAATTATGTCTTCTTCTGTGATACATATGCCTTTGGTTAGAAGGTGGACTGGGGCATTGACATCTACATTGCTTTTATAGGGGTCTACATTTCCACTCAGATCTGGGAGTCCCAACCTCATGTATGATATTGTTGACCATTCATTTCAATGGCTGCCATATGACTCAGGGAGATGGCTGCCCAATACTGGATATGCAGATTCGTGAGGACGAGACAATGTCAATAAAATAAGGATCTTAAAGTGACTAAGCTACATATAGAGGTATACAAAGCATGAAATCACCCCACGCAGAACGGCTGCTCACGTCCACCAATTGTGCCAGATCGCAGCTCTATTGTGCCAGATCGCAGCTCCCCATGGCATAATCCTTAAATACTTTTAGAAGCCGCCTTGAAGTAGACTCTTTTTGTAAAGGCTTTTGTGTTGGCAAGCGCTTCTTATATCGGAGCCCGCTGATAGCCATAATTGCTTGCTGGATTTTACTCTATTGTGTTGAATAGAAAGATCCATAGAATCACTTATGAATAATACAAAATGTATCCAAGAAAAGGAAAATGCAGCTTCTCCTGAGGTGTAGAGGGACAGTGAAGTGATGGCTACTGGAAAAGTACAGTCCTCTGGCCGGGACGGTTATACCTCCTATGTACTGTAGCAGTTATATTGTGGTGGAGCGCTATCATAGTGGTGGGTCCCAATGAAAGGACATAGGGACATGTCAAAGTTTTGATTGGTCGGGGTCTCAGTAGAACAAGGTGGGAGAAGTGTGTAGTAATGCATTTACCTCCCCTTGCAGAGATTTCCATCTAAGTCTATGGGGCTGCCTGGACAGAGGTGATTGACAGCGGGGAAGCATGCTGCCCCCGGCCTTGAGACCCTCCCCAGTAGAGATGAGTGAATCTTGAGCTTTCTTGTTCGAACCTGAGTGTGCAGCATTTGATTACCGGTGGCTGAAGAAGTTGCAGCCCTAGGGAGTCCTGGCCTATGGCTCTATCCATGTTTTCCAGACAGTCTTAGGGCTGCATCCAATGTTTGCAGTGATCGATATTTAAATGGCGCATGCTCAGGTTCAAACGATAGTGATCGAGAACTCATTCATCTCTACACACCAATCATAACTTTTTACATGTTCCAGTAACTTTTTTTAATGAGGGGTTAGCTTTAAAGCGTCATCAGGGTGGGTCCCCAGTGGCTTCTCCCCACCCATCCAGCCTGAGCAATCCTGTCTCCACTTCCGAGATGGATTCATCTGGGGACAACAGCTGGTCACTGCCTGTGTCGCTGTTTCATCTTGGATCCCTCTCAGAAGTGGAGGTGGGACCCGAATATGACATAGGATATGTTATCCCTATGGGCAGGGTCGGCTCTAGGTTTTTCTAAGCCCCTGGGCAACAGACCCTCAGCATGCCCCTCATCTATCTATCCACTATGCAAAATCACTTGAGACACCACTAACGTACACAAACACACATTACAGACACATACACTACTGATTGACACACACACACTAACTGACACACTTACTAGAGATGAGCGAACCGTCGGACTTATTGTCCAACGGCATCGGCGCTATCTCATTATGCCTGTGATCCCGGCTGCATAGTTGTGATCCCGCGAATATGCGGCCAGGATATTCCAGAGAATTCACCATAAATTCCCTGGAATATCCTGGCCGCTTATTCCCAGGAGCGCAACTATGCAGCCGGGATCGCAGGCATAATGAGAGAGCGAACTGCTTTCGGACCAAAAGTCTGAACAGTTCGCTCATCTCTAACACTTACTGACTGACACACACACTCTTACATTACTGACTGACAATGACACACACACACACACACACATATATATTACTGACTGACACTGTCACACACACACACACACACACATTACTGGCTGACACACACATACAATACTGACACTGACATATATTACTGACTGACACACCACACGCACACATACATTACTGAATGACACTGGCATACACATACATACATTACTGAATGACACACACACACACACATACATTACTGACTGACACACACACACAGGCTAACATTACCAATTGAGTGACACACACTCACATACATTATTGACTAACACACACACACACACACTTACACAGCTCAGTCTCCCTCTTCCTCTCTGGCAATGATCTCCACACTGTAGTATGGAGGACCTGCAGGTCATGTGATCAGGTCCTTCATTCCTCTCTCTCTCTCTCTCTCTCTCTCTCTCTGCAGGGCACTGACAGGTCCTGCTCCTTCTCTGTCTTCTGATGTTAAGCCCAATCACCCTGCACTACAGTGAGGGGGATGAACATCAGAACACTGGGCCCCTCTCTGAGCCCCTGGAGGCGCTGGGGCCCCGACACTTGCCCAGGTAAGCCCTGTGCTGACGCCGGCCCTGCCTATTGGCAGCAACATGTAAAAAGTTAATTTTAAGCAGAATACCCATTTAACTGAGAAGTCTTAGACTTGTATCAGTCTTATAGATGCTCTATATCAGTGGTGGAAAAACCTACAGCCTTTCAGAAAAAATACAATTCCCATCATGTCTGGAAAGCCGAAGGAATTGAGTGATCTTCCAACAGCTGTAGGACTGCATGTTCCCCAATACTGCCCTCAATCATTGGTCTTCTACCTGAGGCTCTTCAACTGGTATAAAACTACAAAGCTCAGCATGCCCAGCAGCTTCAGACAGGCAGCACATCCTGAGAGCTGAAGTTCTTTAACAGACAGAGATCTCCAGGCAAATAAAGTATTCTAAGTTCTCAACCTGGGAGACGTGTACCCCAAGGGGAGCTCACCGTGTCTCTAGGGGGGGCTCGCACTGTTTTCATGTTGTTCTTTTTATAGCTGCCGCACAACTTAGCCTGGAGGGGACTTTGAAGTTTACTTGAGTAAGTTCTTGGCTTGGAAAGATTGAGAAACACTGATCTAAATCACGCACAAAACTTGATGAAGAGCACATGGGATTATCACAGTCGTGACAAAATCCTAGGCTTAACACTGGATTTTTCAGATCATGGTATAAATCAAGGCTGTGTGTGGGCGCTGCCTGAAGCATTGCTCCCAGATAGGATGAGAAACTTACACTAAACAATGCTTTAAACTTTAAGGGGTAGAGCACAAAAAAAATTCTTTCAAATCACCTGGTGTCAGAAAGTTAAATAGATTTGTAATTTACTTCTATAAAAAAAAAAAACTCAAGTCTTCCAGTACTTATCAGCTGCTGCATGTCCTGCAGGAAGTGGTGTATTCTTTCCAGTCTGACACGGGGCTCTCTGCTGCCACTTCTGTCCAAGTCAGGAACTGTCTAAAGTAGGAGAGGTTTTCTATGGGGATTTCTTATTGCTCTGGACAGTTCCTGACATGGACAGAGGTGGCAGAAGAGAGCACTGTTTCAGATTGGAAAGAATGCAAAACATGCAGCAGCTGATAAGTACTGGAATACTGGAGATTTTTTTTTTTTTAAAAAAGAAGTAAATTAAAATATGTATACCTTTCTGCTGATTTTTTTCAATGGACAATTGGGTGTGTCAGACTTGAAAGAACACACCCCTTCATGCAGGACATACAGCATATGATAAGTACTGGAAGACTTGAGATTTTTTAACAGAAGTAAATTACAAATCTCTGGCACTTTCCGCCACCAGTTGATTTGAAAGAAAACATTTTTTTGTGAACTTCCCCTTTAATTATACGAGGCGATTCAGGGCCCTTCCTCAGCATTGGCTGTATATATACCAAGCGATCCTGATTGACTACCGAAGAGGCACACCAAGTGCATTGGTTCTTATGGATATTGGCCGGGTTCATACTAAGAATAAACAGCTTTGAAAGTATTTTCTGGTTCAGCACTAAACCATAGGAAATACTTGCTGATTTTAAGGACTTAATGTTCTTAAAAAACAAAGTAGAATTAAGCATGATAATGGGATTTTCATCTGCAGCTGACATGGCCACCCAACCAGAAACGGGATTGCTTCAAGGAAACAGAAAGGGCATGTATACATCTGCAATCAATATGTAATGGTCCAGTGCATCTAAACTGAGCACAGGACTTTGCAAGCTGTGGGAGGAAATTTCCTATTGTTTTGTGTATACAGCTTCTCCGCCATGTTACCTGTATTGGTAGGGGACAAGGAGGGGCAGCCCTAATCTCACCCACTTCCCTCTGCCTCCTTCCTTTCAGCATCTATCCAACTTGGTGATGGTGTCCTGCCATTTAAGTGTACAGGAGACCCTGTACTGGGACCCCCAACAATCATGAGAATGGAGGTCAGTCACCCTTTGATGCAGAAACAGCAATGTGCATGCTCTATTCACTCTTTCTAGGACTCAACATTGCGGTAAACCCTGCTCCCAAAGACCGTGAATGAAGTGGTGACTGAGCATGTACACCGCTGATCCATTCACTCAGTGGTGAGTGGGACTCCTGGCAGTCAATTCTATAGTTAATCCCTATTTTGTGCATAAGGAATAATGTAAGAGAAACTCCAGCTCCAAAAAAAAAAATCAAATCAACTGGTATCAGAAAGTTATATACATTTGAAAATTACTTGAATTTTAAATTCTCAAGCTTTTCAGTACTTATCAGCTGCTGTATGTCCTGCAGGAAGTGGTGTATTCTTTGAAGTCTGACACAGTACTCTCTGCTGCCACCTCTGTCCATGTCAGGAACTGTCCAGAGCAGGAGAGGTTTTCTATGGGGATTTGCTGCTGCTCTGGACAGTTTCTGCAGTTTCTGAGGTGGCAGCAGAGAGCATTGTGTCAGATTGGAAAGAATACACCACTTCCAGCAGCTGCTAAGTACTGGAAGGCTTGAGTTTTTTTTAAATAGAAGTAATTTACAAATCTGTATAACATTCTGGTATTAGTTGATTGGGAAAAATCCCTTTAATCTTGGAATAAACCCTTTAAGGCTTATGACTAGCACAGTGTCTATGTAGTGCAGTTCAGGAATTAAAGTCATTGGTATAAGCGTCATCCCATCAGGATAGGTGAGCGCTACCTGCATTATAATAGAACACGTGCACGTTACATGTCAATTCGGCCGTGAACTTAGACTATAGTATTAAGATCTATGGGGGAGATTTATCAAACATGGTGTAAAGTGAAACTGGCTCAGTTGCCCCTAGCAACCAATCAGATTCCACCTTTCACTCCTCACAGACTCTTTGGAGAATGAAAGGTAGAATCTGATTGGTTGCTAGGGGCAACTCAGCCAGTTTCACCATACACCATGTTTGATAATCTTGTCCTTTATATAAGCAGGAATGACAGATACTTATTAGTCTCATTAGAGAGATAGCGGCCGGGTGGATGGAAGCATAAGATGGAGGAGTGAGTCGGGCTATGAAGAGTGTGTTCTGTTCCTTGGTGTCCCTGTAAAGCACTCATGTGTGCCATTCTGCATCTCTCGCCTCTTCGGAGAGATCAATGCTCTCGATGTGGTTATCGATCTTCCCTCCTCTCACCTGTCAACAATGGAATGGGACGTAAATAAGCAGATATCTGCGTGCTCTGAAACTAACAGGCCAGATGCAGAGATTCAGACACTTCCCCCGATCGTTCAATTCTCGTTGAGTTGTTTAATCACCATATAAGCGTAAAATAAGGAGCGATCATTGGGGAAGGAGGGGACTCGGGCATACTGTGCCAACTCATACTGTGCCAACTCGTACTGTGCCAACTCATACTGTGCCAACTCTAAGGTACAATGCTGAACATGTAGATAACTAGGACTCTAGCAAAACCCATAGTCCCCCAACCTATAAAGGTCCAACATTCATCGTCTCCATCACTTAGGGTCCTATTACACTGAGCGATTTTTAACGATTAACAACTAACGATAAACGATCGCAAACGAGATTGTTTATCGTTAACCTGAAATCGTTCACCATATTACACAGAACGATAATAGTTAGTTACAATCGTTACTACGATTGTTATTGCGTTCGTTACTATAATCGTTTATTCCTTCTGATCCCAGAAAAACAATGAACAATGTGCAATTACACTAAACGATTAGTGAAAAAACGCGGAACATGAGCGAACGACTGTGGAATTACAGCGAACGATTAAAGATAATTTTAGGTTCAGATAATTAAATAAATGATCAACGACATATGAACGATTTTTCGATCGTTGCCTGCAATTACACAGAACGATTATCGTTTAAATTTGAATGATTTAACGATTTTTTGCACGATTATCGTCTCGTGTAATAGGGCCCTTATATTAGGGATGGGGAACCTCAGGCCCTCCAGCTGTTGCAAAACTACAATTCCCATCATGCCTGGACAGCCAAATTCCCATAGACTTAGACTATACACTACTGGCATAGACTATAGACTTAGACTATACACCACTGCATAGACTATAGACTTAGACTATACACCACTGCATAGACTATAGACTTAGACTATACACAACTGCATAGACTATAGACTTAGACTATACACAACTGCATAGACTATAGACTTAGACTATACACCACTGCATAGACTATAGACTTAGACTATACACCACTGCATAGACTATAGACTTAGGGTCCTATTCCACCAGACGATCAACGACGTAAACGAGGGCCGATCTGCTAGATCAGCGCTTGTTTACTGGATGATCGTGAAACAAGGACTGCAGGGACATCGTTACCAATGTCCTTGCAGCCCTTGTTTCATACATTACCTTTCCGGGCGCAGGTCTTCTTCTCCCGGTCCCGCGAGCCGCAACAGCTTCGGAGCGGGGCTGTCTGAACTGGCGGTCCTGGCCAGTGATTGGCTTAGAGGTCAGTAAGTTCAGACAGCCCGCTCCAAAACTGATGCTGCCGCACGGGCCCGGGAGAAGAAGACCTGCGCCTGGACAGGTAATGTATGGTTCTGCTGAAATCGTCGGTCAACCGTAGCAATGTGCTGGTGGCGAACGACGATTTTAGGTCTGAACCTAAATGAACGATCAGCCGATGACATGATCATCGGCTGATCGTTCTCTCTATTCTACGGAGCGATTATCGGCTGAATCGGGCCGAATGGGGCCGATTCGGCCGATTATCGCTCCTGTGGAATAGGCCCCTTAGACTATACACCACTGGCATAGACTATAGACTTAACACCACTGGCATACAGCTACTTCTTCTAGCTGCATCTAAGAATAGGATGAGTATACAGCGAAAACAGGTCGACCTGACGTGAAAAGACTCGAAAAGAAAAAGGCATAAATCACATTATCACTTCTGATGAATGGCACAAGTAAGATGGTGTGAACGTGTCTATGAGTAAATGGAAATGCTGACACTGCTCTACATTAGGAGAACAGAACCCATCAGTATCCAACACGTGTACAAAAAGCATGGTATGTGTGCAGAGAGCCAGGATGCGTCTATCTATCTCCTATCTATCTATCTATCTATCTGTGACTTATCTATCCCATATCCATCACAGTGGTCATAGCCGCAACCGGTTCCATAAAATTTGGGTGGCCCAAAGACCACCCCATCCCCTTCACCACATGAAGGTTGACAGCTTGTGTTTGACCCACTAAAATACAGTTCCAGCGCTCGGCATTATATGGAGGTGTCACACAGGGTAGAGATCAGAGGAGTAAACTCATAAAACAACATGCTATGTTGACAGGAGCAGAGTAGTCTTTTAACCCCTTCCTCTCAATATGGTATCTCTTTATACTGTTCACCAACAAGGGTGTAATCCTTTATCACCAGACCCCTGTAGCAGACACCTCTGGCGGTAGCTTATCTCTCAATAAGAAAAATGTGTGTGTGTGTATATGTATATATATATATATATATAAAGCAGAAAACGAGCAGCACAGCTTGGTGATTAGTCGGTGCCAGCAGACCCAGGTCCTGACTTCAGACCGAAAGCATATATCACGGGAAAGTCCACGGCACACAGGTTCAATGTGAAGAAATAAGTGTTTATTCAAATCATGCAGCAATCCAGTACGCAACGTTTCGGTGGCTTCTTGCCACCATTTTCAAGCGTGTTAAGTGAAGCAAACAGCAAGTATATATAGTGACATCAAGGAACATGATTGGTGTACAATAATTATTCATTAAATTCCATCTGTGCAGGAAACAGGATCATTGGAGTACGCCGCAATCCACCCTGTGTGAGGCGTGTATATCCATACAGGTGATCTTAGGTCATGTGAGCAGTTGAATACCGCCCTCCATGATACGTCATAGTGTCCGTGTTAAAGTTTATGCCAAAGTCCGTGATACACCATTTGTGACAGTGATCCAGTGACAGTGATATACACGCCTCACACAGGGTGGATTGCGGCGTGCTCCAATGATCCTGTTTCCTGCACAGATGGAATTTAATGAATAATTATTGTACACCAATCATGTTCCTAGATGTCACTATATATACTTGCTGTTTGCTTCACTTAACACGCTTGAAAATGGTGGCAAGAAGCCACCGAAACGTTGCGTACTGGATTGCTGCATGATTTGAATAAACACTTATTTCTTCACATTGATCCTGTGTGCCGTGGACTTTCCCGTGATATATATATATATATATATATATATATATATATATATATATATACATATATTGTTCTATCGTCTATCTTCTTGTATTCAGAAACACAGACCCCACAGACATTTTGAGTGATGTTTATTATGAATTAGACTGGGATCACAGGTCACCATCTTGTCGCACTTATAAGAGTCCAAGAACGTGAGTGTGTACAGTATTCTAACTAGCGGCAATCTTGTATGTGTCTGCCATGACTGGACTTGCTGGGATCGGTAGTTCAGCTAAGGGATTTGCATTAAATTACCAGACATTTCCATCTGATGATGATAGACGACTGACTTTCCAATATCCAGTAATCTTGGATGTCATACAAAAACTGCGGCTTGTTCCACAAATCACTCTGAACAGATAATAGAGAATGTGATGGGATGTGACCATGGAGGCTCCCCACCATGTCTATAAGGCGTGTGGGCTGCATTACCATGATTAATGTGGAAGAATACCATCTCGTATACATTGGAGGGGATTTACATATTCCACAATGCGCAGCGTTTGATACATTACACAGAAAACTCTGTAAAACGGTCTGATTTGAATTACAAAGAAAACAATATATTTTACAAAGCAATGACTATTACAGAAAACACTGGACATAAAAGAGGGTGATTTGTATTACAAAGAGTCCTTGTGCCTCCGCTGCGGTCTATGCTTTATTATAGAGAGTGGTGGATATTACAGGGCCAGGGAAGAGATGGGTGTAAATTACAGGAATGATGCGGCCTGGGAACATGACAAATAAAAGTGGACAATTTAAAGGGAAAATTATATCAAGGATAAGGGTGTCGGCACCGTCTGGGTGCTATGGGGGCCATGGAGAGAATGGGTCTGGCTAGGGCTGGTTTCATCACCATTGTTATAGAGTAATGAGATCATGTAAAGAACTAATAGACAAAACATTAAAAACCAAGGAGGGATTGTGGGGGACCCCCAAGAAAAACCAAGGAAGGATTGTGGGGGACCACCGAAAAAAAACCAAGGAAGGATTGTGGGAAACAGCCAAGAAAAACCAAGGAAGGATTGTGGGGGACCACCGAAAAAAAACAAAGAAGGATTGTGGGGGACCACCGAGAAAAAACAAAGAAGGATTGTGGGGGACCACCGAGAAAAACCAAGGAAGGATTGTGGGGGACCACTGAAAAAAAAACCAAGGAAGGACTGTGGGGGCCACCAAGAAAAACCAAGGAAGGATTGTGGGGGATTACCGAGATAAAACAAAGAAGGATTGTGGGGGACCACCGAGAAAAACCAAGGAAGGATTGTGGGGGACCACTGGGAAAAACCAAGGAAGGATTGTGGGGGGCCACAGAGAAAAACCAAGGAAGGATTGTGGGGGACCACCAAAAAAAACAAGGAAGGATTGTGGGGGGCCACCGAGAAAAAACAAGGAAGGATTGTGGGGGACCACCAGAAAAAAAACAAGAAAGGATTGTGCGGGACCACTGGGAAAAACCAAGGAAGGATTGTGGGGGGCCACAGAGAAAAACCAAGGAAGGATTGTGGGGGACCAACAAGAAAAACCAAGGAAGGATTGTGGGGGACCACCAAAAAAAAAACAAGGAAGGATTGTGAGGGGGCCACAGAGAAAAACCAAGGAAGGATTGTGGGGGGCCACAGAGAAAAACCAAGGAAGGATTGTGGGGGGGCCACAGAGAAAAACCAAGGAAGGATTGTGGGGGACCAACAAGAAAAAACAAGGGAGGATTGTGGGGGACCACTGGGAAAAACCAAGGAAGGATTGTGGGGGGCCACAGAGAAAAACCAAGGAAGGATTGTGGGGGACCAACAAGAAAAACCAAGGAAGGATTGTGGGGGACCACCGAGAAAAACCAAGGAAGGATTGTGGGGGACCACCGGAAAAAAACCAAGGAAGGATTGTGGGGGACCACTGGGAAAAACCAAGGAAGGATTGTGGGGGGCCACAGAGAAAAACCAAGGAAGGATTGTGGGGGGGCCACAGAGAAAAACCAAGGAAGGATTGTGGGGGACCAACAAGAAAAACCAAGGAAGGATTGTGGGGGACCAATGAGAGAAACGAAGGAAGGATTGTGGGGCACCACCGGAAAAAACAAGGAAGGATTGTGGGGGACCACCAGGAAAAACCAAGGAAGGATTGTGGGTTGGGGGGGGGGGGCACTGAGAAAAACCAAGGAAGGATTGTGGGGGACCACCAAGAGCCAACTACTGCTATTAGGGGCAATATCCTGCATCACAAGGGTAAGAAAGGCCTATAGTGTCAATTGACATCACAGTGTATAGGATTCCTATAGAGATATACCGTATGGGTATAAACCCACACACCGTATATGCAGCAGATATGCAACAAATACGCAGCAGATTTGTTGGTACAGATTTGATGCTGTGTTCAGTTATTTAGATCTAATCTGCTGCGATTTTGCTGCGAGTTTGCTGCGAGTTTGCTGCGTATCGCAGCAGTAAATACGCTGCATATACGGTGTGTGGGTTTATACCCTATAAGTACAAAATAGATGAGAACAACCTGGAGAAGTTAAAGGGGTATTCCCATCTCAACTAACATATTTATATATACTGTGGGGAAGATTTATCAAACATAACATGGTGTTAAGTGTATCTCTATAAATCTACTTTACAACTATAGTATATAGTATTATACACCAGCCAGACCGCTGCTATTAGAGCAGAGTGGTGGTCAGTAAATTTGATATTGAACTGTCAACAAAGGGAGGGAAAAATCAGCGTATCAAGAGAAGGGGGCAAGTTGCATTAATATTTACCTTGACAATCCCTACAAGTTTACAGCGAATGTACCATTAGGTACATCTCTTTTTTCGACAGTAGCAGATCAGCGCCGGCATGGGGATCCTTGTGGCTCGGTCCTTTTTTTGAGACGCCGCCCAGTTCCCGAATTCAGCACCATTCTTTGGACATGCTCCGGCCCGGCTCTATGCCCTGGGGGGCAGGTCCACCGCCCCCCACTGGGACCATATCCCCTCCCCTCTGAGACACAACTCCATTGATTCTAATGGAGCCACAGTAAGGTACTGTCCAATTTGGAAAACCCCTTTTCTGCAACATTGTTGGGAACCTAAACTTTAAGTTCTATTTGTTGTGTATGCTAATTATTATATTGTATATTTGTACATAGACATATTCTTAAAGCCAGTTCACACTGAGTAAATTCGGCAGAATTCTGCCGGCCTCCGTGTCAAGCAGCGTGTCTATGGGAGGATTTTATGTTAGGGCTTGTTCACAATATCGGATGAGGATCACGGCACGGATCCCCTAGCCGGATCCCCTAACCCAGCCACAGAGATGACAGGAGAACATGATGTGCTCTCCTGTCATCTCATCTACTACTCACCTACTCCCTGCGCTGACCGGCTACACGCGCTCACCGGAAGTGTGGACTACGCGGGTGATCCGTGCCGCGATCCGCACTACGACATGTCCTATTTTTTTGCAGTGCGGGTTGCGGTACGAATCCTGGGATTGGTCACATTCACTTTAATGGGCCCTAATATTGTCCGTGGTTGCGGATCTGTGACCACGACCAATTTCATGGAACGTGTGAATAAGGCCTTAGGGTCCATTTATACGACAATTGTGCTTTTCATGGCACGTAATTGTAGACAACCTGTCAAAATGGGAAACCCGGTCTCTTGTCCCTGATCATATATGTTGACTTCCTATTGGGTGAACTCTACTTTAACAGGAAGTTCCATAATACAGAAATCAGGTTTTCTTCATAGGCTTATTGTAGGCTACTGCCAGAACTCATGACCACTCAGGTAGCCATGATGCCAGAGACTGTGGCTGCTGAAAGTTATAAAGATTTGTATGCTACTTCTATTTAAAAAATGTTACTCTTCCAGTACTTATCAGTTGCTGTATGTCCTGCAGGAAGTGGTGTATTCTTTCCAGTCTGACACAGTACTCTCTGCTGCCACCTCTGTCCATGTCAGGAACTGTCCAGATCAGTAGCAAATCCCCATAGAAAACCTCTCCTGCTCCTTACAGTTCCTGACATGGCCATAGGTGGCAGCAGAGAGCACTGTGAGAGTTCCTGATGACAGAGCTCTGACTGATAGAGCGAGAAGCCATTGGCTTCCTGCCCTTCTAACTTCTTTTGCAGCCAGAGGCAGCATTGCACCTCCAAAAACAAGAGCACCCCCTCCCATAAACTTACTCACCTGGCTTGGCGCAGCACCCCATAATTGGCTCTCCCATCACCCTGGTGCATGTGTGACATCACTTGTGCATTGGGGAGCTGGGAGAACTAAGGAAATCCAGGGGCTACATTGGGCCTTGGGGTGTTAGGGGTGGATGATGGGGTGAGAGTTAGGTTACATGGTGCCCATAGAAGCACCATGGAGAAGAGAAGGGGAAGTGGCTGGATAAGTAAGAAGCAGGCAAGGAGACTGAATAGAGACTACACAAGCTTGCTGTACATATTAGCTCTCATCACAGGGCTGTATGTTCAGTGTACACTGCATAGCACTTCTCTATAGCGTCCTCCATGCTGCTGCTGCTGCGTCTGTAGGTTTACATAGAGGAGCAGGATCTGAAATTTAGAGATGGAGACATATAGTGGGCACTTTTATGGGGCATTTGTAGACATATCATGATGGAATAGACGTAACTAGGAAACCCAGAATGACCCTTGCCCAAGGGGCTATATACAAATGGCGATAAACCATGGCTGGATTACCCCCATTGTTAGGGGGAATGTTCTTTAAAGGGATTATCCACTATTAGAAAAATATACAGGGCTTGCTCCAAAAACAGCGCCACACACCTGTCTTCAGGGTATGTGAGGTATTACAACTTGACTCCATTCACTGTGTTAAAATTGAGCTGCAATACCCCACACAACCTGAGGATAAATGTGGCACTGTTACTGGAAGAAATCAGCTATGTTCTTCTAATCCTGGATAACCCCTTTAAAGCTGCAATAACATTTATTTTTATGGTTTTATCTTTGATTCTGCTGGGAACTATTTCTTATATTGAGCGTCTGGGCTATGCTATGAATATCAGAATCCTCCATGGGACTGAGAGAAAAAAGTGTCATTCACAACTAATGTTTGCGGCAGGGGGTATCCCATGAGTCTATGCGTGCCATCAACATGTAAAGACTGATCCTCTGTCATCAGCCAGCAGTAGGGAGTTCTTATAATGGGGGAGGGAGCAACAAACTGTTCCTTAAAGGGAACCTGTCACTAAGACGATGCAATCTAATCTATCACCATCATATTATAGAGCAGGAAGAACTGAGCAGATTGATATATATATATATATATATATATATATATATATATATATATTGGAAAAGATTCAGTATAACTTGTAACTTGTTGATTGAAATCCCTGCTCATTCTGTGTTATAGAGTCCAGTGGGCGGGGTCACTCAATGGACTAGACTCTTTAGCAGACACTCCACTTAACAAATTACAAGTTATACTGAATCTTTTTCCATAAAGATATATATCAATCTTCTCAGCTCCTTCTCCTCTATAACATGATGTCGATAGCTTAGGTAGCATTTTCATGATGACGGGTCTCTTGTCACTGTCGGTTTGTTTTTTTTTGCATAAATCAATAGTCCAGGCGATTTTAGGAAACTTTGTAATTGGGTTTATTAGGCAAATATGCAATTATCTGCATTCAAAAAGCCTTTCCCCAGGTCTCCCCCTCCCTCCTCTCTCTCATCCACTGCTCATTATCAGGAAATCTCGACTTTTTTACATCAGTCGGACCCTGTGTAACCCATGAAGAGGGGAGGGGGGAGGAGGGAGATTAGTGGGCAGCAGAGAGCAGAGAACAAAAGATTACACAGTTGGAGCTGTATAAAAGCCTCTATTCAGAGGTCAGAGAGGTCAGTGCTGATCTCAGAGGAGATAGCCCGGTGATGTAGCTATAAATTAACTCTCTGTTGTCCTGTTTTGGTGCCTCATCTCCCTCCACCCCTCCCCTCTCTATAGAGAACAATGAAGACAGGGGGGAGAGCTTCAAACTGCTTTCTCATGATAAAAATGCCTTTTTCGGCTAATAAACCCAATTACAAAGTTTCTTAAAATCGCCTGTACTATTGATTTCTGCCACACAAAAAAAAAAAAATTAAATGAGAGGTACACTTTAAGAGATACAATAGTCTCTAGGTGCTGCTCAGCAGCCTAATACACATGGCAAACAATGCGCCACCCAAAACTGGTAATGATGCCAACTTGTGGAGCTATTATTCCACGCTGCATTGCCCACAAGTATCCAGCAGTGTAAAGTAATAACAGCCAGGAACATTATCCTATACCAATGTGTCCATCATACAGAATAACACTGTGCCAGCCACCATGCTTACTATAAGCACCTAGGAGCGAGAGGTTACTGCTATATGGATATATATAACCTATAACATACCACAGCTTTCTCCTGCTCTCTACTACACTGGCCAAGAGATACACAGTCACAGGTGTATATGTAGTTATAGCGGCAAAGTGGGGGGTCCTTCTAGTCTTTTCTATGGGTCTTTACAATAAGGGATCAACAGTGCAGAATTCTGACAGCACTTTTCTGCACTTGGTGTTGTCCGACTATGGAGATACATACATAGAGCACTGACAGATGGGAAGGACATGGATACAATGGAGCTGGTGATAGCTGGCATGTGTCCCAGTGATCATTGTCAGAAAAAGGAGCTGCGGGGAGCAAATCTGCAGGGAATACGGGGAGACTAGTGATGCATCACTGTGAATACAGGTACTCCATAGCCTCTGGGCATACATACAGGTGAGCCCTGGATCTCCGATATGATGATGCAGCATAAGCGGAGCCCATTGTCTGTTACAGAGAATGCAGTGTGAAGCCGAGAGACCCATCATTGTGCACCAAATGTCCAACATCATTATGCTTAGAGTGTTTCCTATCACATAGGCTGTGCTGAGAGAGACATGGAGGAGAGGGAGGGTTGTCCACTTTATAGTAAAATTGTCTTGTGTGTAGTATAAGTAAGTATATTCACATTACTTACAGAGTACATTATAGAGCTAAAATCAGGCTCCCCTCCTCCAAGCTAAGCTGTCCTGCTCTGTGGTGAGTCTGTCTATAAGATGGCGGAGCATGGAGAAGCATGTGACCATGCCCCACCCCCCAGTGTCCTCCACTGAGCCTGTATATGCCTATGGAGGAAACTGGGGGGTGGGGCATGGTCACATGCTCCTCCATGTCAGCCATCTTATGGACAGACTCACCACAGAGCAGGACAGCACAGCCTGGAGGAGAGGAGTCTGATTTTAGCCCTATGGGGTATACAGGGAGCTGCTGTCAGTATATACACTTACTAAAACTAATCAATTTTACTATAAAGTGGCCAACGCCATTAAGTTATAAGGTATAGACCTTGACAAGTTCTGCTCTGCTACATCTGTATAATACCACGGCATTAGGACACAGGATTGGAAAGAAACAGTGCGGAGATTGTATTGCGATGTATTGCGGCTGGAAAAATGTAGAAGGGGTCTGCTACTTAAAGGGATATTCAAGCTGATCACAATCTGATCATTAGGTCCCCCTCTAATCACTAGTGCGGGGGAGCCATGGTTTCTCTCCGGAGGGAAGACCATGCTCGCTGCTGTTCCAGGAAACTCTATGGAAGATATGGAAACAGCGGAGAAACATCAAACTGCATAGTACATGGTAAGTGTATGCATTATTTACATGGATATCCATGTTGACTATGTGGTATCAATGTTCATACAGGAGGAAGACAGGATCCATTTCAAAGCACTGAAACTCCAGGAATATCTGAAATGCTGTAAAATGCCAAGTACAGGGCCACAGGGGCCCCGAGCATCACAGCCATTCTCTTTGGTGTTCTTTACATCCCCGTGTCATGTAGCACCCCCTCAGATCATGCGAGTCTTTGCCTGGAGTGTTCCTTTAAATATAAAGCAGGGATTTTTTAATTATTTTCAAGGCACCTTAAAGGGCAACTCCAGCAAATATTTTTTTTTATTTCAAATCAACTGGTGTCAGAAAGTTCCAGAGATTTTTAAATTACTTCTATTTAAAAATAAATCTCAGGTTTTCTAGTACTTATCAGCTGTTGCATGTCCTACATATCTATGTCTATGACATGCAGCAGCTGATAAGTACTGGAAGACCTGAGATTTTTTTTTTTAAAGAAGTAATTTACAAATCTCTGGCACTTTCTGACATTAGTTGATTTGGAAAGAAAATTGCTTGAGTTGCCCTTTAAGGATGATAGGATTTACAGGGGTTCTCTAGTCTAGTAGGGAGTTGATAGGATGGGATCTATAGCTCAGTGCTCTAGGCATTGTATGGAAAACTGAAGTTGGATATGGTTTAAAATAAAAGCAGCAGGTGTATACAGTGGGATAGTTGAATATTTTGCTGACATCCCCTTTAAGTAAATAGTATTGAACAGGTAGATTTTGTGTAACTATAATAGGATCAGGCACTTTTACTTTATTGTACTGTATATGTCAATATGTCACACATGCAATAGACATATAATAAGGGAAAAGAGGATCTACTATTACTGCATACTTGTATGCACCCACCTATATACACCTAGTAATACACAGGTATATACATAGGGGGAGATTTATCAAACATGGTGTAAAGTAAAACTGGCTCAGTTGCCCCTGGCAACCAATCAGATTCCACCTTTCATTCCTCACAGACTCTTTGGAAAATGAAAGCTGGAATTTGATTGGTTGCTAGGGGCAACTGAGCCAGTGTCACTTTACACCATGTTTGATAAATCTCACTATATTAGTTTACACACAACTATTGTTGCTCATACACAAACGGCATCAAACATGTACAAACCTATTGTTACAAATGTAAATATACAGTGCTACACACATACACATGTAGGGCCACACGCATACAAACCTTGTGTCACAAATGAACACATGTATATATCTAGTAGTGTCACCTATCCACATCTGTAGTTATGTTACATATGACTACAGCTGGTGTCACCCATGCACACATCTAGTAGTATCACATGTACACTACTAGTAGTGTCACATCTGCACACATCTTATAGTGTCAAACATGCTATCTAGTGGTGCCAAATATAAAAAGAGCTGGTATTACACATGTACACATCTTGCAGTGTCGCACACTGGGGTCACACATTGCACACATACTGTATACAGTGATGTCACACATGCATGCATCTACTGTAGTCTCACAACTGCTCACATTTTGTGCATAAAGCTAGTAAAGCTATAAAACGTGCTCACATCTACTAGTGTAAAAAATGTAATGCAGTTGGTATCACACATGTAGTAGTGCACACATATCTATAGCTGGTATCACACATGCACACATCTAATAGTGCCACACATGTCTACAGCTGGTATTACCCATGCACACATCTAGTAGTGCCACACATGTCTACAGCTGGTATCACACATACACACATCTAATAGTGCCACACTTCCTATACAGCTGGTATTACCCATGCACACATCTAGTAGCGTCACACATGTATACAGTTGGTGTCATAAATGCACAAATCTAGTAGTGTCACACATGTCTTCAGCTGTGCATTCATACATCTAGTGGTGCCACATATGAATGCAGCTGGTATTACCCATGCGCATATATAGTAGTGTCAGACATGTCTACAGCTGGTGTCACACATGCACATATCTAGTAGTGCACACATGTAAACAACTAGTATCATACATGCATATATCTAGTAGTGTCACACATATCCACAGCTGGTATCACACATGCACAAATCTAATAGTGCACAAATGTCTACAGCTGGTGTCACACATGCACACATCTAGTAGTGTCACACACGTTTACAGCTGGTGTCACACATGCACGCATCTAGTAGTGCACACATCCATACAGCTGGTATCACACATGCACAAATCTAATAGTGAACACATCTTTAGCAAAAATCACACACGCACACATCTAGTAGTGTCTCACATGTCTACAGCTAGTAGTGAGACACACGAATACAGCTAGTAACACACATGCACACATCTAGTAGTGCCATACATGAATACAGCTAGTATCACACATGCACACATCTAGTAGTGTCCCACATGTCTACAGCTAGTGCCACACACCTCAGTTATCACACCAGCTCCTGTGCACACTGTACTCCCACTCAGCTCTTCCACCTGCAGCCTGACTCCTGCCTCGTGCACGGTGCACCCAGCACTCACACTCGCCCCTGCACTCACTTTCACACTTGCACTCACCTTCAAGAATGTAACAGCTGCAATAAAAGGGGAGGGAGCATCAAGGTGACAAGTGGGGAGGACGCTTATCGGGCTGTGATTGGCGGAGAGCCTCCTGCTGGTGTGGCCTATGTGACTGCAGCATATGAGGGACCAACTGTGTGAGAGGGGGGAGACAAGAGGGAGAGGGAGGGATGTGAGAGCATCAGCCTCCCCGAGCACAGAGCTGAGTCCGCTTCATCCTCAGCTGCCTCTACCTCTCCTCCTCTCTTCTCTCTCTTCCCCTCTTTCTTTTTTCTCTCTCTCTTTCTCTCTGTCTCCTTCCCTCCTCTCTGGGGCTCAGGTCTCTGTCCCCCCCTTCCCCTACGGAGGATTCCGGCACATCTGTTCCCTGCCTGAGATAGAGACATGGGGGTGAGTATAGATCTCATGAACATGTATGGCTATCATCAGATGCTGAGCTGTCTATGGTGCCGATCAGGAGCTCTCCATAGTCCTGACCATTGGAAAGGAGTTGCCCCTGGTTTATAGGAGCTCTCTGTGATCTGTGAAGCTGTCTGTGGTCCTTCAGGATCTCAGTATTGTCCGGGACAGCTGTCCATGGTCCTGAACTGTCCCTTTAAACTATAGATAGTCCTAAACAGATCACTAGGAGCTGTCCATGGTCCTGAACAGATCACTAGGAGCTCTCCATGGTCCTGTACCATGTTCGTAGTCCTGAACTGTTCTTTTGAACTGTCTATGGCCCTTAACAGATCACCAGGCTGTCTATGGTCAAAAGCAAGTCACATGGAGCAGTCCATGGTCCAGAACAGATCACCTAGTACTGCCCATAATTCTCTTTATCTGTCCATAGTCCTGAATAGTTCCCCAATCTCATGGACCTCTCATACAGGCTTTTTCTATGTAGCTGACTTCCATTTTTCAAGCAACCCCTTTGTATGAGCATTGGATCTATGTGCTGCAGATCTTTTAGGTTACCCGGTGGTGTCCTGTTTAGCAGCTGAAGGGTTAATGCTGGGCACAAGTGTGCACTGGGTTGTGGATAATTGTGTGCACAGCGCAATGCGGTGTCTGTACGTCTGTCAGCTCTCGAGAGAAGGAGGGAAGGGAGAGAAAGAAAAGCCTTGGGAAATTAGATGAGGTCATTCGCCATAGAGAATAGAGGGAGAATATGGTGGAGGATGCGAGAAGAGAGAAGCAAAGTGAGAGATGGGGGGTGGGGGGAGACAAGGCAGGTGGGAGAAGGAGACAGGAAGGCACAATGGTGTTTGAGAAAGGAGTGGTTGGTGAATAAGGAGCTTGGAAATCACATCTTCTGACTCATGAGTTGGGGGAGGGAAAGGTGTAATTAACTTGGTTTGTGGTGGTGAATGGGTTAAGGTTGGATATCTGTAATGTAAAAATGCTATGGGTTACTTGTTTGGAATAGATGGGAGAGACCAAAGGTGTCGACTATTAAAATGGTAGAAGGGTACTTGAAGGTCAGACGGTGGTCCATGAGCTCTGCAGACATGTTGTAATCTCCATGGCATCAGCCCTCATCGGCCTAGGTCATGCCATGTGTGCATCGCATCGAGGGGAGAATTGTGTGTTTTTTTCAAGGTTATGCAAAGGCCTTATTGATGAGCTGAAGACTAACGCGTTCCCCCAGTCAACGGTTGATGGGTTTTTCCAGATCGTCATCCTATCAATTAGTCAATAGTCAATCGGAGGTTGTTGGGGGTCGATGCCCCTTGGGATAGAAGCAATGACCTTCGGCATAGCAGCGGCCTGTTCTTCACTGCATAGTAACAGATCTGCAGGCCACCATAGGCTGATGCTGCAAAGCATGGCCGAAAGCTGAGGGAGTGATCGGGGAGACTAGGGAGGGATTTGTACATTTTAACCCCTTGAAATCTTTGTCTTTCACTGCACATGTTCTTGGGGATCTCAATCTGTCGACCTGCTTGTTGTACTGACATTGTCATCTGAATTCTTAGCATTATTTTCTTACAATGACTGACTATTTGGAGACTGTCGGCTCAAGGCCCATAGGATTCTGATGTCATTGATCAAGGTCATGTTGCTACAAGGGGTTCCCTTCTCCATCCTGCTCACTAACACACACACAGCAGACATGAGAGATCTGAAGAGCAGTGAGGCTCAGTGACATATGGGAATGGATACAGCTGGATACGGATGAGGCATATATCATGCGGAATGGGCGGCTGAGGGCTCTGATCCTGGAGCAGGAAAGGTGACCCATCTGTGGCAGTCAGAATGTGGGTGCTTTATGTAAGGCTTTGCCTTCTACTGCGCATGGTCTGACAGTCGTACGCTTCTCTCCCGAGAGACAGAGGATGGGGGCTGGGTGGAGTGACATATGGCATAGATGTGAGTGAGGATAATCCCCCACTAGAAAAAAATAGGGGGGGGGGATACAGTTCTGTGGTTGTAATATAGCAAGAGATCAAAGAGAGCTCCTGTGCATCAGATCCAGCATGGACATGGAGGAGGCAATGAGATTTAGTGATGTAGGAGGTGCATTGTATGATGTATGGGATAATACAGAGCTGCAGGCTGCACTGTATACTATGATAGGGGGTAGTATGGTGTGTTACACTGATAATGGTGAGAATGCATTGTATAGTATAATAACAAAGTGTATTACCCATTATATGTGTATATACTATGATAAGGCAGGTATATGGTGCTGTATATACTATGATAAGGCAGGTGTATGGTGTATATACTATGATAAGGCAGATGTATGGTGTATATACTATGATAAGGCAGGTGTATGGTGCTGTATATACTATGATAAGGCAGGTGTATGGTGCTGTACATACTATGATAAGGCAGGTGTATGGTGTATATACTATGATAAGGCAGGTGTATGCTGTATATACTATGATAAGGCAGGTATATGGTGCTGTATATACTATGATAAGGCAGGTGTATGGTGTATATACTATGATAAGGCAGATGTATGGTGTATATACTATGATAAGGCAGGTGTATGGTGCTGTATATACTATGATAAGGCAGGTGTACGGTTCTGTACATACTATGATAAGGCAGGTGTACGGTACAGTATATACTGAGAGGTGTATGGTGCTGTATATACTATGATAAGGCAGTTGTATGGTGTATATACTGTGATAAGGCAGGTGTATGATGTATATGCTATGATAAGGCAGGTGTATGGTGTATATGCTATGATAAGGCAGGTGTATGGTGTATATACTATGATAAGGCAGGTGTATGGTGCTGTATATATACTATGATAAGGCAGGTGTATGGTGCTGTATATATATTATGATAAGGCAGGTGTATAGTGTATATACTATGATAAGGCAGGTGTATGGTGTATATGCTATGATAAGGCAGGTGTATGGTGTATATACTATGATAAGGCAGGTGTATAGTGTATATTCTATGATAAAGCAGGTGTATGGTGCTGTATATACTATGATAGGGCAGGTGTATGGTATATATATATATATATATATATACTTACTATGATAAGCTCGGCATGTGGTATATACTGTACACGCATAGTAATAAAAAAAAAACAATGCATACCTCCCAACTTTTTGGACGGCCAAAGAGGGACACTCTAGGAAAATTTTACTGACATTTCTATACTTTTAAGGGTGCCTTCACACATACCGTATCGCTGCTTATTTCTCTAAGTAGCTGCGTTTTTTGTGGTGTTGATCTTGCCTGTGAAAATCATATAAAAATCAAAACTCGCATGTGAAAATCACACAAAACTGGCAGTGAGAATACACACTGCAGATCCTGTATGTCTGACTGCATCCTTAGGTCCCAGTCACACATCAGTAACCCTGTCTGTAATTACGAACACACAACTGTGGACAGGATTACAAATGTGTTTCAGTAACTGTCTGCAATTATACGGATTCCCTGTCATATAGGTGACATGAAGACACAATGGCTTAATCATTTTTTTCATGGCATGTTCCCAAAACACATATCTGTAACACCTACAGATGTGTGTATGAGGCCATATGAACTGTGTGTGTGATATGATGTGTGACAGGGGCCATAATGTCCATTCACCTGGATATAACAATTAGTAGGATCCAACTTGAACCACATTATAGAATAATACGCAAGTCTGGGTCTATTATACAGTAAGAAGCCAGACACTTTCTAGAGCAGGCGAATGGTTCCTGGTACTTTCTACAGAGCAACATAAAAAGTTTATTAATGCAAATCTCATTTCTATGTTAAAAAGAGGGACATGTAAGGGGCAAAGAGTGAGAGAAGGACAGGAGTTAAAATTAGGGACTGTCCCCCCCAAAAGAGGGACACTTGGGATGTATGATAATGCATTGTATATGCAAAGCTGATCCTGCAGGTATATATCAGAAGGGATGTATGGATTACAGGTGAGGTAGTGTAGTCCTTGCTGAGTGATCTTTGATACCTCTTGGTAAGACACATTGGGTGTTGGGCAGTGGTTACATGAGGGCACACAGACTGCAGGCAGCCCAGACAGACCACCAGTAGAGAGGAGGGTTTGTTCCGCTGGCTGGCATCAGCAGCTCCACCATCCAGACACAGGCCATCCTTCCGTCCATCGCTCCGCTGTCTCTGTCCACATCATTTTCAGGCCCCTAGCAGAAGAAATTTTGGTGTCATGGTGCCCATTACCATGACCACTGAAAGCCAGCTCCCATCACCTTCATGTTGCTGTGGATGGGAGGCCTGGACATCCTTCAGCCACATGTGGTGTCTCTCAGGGCTTCCAGCTAATAATGTCCATCCCTCCCCACACACAAGGGTTTCCCAGCAATGTCTTCTCCACATTAGAACACCTCCTTGGTTGCCCAGTTACCAGATTTACTGCCATTGAAGTATTTATAGGCCCAGGAAGGACACCAGCTCCAGCAACGTACAGGCAACACGCAGGACGTACAGGCCGAGACGTACCATCTGTACAAATGTGCTGCAGGACGCCATACACAACCCACACCCTACATCCCCAGCCGCATATCATCTTGTATCCAGGGTAGAGGTGACCCAAGAGCTTACAAGTCTCCTCTCTATCATTTCCCCAATAAATGTATCCTTTCACTTTAGCATTATAATCACTAACAGATTATTACATTTATCTATAGAAAGTTGCACTTGTTTTCATCAATTTCTTGTTGATAAGGCAGGTGTATGGTGTATATATACTATGATGAGGCAGGTGTATGGTGTATATACTATGATAAGGCAGGTGTATGGTGTATATACTATGATACGACAGGTGTATGGTGTATTTACTATGATAAGACAGGTGTATGGTGTATATAATATGATAAGGCAGGTGTATGGTGTATATACTATGATAAGGCAGGTGTATGGTGTATATACTATGGTAGGGCAGGACAATTTATTCATACTCTTAAAATTTTTACCATGTATTTTATTTGGATTTTATGTGATCAGCCACCACAAGGTAGTGAGAGATTGTAGAGTGCAAAGAAAGATTAAAAAAAAAAGAAAAAAAGAATCTCATGATTTTTGAGATGCATGTGTATTCAGCCCCCTGTACTCTTATATAATCCCTCTTATATAGACAATTATTTGCGGACGACACAAACAATGGATGTTACTCACATACAGATTTTTTTTTTACTGTCCTTTCACCATCTTTACTATTAAATTCAATGGACTTTTCACATAAAGAAACAACACAAAAAGCACAATTAGTCAACCTAAACTATAATAAATAATAAAGGAATAACAGCCGACATTCCCAGCCCGGGGGGGGGGGGGGGATTATTAAGGTAACATTGCTAAGAGAGATGCTTTGGGAAAAGTAATACGATAAGGACAAATTTGTATATGTAACGGTGGGGTGTTCCCTCTGGGGCCCGAGCAGTAAAATAACCATCTTAGAAAAGGGAGTTAGGTCTCAGTTGGGTGGGAAGTGCTGTTGGAAAGGTGCTCACCATAGTGGTGGACATGTGGATAAAGTATGGTAGAAGTGATGGAGAGGGTAATTGAGAAGGAAACATCTTAAGTGGATTTGGATTATGCAATATGAAAAAGGAAATATCTCTCGTATAAGGGAGTACTATCAGTTTAATGCCTGTTCTGTGTGGAAGTGGACAGCTAAATGTGGCCGGTAAGGTGGTGAGGTCCGGCATTATAGATGTGGGACAAATCACCGGATGGGTGTTGCTAAAACAACTTACCTCTGGGGCGGAAACGCCTATATGTATGGCTTGGATTCCTTAGAGAGGTATGGGTAATGATTGGAACAGGAAAGTGGTGCAGAACTGGCTGTACACCTGAGAGGTGGTATGATAATGAGAGACATTAAAGGGGTTATCCAGCGCTACAAAAACATGGCCATTTTTACCCCTACTGTTGTCTATAGTTCAGGTGCGGTTTGCAATTAAGCTCCATTTACTTCAATGGAACTGAGTTTCAAAACCCAGATGTTATAAGATATGAAGGAAAATGTGTCTATGGTCATGTTTGCTCAGTATAACTACAGCTGTTCTGTGAGCCTCAGAGATCTGTCAGAGAACATTTCTGAGAACACACCCGACAGGTCAGAAGCACACCAGACAGGTCAGGAGCACACCAGACAGGTCAGAAGCACACCAGACAGGTCAGGAGCACACCAGACAGGTTGGGAACATAACAGACAGGTCAGGAACACACCAGACAGATCGGGAGCACACCAAATAGGTTAAGAGCCCATCAGACAGGTAAGGGGCAAAGCAGACAGGTCAGGAACACACCAGACAGATCGGGAGCACACCAAATAGGTTTAGAGCCCATCAGACAGGTAAGGGGCAAAGCAGACATGTCAGGAGCACACCAGAAAGATCAGGAACACACCAGACAGATGAGGAGCACACCAAATAGGTCAAGCCAGGTCCACCAGACAGGTCTGGAACCTATCAGATAGGTAAGAAGCACACCAGACAGGTAAGAAGCACACCAGACAGGTCAGGAACACACCAGACAAGTCAGGAACACACCAGACAAGTCAGGAACATAACAGACAGGTCAGGAACATAACAGACAGGTCAGGAACATAACAGACAGGCCAGGAACACAAAAGACAGGTCAGTGGCACAGCAGACAGTTCAGGAGCACACCAGACAGGTCAGGAGCACACCAGACAGGTCAGGAGCACACCAGACAGGTCAGGAGCACACCAGACAGGTCAGGGGCACACCAGACAGGTCAGGGGCACACCAGACAGGTCAGGGGCACACCAGACAGGTCAGGGGCACACTAGACAGGTCAGGGGAACACTAGACAGGTCAGGAACCTAACAGACAGGTCAGTGGCACACCAGACAGGTCAGGAGCACACCAGACAGGTCAGTGGCACACCAGACAGGTCAGGAGCACACCAGACAGGTCAGAAGCACACCAGACAGGTCAGGAACACACCAGACAGATCGGGAGCACACCAAATAGGTTAAGAGCCCACCAGACAGGTAAGGGGCACAGCAGACATGTCAGGAGCACACCAGAAAGATCAGGAGCACACCAGACAGATTAGGAGCACACCAAATAGGTCAAGAGTCCACCAGACAGGTCTGGAACCTACCAGACAGGTCAGGAGCCCACCAGACAGGTCAGAAGCACACCAGGCAGGTCAGGAACACACCAGACAAGTCAGGAATATAACAGACAGGTCAGGAACACAATAGACAGGTCAGTGGCACACCAGACAGGTGAGGAGCACACCAGACAGGTGAGGAGCACACCAGACAGGTGAGGAGCACACCAGACAGGTCAGGGGCACACCAGACAGGTCAGGAACACAATAGACAGGTCAGTGGCACACCAGACAGGTGAGGAGCACACCAGACAGGTCAGGAGCACACCAGACAGGTCAGGGGCACACCAGACAGGTCAGGGGCACACCAGACAGGTCAGGGGCACACCAGACAGGTGAGGAGCACACCAGACAGGTGAGGAGCACACCAGACAGGTCAGGAGCACACCCGACAGGTCAGGGGCACACCCGACAGGTCAGGGGCACACCAGACAGGTCAGGAACACAACAATCAGGTAAGTAATACAAAAGAAGAGTCAGGAACACACCGGACAGGTCAGGAACAAAACTGACAGGTCAGGGACACAACAGAAAGGTAAGGATCACACCAGCCTGGCCAGAAACACACTGGACATCCTTGCATGGATGTATGTGACTTTCTTATTGTCATTGGTTTCACTTAAGTTGTTTCCCAATCTGTGCCTTGTTGGCAACTTTTGTCCTGTTACTTATATTTGGGGGGAAAATTAATAAGTTCAGAATTGAAGAAAAAGAACACATTAGACAGGTCAGAGAGATAGTTGTGCAGAAGTGTAAAGCATGATAAGGTTATAAAAAATATCCCAAGCTCTGAACATCTTGCGGAGCACTGTTCAATCCATCATTTGAAACTGGAAGGAGGCCAAGGTTAGGCCAAGACACGGCCGTCCACCTAACCTGACAGTACGGGCAAGGAGAGGACTAACCAGAAGAGAAACCAAGAAGTCAATGGTCACTGGAGGAGCTTAGAGATCCACAGCTCGGGGGGGGGGGGGGGGGGGGGGGGGGCATGAAGGAAGACAAGGTTCCGTCTGTAGTTTATCTCCAGCCATGTGAAGGACACAGCAGACATGTGGAAGAAGGAGCTCTGGTCAGATGAGACTAAAGATCAAGTTTTTGATCAGAGAACATCACCATGAAGACACCATCCCCCCAGGAAACATGGTGGGAATATCATTATGCTGTGGGGAGGCGTTTCTTTAGCAGTGACAGGGTAACTGGAGTTGATGGGAAGGTAGATGAATACAGAGCAATCCTGGAGGGAAAGTTGTTACTGAGGCTAAAATGGACTGGGATGGAAGTTCACTATCCAGCAAGACAACCATCCTAAACAATCTCATGTTTTAGAATGGCCCTAAGTCTAGACCTAAATCCCATTGAGTATATGTGGCAAGACTATAATATTTCTGTTTGCCGATCTCTCCATCTAATAGACGGAACTTCAGCTATTTTGCAGAAGAAAAACGGCCAAAAAAGTCATCCTCTAGATCAGTGCTTCCCAACCTTTTCCACCTCGGGGCACACCTTGGAAAAAAATTTTTCCTCGGGGCACCCCTACTAAATAATGTTCTACAAAATAAGAAAACCGTCATACAGTGACTCACAGGTGACGTCTTCTTTGATCTGAGGAGTCACTTTCCCTTTTACTCTCCATCCGCCATGATGATTTCTTCCAGCTACTGTTCATCTCTTCAGAACCTGCGAGACAAACAATTTAGGCTCCGCACATTTCTAGCAGCTTCCTTTCCTTTCTCCCCCCTGTAGGCTCCCATAGTAACTGCGCTGTTTGGTGTTATGTGCAGTAAAGCGAGTAGAAATGTGGGATGCCCCCTGTATGTAGGATTCCCTGCTGTGCCCCCTGTATGTAGGATTCCGTGCTGTGATGAACTAATAATGCCCCCAGAGGTGCCCCCTATGAAATAATAATGCCCCCAGAGGTGCCCCCTATGAAATAATAATGCCCCCAGAGGTGCCCCCATGAACTAATAATGCCCCCAGAGGTGCCCCCATACACTAATAATGCCCCAATACTATGATAAGGCAGGTGTATGGTGTATATACTATGATAAGGCAGATGTATGGTGTATATACTATGATAAGGCAGGTGTATGATGTATATACTATGATAAGGCAGGTGTATGGTGTATATACTATGATAAGGCAGGTGTATGGTGCTGTATATACTATGATAAGGCAGGTGTATGGCGTATATACTATGATAAGGCAGGTGTATGGTGTATATACTATGATAAGGCAGGTGTATGGTGTATATACTATGATAAGGCAGGTGTATGGTGCTGTATATACTATGATAAAGCAGGTGTATGGTGCTATATATACTATGATAAGGCAGGTGTATGCTGTATATACTATGAT
This sequence comes from Dendropsophus ebraccatus, assembly GCF_027789765.1. NCBI lineage: Eukaryota > Metazoa > Chordata > Amphibia > Anura > Hylidae > Dendropsophus > Dendropsophus ebraccatus. The sequence goes on along the minus strand of NC_091465.1, from coordinate 75,004,626 downwards.
AAGGCAGGTGTATGGTGTATATACTATGATAAGGCAGGTGTATGGTGCTGTATATACTATGATAAGGCAGGTGTATGGTGTATATACTATTATATAAAGCAGGTGTATGGTGCTGTATATACTATGATAAGGCAGGTGTATGGTGTATATACTATGATAAGACAGGTGTATGGTGTATATACTATGATAAGGCAGGTGTATGGTGTATATACTATTATATAAGGCAGGTGTATGGTGCTGTATATACTATGATAAGGCAGGTGTATGGTGTATATACTATGATAAGACAGGTGTATGGTGTATATACTATGATAAGGCAGGTGTATGGTGCTGTATATACTATAATAAGGCAGGTGTATGGTGTATATACTATGATAAGGCAGGTGTATGGTGCTGTATATACTATGATAAGGCAGGTGTATGGTGCTATATATACTATGATAAGGCAGGTGTATGGTGCTGTATATACTATGATAAGGCAGGTGTATGGTGCTGTATATACTATGATAAGGCAGGTGTATGGTGTATATACTATGATAAGGCAGGTGTATGGTGCTGTATATACTATGATAAGGCAGGTGTATGGTGCTGTATATACTATGATAAGGCAGGTGTATAGTGCTGTATATACTATGATAAGGCAGGTGTATGGTGCTGTATATACTATGATAAGGCAGGTGTATGGTGTGTATACTATGATAAGGCAGGTGTATGGTGTATATACTATGATAAGGCAGGTGTATGGTGTATATACTATGATAAGGCAGGTGTATGGTGCTGTATATACTATTATAAGGCAGGTGTATGGTGCTGTATATACTATAATAAGGCATGTATATGGTGCTGTATATACTATGATAAGGCAGGTGTATGGTGTATATACTATGATAAGGCAGGTGTATGGTGCTGTATATACTATGATAAGGCAGGTGTATGGTGCTGTATATACTATGATAAGGCAGGTGTATGGTGCTGTATATACTATGATAAGGCAGGTGTATGGTGCTGTATATACTATGATAAGGCAGGTGTATGCTGTATATACTATGATAAGGATGGTGTATATAATATGATAAGGCAGGTGTATGGTGTATATACTATGATAAGGCAGGTGTATGGTGCTGTATATACTATGATAAGGCAGGTGTATGGTGTATATACTATGATAAGGCAGGTGTATGGTGCTGTATATACTATGATAAGGCAGGTGTATGGTGTATATACTATGATAAGGCTGGTGTATATACTATGATAAGACAGGTGTATGGTGTATATACTATGATAAGGCAGGTGTATGGTGTATATACTATGATAAGGCAAGTGTATATACTATGATAAGGCAGGTGTATGGTGTATATACTATGATAAGGCAGGTGTATGGTGCTGTATATACTATTATAAGGCAGGTGTATGGTGCTGTATATACTATAATAAGGCATGTATATGGTGCTGTATATACTATGATAAGGCAGGTGTATGGTGTATATACTATGATAAGGCAGGTGTATGGTGTATATACTATGATAAGACAGGTGTATATACTATGATAAGGCAGGTGTATGGTGTATATACTATGATAAGGCAGGTGTAAGGTGTATATACTATGATAAGACAGGTGTATGGTGTATATACTATTATATAAGGCAGGTGTATGGTGCTGTATATACTATGATAAGGCAGGTGTATGGTGTATATACTATGATAAGACAGGTGTATGGTGTATATACTATGATAAAACAGGTGTATGGTGCTGTATATACTATTATAAGGCAGGTGTATGGTGCTGTATATACTATGATAAGGCAGGTGTATGGTGCTGTATATACTATGATAAGGCAGGTGTATGGTGCTGTATATACTATGATAAGGCAGGTGTATGGTGCTGTATATACTATGATAAGGCAGGTGTATGGTGTGTATACTATGATAAGGCAGGTGTATGGTGCTGTATATACTATGATAAGGCAGGTGTATGCTGTATATACTATGATAAGGATGGTGTATATAATATGATAAGGCAGGTGTATGGTGTATATACTATGATAAGGCAGGTGTAAGGTGTATATACTATGATAAGGCAGGTGTATGGTGTATATACTATTATATAAGGCAGGTGTATGGTGCTGTATATACTATGATAAGGCAGGTGTATGGTGTATATACTATGATAAGACAGGTGTATGGTGTATATACTATGATAAAACAGGTGTATGGTGCTGTATATACTATTATAAGGCAGGGGTATGGTGCTGTATATACTATGATAAGGCAGGTGTATGGTGCTGTATATACTATGATAAGGCAGGTGTATGGTGTGTATACTATGATAAGGCAGGTGTATGGTGCTGTATATACTATGATAAGGCAGGTGTATGCTGTATATACTATGATAAGGATGGTGTATATAATATGATAAGGCAGGTGTATGGTGTATATACTATGATAAGGCAGGTGTATGGTGTATATACTATGATAAGGCAGATGTATGGTGCTGTATACACTATAATAAGGCAGGTGTATGGTGTATATACTATGATAAGACAGGTGTATGGTGTATATACTATTATATAAGGCAGGTGTATGGTGCTGTATATACTATGATAAGGCAGGTGTATGGTGTATATACTATGATAAGACAGGTGTATGGTGTATATACTATGATAAGGCAGGTGTATGGTGCTGTATATACTATTATAAGGCAGGTGTATGGTGCTGTATATACTATAATAAGGCATGTATATGGTGCTGTATATACTATGATAAGGCAGGTGTATGGTGTATATACTATGATAAGGCAGGTGTATGGTTTATATACTATGATAAGGCAGGTGTATGGTGTATATACTATTATAAGGCAGGTGTATGGTGCTGTATATACTATGATAAGGCAGGTGTATGGTGTATATACTATGATAAGACAGGTGTATGGTGTATATATACTATGATAAGGCAGGTGTATGGTGCTGTATATACTATGATAAGGCAGGTGTATGGTGTATATACTATGATAAGGCAGGTGTATGGTGCTGTATATACTATGATAAGGCAGGTGTATGGTGCTGTATATACTATGATAAGGCAGGTGTATGGTGCTGTATATACTATGATAAGGCAGGTGTATGGTGTATATACTATGATAAGGCAGGTGTATGGTGCTGTATATACTATGATAAGGCAGGTGTATGGTGTGTATACTATGATAAGGCAGGTGTATGGTGCTGTATATACTATGATAAGGCAGGTGTACAGTGTGTGTATATACTATAATAAGGCAGGTGTATTGTGCTGTGTATACTATAAGGGTGGTGTATAGTGTATATATTGTTATAAGGCAGGTGTATGGTGTGTATACTATGATAAGGCAGGTATATGGTGTATATACTATGATAAGGCAGGTGTACAGTGTGTATATAAACTATGATAAGACAGTATATACTGGTTAAAGGGGTTATCCAGTGCTGCAAAAACATGGCCACTTTCTTTCAGAGACAACACGACTCTTGTCTCCAGGTCAGGTGCAGTTTGCATTAAGCTCCATTCATTTTAATAGAACTGAGCAGCAAAACCCCGTCCAAGCTGGAGACAAGAGTGGGGCTGTCTCTGGGAGAAAGTGGCCATGTTTTTGTAGCGCTGGATAACCCCTTTAACCCCGGACCATTATGAAGAGGTTAGCTTGGAGGAATAGAATAGATAGAAAGGAGGGGGTTAAGTATGTTAATGTAGTTGGTAAGGTGAAGACCTCTCCTCATGAGATGTAAGATGGTTATTGGTGGTAAGTTGGGCTAATGGTAGGCCTGTATCTTGGGGAGGGGTTTTACACTCTTCTATAAATACAGGCTTTTGATTGGGCAGTTCACTTAAATTTTTCCAGCTCTGAGTTAGGGACTTTCCAGGGTAAGGCTCCGTTCACACGACGCAAAACTGGCGGAATTCCGCTGTGGAGAATTCCCACCAGCCTCCCTGTCATAAGGACAGTCTATGGCTTTGAGTAGTTTTCATTGTTGTTATTAAGTTGATCTGAGCTGGAAAAGCTAGGCCTGTAGTTGTATTACACTGATAATAATGTTATTTATTTTGGTTTAAATAATTTTTTTTAATATATATATATATATATATATATATATATATATATATTTATTTATTTTTCAATTTTTTTTTATTTACGTTTCGAATTTCAAAAGGTCTTGTGTCTCTTTGTTTTTAATTATTTACCTAGGGGTGGTGTCAGGGCTGCCATCAGCAAGTGCCGGAGCCCACAGCGACTCTAGGGGCCCAGAGAAGGAGAAGGGCCCGGTGTTTTAATGTTCAGCCTGCTCACTGTAGTGAAGGGTGAGGGGCTGAACATCAGAAGACACACCTGCTCACATGACCCAAAGGTCCTCAACCTTACAGTGTGGAGAGCAGCTGGACAAACTGGAAAAGGGAGAAGACTGAGCTGAATGATCTGTGTGTTAGTGCCTTATGCCCCTATTCCACGAGTCGTTTGGAGGAGCAAACGAGCGCTATTAGCGCTCGTTTGCTCCTCGTTCCCCGCTCGCTTCCGCCGCTGTTCAACGCGGCTGCAGCGAGCGGGTGAGTGCGGGAGGGGCGGCGGGGAGCTGCCCGGGGGATCGCTGATCGTCCGGGCAGCCCATAGGATATAGCAGCATCTGCTGCCGACGCTCCTATTCAACGGAGCGACGGCAGCAGATCGCTGCTATATCAGTCGCTTGTTTTTCAACATGTTGAAAAACAAGCGACTGCAACGATCAGCCGACATGAACGATGTCGGCTGATCGTTGCACTCTATTCCACTGGACGAATATCGTTCGTAGCGGCCGATATCGGCCGAATACGAACGATATTGCTCCTTTAAACGACCCCTGGAATAGGGGCTTTAGTGTGTCATTCAGTCTGTGTCAGTCAGTCACAGTTAGTGTCATGCAAAAGGACACTGGTTGACCTCAGGGAGATCAACCAAAACACCATCACGCGTCTCGACGTCAGTATACTATGATAAGGCAGGTGTATGCTGTATATACTATGATAAGGCAGGTGTATGCTGTATATACTATGATAAGGCAGGTGTATGGTGTATATACTATGATAAGGCAGGTGTATGCTGTTTATACTATGATAAGGCAGGTGTATGCTGTTTATACTATGATAAGGCAGGTGTATGCTGTATATACTATGATAAGGCAGGTGTATGGTGTATATACTATAATAAGGCAGGTGTATGGTGTATATACTATAATAAGGCAGGTGTATATATACTATGATAAGGCAGGTGCATGGTATATATACTATGATAAGGCAGGTGTATGGTGCTGTATATATACTATGATAAGGCAGGTGTATGGTGCTGTATATACTATGATAAGGCAGGTGTATGGTGCTGTATATATACTATGATAAGGCAGGTGCATGGTATATATACTATGATAAGGCAGGTGTATGGTGTATATATACTATGATAAGGCAGGTGTATGGTGCTGTATATATACTACGTAAGGCAAGTGTATGGTGTATATACTATGATAAGGCAGGTGTATGGCGTATATACTATGATAAGGCAGGTGTATGGTGTATATACTATGATAAGGCAGGTGTATGGTGCTGTATATATACTATGATAAGGCAAGTGTATGGTGTATATACTATGATAAGGCAGGTGTATATACTATGATAAGGCAGGTGTATGGTGCTGTATATACTATGATAAGGCACGTGTATGGTGCTGTATATACTATGATAAGGCAGGTGTATGGTGCTGTATATACTATGATAAGGCACGTGTATGGTGTATATACTATGATAAGGCAGGTGTATATACTATGATAAGGCACGTGTATGGTGTATATACTATGATAAGGCAGGTGTATGGTGTATATACTATGATAAGGCAGGTGTATGGTGCTGTATATACTATGATAAGGCAGGTGTATGGTGTATATACTATGATAAGGCAGGTGCATGGTGTATATACTATGATAAGGCAGGTGTATGGTGCTGTATATACTATGATAAGGCAGGTGTATGGTGCTGTATATACTATGATAAGGCACGTGTATGGTGTATATACTATGATAAGGCAGGTGTTTGGCCGAGATACAGCCGGACCTTGGAGTGTTATTTCGTGACGCCAGTGCCGGAATGGCACACCTGCTTTTATTTGACAAGGCCGGTTGTACCTTTTCCCCCTGTGGTCAAAGTCCTGCCGGGTTGCTACGGGGTCCCATGGATTAGAGTGTTCACGGATGTTGTAATCAAGGATGGCCAGAGTGTGATAGTGACCCTCCCGGATTATAGGAACCACCACCCACAGACAGGGGAAGTGCCCCAAGGCTGCGGTGTGTGCTGTGTTGGTGGATAGCGGGAAATCACAGATTCTCTTTAACGTAAGGAGAACTGGTTTACTAGTTGCAAATGTGCAGCAGGTCATAAAGAATCAGCAGTATGAGGTTTTTCTGTATAAAGCACTTGGTAACACACAAAAACACAGAAAAATGCAACAGCTCACCGCAACAGCAAGATACAGACCCACCATAGACATGAAAATAATTAACCCCTTAACGACATCGGGCGTAAATTTACGCCCTGATGCCGGTAAGGGAGTTCAGAGCGGGGCCGCGCGGCGGCCCCGCTCTGAACCGCGCCGGTCCCGGGTGCCGCGTGTAGCCCGGGACCGTAGGTATTAGCGGGCACGGTCCGATCGCCGTGCCCGCTAATACAGTAATCAGATGCAGCTGTCAAACATGACAGCTGCATCCGATTACTGGATCCAGCATCTCCCTGGTGTCTAGTGGCGGAGATCGCTCCCCCGGGATGTTATCCCGGAGGAGCGATCTCCGTAAATGAAGCCGGCCGGGGACCGCTCCAAGATGGCGCCGTCCCCGGCTCGGCACTCGTTTACTTCCGGCTGCAGCAGCCGGAAGTAAACGAGTGCCTATCTCATGGATCTCTGCAGCATATCTATGCTGCAGAGATCTCTATGAGAGATCAATCCACTTATACTAGAAGTCCCCCAGGGGGGCTTCTAGTATAAGTGTAAAAGTTAAAAAAAAAAGTGTCATTATTAGTAAAAAGCCCCTCCCCTAATAAAAGTCTGAATCACCCCCCTTTTCCCAGGTTATAAATAAAAGTAAATAAATAAATAAACATGTTTGCTATCGCCGCGTGCGTAATCGCCCGAACTATTAATTAATCACATTCCTGATCTCGTACCGGTAAATGGCGTCAGCGCAAAAAAATCCCAAAGTGCAAAATTGCGCATTTTTGGTCGCATCAAATCCAGAAAAATTGTAATAAAAAGCGATCAAAAAGTCGTATATGCGCAATCAAGGTACCGATAGAAAGAACACATCATGGCGCAAAAAATGACACCTGACACAGCCCCATAGACCAAAGGATAAAAGCGCTATAAGCCTGGGAATGGAGCGGTTTTAAGTGTCGTATATTTGTTGACAATGGTTTAAATTTTTTACAGGCCATCAGATACAATATAAGTTATACATGTTACATATCGTTTTAATCGTAACGACTTGAGGAACATATATAACAAGTCAGTTTTACCCCAGGGCGAATGGCGTAAAAACACATTTCCCCCAAATAAACAAAATGCGTTTTTTTTTTCAATTTCACCACACTTTGAATTTTTTTCTGGTTTCGCAGTGTACTTTATGCAAAAATTCAGCCTGTCATTGCAAAGTACAATTAGTGACGCAAAAAATAAGGGCTCATGTGGGTCTCTAGGTGGAAAAATGCAAGTGCTATGGCCTTTTATGCACAAGGAGGAAAAACCGAAAACGCAAAAATCGAAATTTGCTCTGTCCTTAAAGGGTTAAAAGCAGCCCCCCCAACTGCCCAAAAAATTCCCACAAAAATAATGAGTCTCTTGGTTACTATTTGCAAACAGCGTAAACTGCCTCACCACGATAAGGTGGACTCATATTGAGGCAGACCCTACACTGTATGTACACTAAGGCCTCTCCATGGCGTATAATACGCCTATGCTCTGGGCATGCATTATTTTTGCAGGTATTAGACGGATCTTGCATGCCCAGAGCATAGGCGTATTATACGCCATGGAGAGGCCATAGTGTACATACAGTGTAGGGTCTGCCTCGATATGAGTCCACCTTATCGTGGTGAGGCAGTTTACGCTGTTTGCAAATAGTAACCAAGAGACTCATTATTTTTGTGGGAATTTTTTGGGCAGTTGGGGGGGGCTGCTTTTAATTATTTTCATGTCTATGGTGGGTCTGTATCTTGCTGTTGCGGTGAGCTGTTGCATTTTTCTGTGTTTTTGTGTGTTTGCAATTTCAGCCATGGCAACGTGCTCCTGCCTAGTGTGAACAGTGTTCTAGGAGAGCTGACCAAATCTTTCCTTTTTTTTCTGTGTTCCACTTGGTAACACACTTGATAATAGTTCCAAATAAATACTTGACAATACAGCAACCTGATCTGTAGTAGAAGTGCAGTGCAGAGGTTGGAGGATGAAGTAAAATACTTAGAAGAAGAACAACAACAACAACAACACCTGTGCCCGTGTATTGACCTTGAATTAGCCTTCACATTACCTTATGCCCACTAGACTCGGCTAAACCTTCCTAGAGGGTGACACAGGCCCCAGACCTTGTTACCTGGGATGAGCGGAATGCTGAGTGTTCCCTGCTGACACCCTCGCTGCAAGATAGAGTTCATAGGCGTACTGCAACTTTGCTCTATCTAGATCAGTTCCTAGCTCTTTGGCTTTTGTGGATACTGTCCTGCTCTGTGACACTCCTTGTCCTCGGCGTGGGTTGAGGTTGTCTCTGGCTTGTCCTCTCCTAAGAGGGGTTTAACAGTGCATTGAGCTGTGTAGCGTTACTAGAGAGAGAGTTGTTAGAGGTGTACTGTCTTGCATCCATCCCATACAGGGTTCTAGCTATGACTGACTCTTGAGGTACGGGGACCTGGCAGAGGACCAGGGCCCAGATAGGACCACTGTGGAGATCTATCTAGCTTGCATTCTTTCTCCATAATCCCCAACAGGAAAGACCTTTGCTCCTCCTCCACCCATGTGACTTACTTCCCCAGTGTGACTAACATGCGCTGTGAGTGGGTGAAGAGTGCAATAGGAGAGAAGAAAACTAGACTCCTACTGGTCTACAGATTCAGGTGACACGTAGAGAAACAAGAACCCTTTACATCATTCAGCTGTGCGGCTTCCAAATACACATTTGTAATACATCTAGTGGCGAACTTTAGTACTACTTTCATCACCACACAAATACAATACTGTAAATACAGACATTTGCGAGGGGTGTATAGAACTGTAACACCTGTGGTAGGAAACCACATATATACTATGATAAGAGAGGTGAATGGTGTATATACTATGATAAGACAGGTGTATGGTGTATATATACTATGATAAGACAGGTGTATGGTGTATATATACTATGATAAGACAGGTGTATGGTGTATATATACTATGATAAGGCAGGTGTATGGTGTATATATACTATGATAAGGCAGGTGTATGGTGTATGTACTATGATAAGACAGGTGTATGGTGTATGTACTATGATAAGGTAGGTTTATTGTGTATATACTATAATAAGGCAGGTGTATGGTGTATATATACTATGATAAGGCAGGTGTATGGTGTATGTACTATGATAAGGTAGGTTTATTGTGTATATACTATAATAAGGCAGGTGTATGCAGTAGCGGATTATAATAGGTCCTTTTCCCGGGGCCCTAAGCTCCTGGGGGCCCATGGCCACCCAAACAGACTTATACTTTCAGTGGTGTATTGTCCCTGGCTATAGTTTTGCCATGATTTGCAAACAATTGCGGCTTTTTTACCTCAATTTTTCACAAAACAGGGTATCATGACATTATCTATTCTGTACTATGAATACTTAGTTACAGCCCGGGGCCTATGGTAAAGTTAATCCGCCCCTGGGTATATGGTGCTGTATATATATTATGATAAGGCAGGTGTATGGTGTATAAAATGATAAGGCAGGTGTATGGTGTATATACTATGATAAGGCAGGTGTATGGTGTATATATACTATGATAAGTCAGGTGTATGGTGTATATACTATGATAAGGCAGGTGTATGGTGTATATACTATAATAAGGCAGGTGTATGGTGTATATACTATAATAAGGCAGGTGTATATACTATGATAAGACAGGTGTATGGTGTGTATATATACTATGATAAGGCAGGTGTATGGTGTATATACTATAATAAGGCAGGTGTATGGTGTATATACTATAAGGCAGGTGTATGGTGTATATACTATGATAAGGCAGGTGTATGGTTTATATACTATGATAAGGCAGGTGTATGGTGTATATACTATGATAAGGCAGGTGTATGGTGTATATACTATGATAAGGCAGGTGTATGGTGCTGTATATACTATGAAAAGGCAGGTGTATGGTGTATATACTATGATAAGGCAGGTGTATGGTGCTGTATATACTATGATAAGGCAGGTGTATGGTGTATATACTATAATAAGGCAGGTGTATATACTATGATAAGACAGGTGTATGGTGTGTATATATACTATGATAAGGCAGGTGTATGGTGTATATACTATAATAAGGCAGGTGTATGGTGTATATACTATAAGGCAGGTGTATGGTGTATATATTATGATAAGGCAGGTGTATGGTGTATATATATCATGATAAGGCAGGTGTATGGTGTATATACTATGATAAGGCAGGTGTATGGTTTATATACTATGATAAGGCAGGTGTATATACTATGATAAGGCAGGTGTATGGTGTATATATACTATGATAAGGCAGGTGTATGCTGTATATACTATGATAAGGCAGGTGTATGGTGTATATATTATGATAAGGCAGGTGTATGGTGTATATGCTATGATAAGGCAGGTGTATGGTGTATATACTATGATAAGGCAGGTGTATGGTGTATATACTATGATAAGGCAGGTGTATGGTGTATATACTATAATAAGGCAGGTATATGGTGTATATACTATGATAAGGCAGGTGTATGGTGTATATATTATGATAAGGCAGGTGTATGGTGCTGTATATACTATGATAAGGCAGGTGTATATACTATGATAAGGCAGGTATATGGTGCTGTATATACTATGATAAGGCAGGTGTATGGTGTATATACTATGATAAGGCAGGTGTATGCTGTATATACTATGATAAGGCAGGTGTATGGTGCAGTATATACTATGATAAGGCAGGTGTATGGTGTATATGCTATGATAAGGCAGGTGTATGGTATATATACTATGATAAGCCAGGTGTATGGTGCTGTATATACTATGATAAGGCAGGTGTATGGTGCTGTATATACTATGATAAGGCAGGTGTATGGTGCTGTATATACTATGATAAGGCTGGTGTATATACTATGATAAGGCAGGTGTATGGTGTATATACTATGATAAGGCAGGTGTATGGTGCAGTATATACTATGATAAGGCAGGTGTATGTTGTATATACTATGATAAGGCAGGTGTATGGTGCTGTATATACTATGATAAGGCAGGTGTATGGTGCTGTATATACTATGATAAGGCAGGTGCATGGTGCTGTATATACTATGATAAGAAAGGTGTATGGTGCTGTATATACTATGATAAGGCAGGTGTATGGTGCTGTATATACTATGATAAGGCAGGTGTATGGTGCTGTATATACTATGATAAGAAAGGTGTATGGTGTATATATACTATGATAAGGCAGGTGTATGGTGTATATACTATGATAAGGCAGGTGTATGGTGTATATATACTTTGATAAGGCAGGTGTATGGCGTATATACTATGATAAGGCAGGTGTATGGTGTATATACTATGATAAGGCGGGTGTATGGTGTATATACTATGATAAGGCGGGTGTATGGTGTATATACTATGATAAGGCGGGTTTATGGTGCTGTATATACTATGATAAGGCAGGTGTATGGTGTATATACTATGATAAGGCAGGTGTATGGTGTATATACTATGATAAGGCAGGTGTATGGTGTATATATTATAATAAGGCAGGTGTATGGTGTATATACTATGATAAGACAGGTGTATGGTGTATATACTATGATAAGGCAGGTGTATTGTTCAGTATATACTATGATAAGGCAGGTGTATGGTGCTGTATATACTATAATAAGACAGGTGTATGGTGTATATACTATGTTACGGCAGGTGTATGATGTTGTATATACTATGATACGGCAGGTGTGTGCGTATATATATATGTTTGGTGTATATGTACTATAAAGCAGGTAACTTGCAGATACATTGAGGTTTCCACTTAGAATAGATGACTATATATGTTGTTTCATTATAATTGCATTAGATGTTTGTTCACACCTTCCGGTTTTAAACAAAGTCGGGAATGGATATATAAAGCCTCGATCTCCCAGTCCTCCCTTTATACGTGGCCTGCATTTATGGCTTTGTATTCAATAATTGCAATTATAATCCTGATAATGTGAACACCGCCTTAGGGAAGGTTGTTTCCTAAAGAGAATTAATTGCTCCAGTTGCAAAGAGAAAATCCCAAGATGGCTGTCGAACACCTGAATGCACCTCGGTTGCCCTGTGTGTATTAAACTGGGATTTAGTATTAACCCCTTGGTTATTGAAAGCGTTGGCTGCACTGTGCTGAGCTGTACACTAGAGGTCCCTCTCGCTGCAAGTCGGTGACAGATGACATGAATGATGCCTCCAGTCACATTTGCATGTGGGAACACGGTGTCATCCAGATCGCTTGCTCAGCAGCTTTTAAGCCTGACCCTGGACTGTACAGATATAGCAGAACTCAATTCCCACCTGACTACATTGGCGATGTGTCATGATACCTCCTGGCTGAGCGCATAATGCTGCAGGTCTGCCAGCCGGGCTGTGGAAAATTACTGACTAGGATATATCCCAGGGTGGCAGCTCATGATAAACTCAGCCCTGCTACATCTGTATACTTGATGTGGTATAACAGATGGATATGCTGCTTTCTTTCATTTATGGACCAAACCTTCTTAAAGGGGTTATCCACCTAAAAGCGAAAAAATAAAATGCTAGCTGCTCTTACTCACCAAGCCCCCCTGAGTATTTTGAGCCGACTCCCGTCTTTCTAGCTGCTGCCATTCTTGAGTTACAAGTTTTTCTAAAAGCCGATCTATAACCAAGATAGGAAACTACATTTCCCATCATGCATTTCCCTGATTGATCCACTTGCATACTCGCCCCCTTAGCTTTCTTATCTGCCCACTGCTGTCATCACAGGACTGTTTTTTTCCCACTGATTTTGCATCACATCACCCCAGTATGTATTCCATACTAGCTGATGATGTAGCAGAGCTGACACGCGCATGGTGTAGCAGGGCTGAGGCGTACAGTACATGGTGTAGCTATGTGCTGGATAATGGGCATCTGTTTACTGAGGGTGAGGGGTGTGGTGTAGGTTTAGATCTCTGCTTGCTGAATTTCAATGAAAAGATTCTAGTTCCATCCAGACTCTAACAACATCTATAACACTTATATACATATAAAGAGCTGTGACACAAAGACAGGTACATATGCCTGCATTCACTGACAACAAGCAGAGATAGAACTATAACGTTTCATATTATAGAAATCTAGGCTCAGGGACACATGTAAGTCTATGGATGCAGCACAGGTGCATGGCTAACCCGGCCCCCAGCGAGAAGATCACATGTCCTGTGACTAAAAAAAAGGGAGGGGGTAGAGTGAGCTGAGTCAGAGTGGACCTAGAATAGATGATTTTAGACTTCCAGAGCGGATGTCTGGGGGTTCCTGTTGCTTTATTCATAGCAAGGCTAGGCCACGATCACTGTTTAGTACATAGGAAATCTCTTTCAGTTCCTTTACACCCTGAATAATAGTGGTGGCCCGAGCGTTGGATCCCCCTCTCCTTTGATGACCGTATTCCCAAATGGCGCACATGGACATGGTTCTTCTGTTGCATAAACCCATTCTAAAGGATTACACACTTTCTAAACTGGTATACAGTATTGCTCAGTGACTACTATGGAAGCATCCCTATTAGCAGGAAGGACTATATATAAATGTATAGCCTGCATTATGCTCAGTGCGGCCTCAGGGCGCAGAGCATCGCACATTGATTTACAGAACACAGAAGAGAGAATCCCTTTGTGATACGTCAGTGCTCGGGCCCTGCAGCTAATATAACACACATCATTGGTAAGGTTCCTTTATGATCGCTATAAATGGGTCATTCAGTGCACAATATTTGCAACAATTAATATAATTTTCCTAATTGTTCCTAGTCTTGCAAATGTTGTCCCTAGTCTTGCAACACAAGGCCATGTTCACACACTGTATTTGTTAGTAAGACAATGGCCAGGTTGCAACAAAATCTATCAGCACTGCATAATTGCATAGCAATGTAAGGAACAACGGCCGTAGCATACACACCCTGTATACATTACGGCCATTGTTCTCTGTGGTCACACAAAATAATTGACAAATCTTTCGAGTATGGCTCCCGACCGTACTTTACACTGTGGTCAATGGTTAATTGGAGTTCGGGCACACTCGAATGTACACTTGATTGTGCCCGCTTTTCAATTACAAAGACAGTGGCCGTTGTTTGACATGGCCGTGTCAAACAATGGCCGATGTTCTTACAGAGTGTGAACATGGTCGACAGCAAACAAGCCCTTAGGGCTACACTAAGGGCCCTATTCCAACGGACGATTATCGTTTGCACAATCGCTAACCATTAACGATCTCAAACGACCTCTATTGCGAAAGACCTGAAAACATTCACTCATTTCCATGGAACGATAATCGTTACTTATGATCGTAATTGTGATCGTTCTTTCTTCGCTATTTCTTTGCTTTTGCGAACGACTGAACAATGTCTTATTCAATGCGAACGATTTGCGAACGAGCAACGATAAAAATAGGTCCAGGTCTTATAAAGCGATCAACGATTTCTCATTCGGTCGTTAATCGTTAACTGCATTTCAACCGAACGATTATCGTTTAGATTCGAATGATTTAACGATAATCTGAACGATAATCGTTCGGTGGAATAGGGCCCTAAGTATAAAGTCATGGAGCCTCTGCGTGCAGCCATACTGTACATGCTGTGTAAGTATTCTCCCGTACAGCACTGGGGCATGCTGCCATGAAATCAGAGAGTTACAGAGATACAATATGGGCCCAAAAGTTGGGGTCCCCCTGTCTGTGTTACCCTATTAGTCTTGCACACCCTGTCAGCTACATCTGGGTTCTGTAGTTTTCCAGCACGACAGGCACAGGTTGGGGGGGCTGTCCTAACAGATGACAATTTACAGCACGCCGTATTTATGGATCATGTAAAAAACATGTACACACGCAGGAAATGGCCCCGACACAGTGACTAGTAGTCATAGTCAATAGGACCCCTGCACGGTTGTGGCATACTATTTTGACAGGTTAAAGTATAGGTATAAACAAAATATATAGGTATAGACAAAATTGTAATGTGAACAAGTCCCTAATTTGAAGAAGAGAGCGTCTATCCATAGGGTAGAGTAATCCTACTGAATAACCTCTAATAATAGTGGAGTTAGTCACCGCGGATTTACAGAATGTGAAATAAAGAAGAGATCTATCATGGGATTAGGATTAGGTGCTGACTTCATTGTAAACTGCATCACATAGATAATATTGGAGGTTTTCTGCCATTTTCATATAGAATCAAAAAGGGAGGGAACAAGATGTCAGCGGCCGGGGCAGGCGATGGTAATAGGCATTGGGAGAGCCGTTTAAATGATAGGATTGGCAGGGGGTTGCCTAGTCTATGAGATTGCTTATACTAACAACCCTATAGTAGTGGCCATCTTGTCCTGTCTCTTACGGCCCTGAGTATAGCGGCCGTACAGGATTGGAAAACCATAGCTGCCCAAGAGTCGTACAAAGCAGATACGCTGCAGTAGATGAGGCTGAGCTGCAGTTCCAGACACAACCTGTGGACATGTATGGCGCTGTTTTTGGAAGAATGCAGCCATCTTATTCTATTCCTATATAACCATTTTAGGGATATATAAGTCTGGGTCTCATTTATTAATATATATAGAGATTTCTTGCCCATAGCAACCAATCAGAGTTCAGCTTTCATTTTACCTGATCAGTTTAAGAAATGAAAACTGAGCTGGGATTGGTTGCTATGGGCAACAAAGAAAGTCTGACTATAAGACGCAATAAATCTCCGCTGTAATCTTCACAATGATGGAGTAGAGCCAGGCAATAATTGGAAATCCTTGATCATTTACAGACTCCTACAAGATGGGAGATTTATCACTTTTTCTTACAGTAAGATCAGTTGTTGCTCATAGCAACCAATCGCAGCTCAGCTTTCATTTCTCCCATTGGTCTGGTAAAATGAAAGCTGAGCTGTGATTGGTTGCTATGAACAACCATAAGGGATCTTACTATAAGACAGCTTGATGGGACTTGATTGTGGATTATGGGGAATTTTTAATCATGGCCTATCCTTTAGAGTAATAAAACTTTTTGACAAGTCCTAGGCCGTCTTTAGAGCCTACATTCACACTACGGAATATGTGCAGAGACTTCAAGCAAATTCTGCCTCCACTTGAAGCTCCGCCCGTCTATATAAGAGGATTCATGGACGTTGATGTCTATTAATGTAGCCAATGGGATAAACTTTGGTCTAACGTAATGTGTTGGGTATTGAGATTCAACCTTAACATACCCTCCTGCAACTTTGACCAAATATCAAGGGGGGGATTTACGAAGGATATGCCCGAGGTGTACGCCAGGGAGAAGGTGCAGATTCGCCCCTTCTCCTTGGCGTACTCCTCCTGTGTGCCCCACTCACCCAATGGGCGGGCTGGCGGAGCTTGCGGTTAGTTATGAGGCAGGGAGGAGGTGTGGCCTCCTCCCGCGCCTCAATTATCATGATTTAAGCCTGCTCGCAGGCGCAAATCTTGATGCAAATCTATACCTGCTGGAATCAGGTGTAGATTTGGTACGCCGGGCACAGATTAGTGTAACTTGAAGCTCCTAGGACCCAATCCACAATCTATAACAGTCGTCTTCCATGTGACCTGTGGGTGGCCATGTACTAGGGTCCAGGTATGGCGGCTATCTCTGGACCCCCTATAGTGATGCCCTTGCTCTTAGCATTTATAGAACAACTACTACAAGGATTTTACATTTCTGAGAACCAATCTTACTAACATATTTGAATGGAAAACACTTAAAGGGGTTATCCACATATGTAAAATGAATGGCCTTCCCATATAAGACTGGTGGAGGACCACTCCCATGTATAGCTTAGATATATACTGGTCACGTAGTTCGTCTAAAGAGGGTTACGGACACTAGATATAAATTGGTCACATAAAGTACTTGGTCTACATGAAAGTATGGCTACTAGATATACAGCATACTAGTCACATGATTTGGCTACTAGATGTATATTAGTCACATAGCCCGGCTATATAGGGGTATTGCTACAAGAGATACTATATATTGGTCACATAGCTGGTCTATACCGAGGTATGACCACTCGATATGCACTGGTGACATAAAGAATCTATAGAGGTATGACCACTCGATATACACTGGTCACATATAGAATCTATAGAGGTATGACCACTCGATATACACTAGTCACATGTAGAATCTATGGAGGTATGACCACTAGATATACACTGATCACATAGACAATCTATAGTGAGGTATGACCACTAGAAATAAACTAGTCGAAGATAGAATCTGTGAAGGTATGACCACTAGATATACACTGATCACATAGACAATCTAAACTGAGGTATAACCACTAGAAATACACTAGTCACATATAGAATCTATGGAGGTATGACCACTAGATATACACTGATCACATAGACAATCTAAACTGAGGTATAACCACTAGAAATACACTAGTCACATGTAGAATCTATGGAGGTATGACCACTAGATATACACTGATCACATAGACAATCTAAACTGAGGTATGACCACTAGAAATACACTAGTCACATATAGAATCTATGGAGGTATGACCACTAGATATACACTGATCACATAGACAATCTATAGTGAGGTATGACCACTAGATAGATTCTCTATGTAAATAGAGTATATCTGGAGGTATGACCACAAGAAATACACTGGTCTAGAGAATCTATACAGAGGTATGACTACTAAATCTATACTGGTCACATAGACAGTCTATATGGAGGCATGACCACTAGACTGGTCACATATAACCAGTGGTATAGGAGCCCCTAGGTATATCCTGAGACTCTACCCGTGTCAATGTTTTAAATTGCATTCTATTATGATGGTGGTCCTCCTTACCAGAATTATTAGGGACTACATAAGCTATGGGTATAGCCCCCCTGCCCTCAAAAGCAGACTTGTGATTTTTGTGCTTACATTCACTGTATAGTAATACTAACATGATAACATGAAATTCATTTATATAACAATGTCATTTCAAGAGAATGATTTTGTTGGGGTCCCCTTGGTCTCCCCTCTAAGTGATAGCAGAACACACAGCAGATGCTGCCATTGCTGCAGTGTTGGCTCCGAGCCAAAGGACTTTCCCATTCTGTGGATTTTGTCGCCGGTGCTGCCTTTCCCGCAGTGCTGCAGAGACAAGGTCACAGATGGATTATAAGGACCAAGGTTATACGCTATGTGTGGGCAGGCAGCGGGGGGCACACCGACACCACAGCCTCTGGAGAACACAGGCGTTTACTGCAAAGGGTTAAGGGCAGATACTATATAGGGTTAGTTGGCGGCGAGAGATTTCTGTCAGCCCGAATAGGCAGATGGAGGGTGAGGGACGGTAATTGGTGTATCGGATGAGAGGCAGAGCGTAGAAAGATGACTATGAGCCGGGCAGAGGCATGATGGGAGATGCAAGGTGGGGTAGGAGGGAGGGGGAGCTGACTGCGTCTCTGCTGCCCATCCGTCCGTAGCTGGGATTTTCTTCCAGCGCCATTTTAGGATGCTGATTTCATTGCTGTCTCTTTCACAGCTATTAACCGGTTCAGCCCTGATGTAATCCTGTCTATATACAAGTAGTAGGCAACACTGGGCATCATGCAGAGAAGGGGTGCATGCTGATCTCAAGTGTCTAGAGTACATACTATTAAATGCTGAGTAGTATATACAGTACATCGGGATGTTATAATTTATCTAGACCATATAGGCTCATTATTAGGTTTAATGGGAGCTCTGCTTTGGAATATAATGTGACAGTAGCCCATGTAGACCCCCTATCTTTCTGCATAGTGTTTTACCTATGCGCCCTGTTGGGTGGAAGAAGGGTACAATATGTAAGATGGGAAATTGATATATGACGGATTTGTTCTTTAAGACCTGGGTGGTGATCTATAGTCAGTTGTAATGGAGGCCATGTTGGTTGTCATCCTGCTATAGCATTTTAGAAGACAATGACCTGTATTGGGCAGGTGCATTAGGTGAAAAGCCCATCCCAATGACCAGCCCAGAGGAGCAGCATGTGCCCCCTTACCTATGGTTTTCCCCTTTACCTATGGCATGCCCCCTTACCTATGGTGTGCCCTTTTACCTATGCCATACCCCCTTAACTATGGCGTGCCCGTTTTACCTATGGAATGCCCCCTTACATATGGCGTGCCCCTTTACCTATGGCATGCCCCCTTACATATGGCGTGCCCCTTTACCTATGGCATGCCCCCTTACATATGGCTTGCCCCTTTATCTATGCCGTGCCCCCTTACCTATGGTGTTCCCCTTTACCTATGGCATGCCCCCTTACCTATAGCGTGCCCCTTTACCTATGGCGTGCCCCTATTACCTATGGCATGCCCCCTTATATATGGCGTGCACACTTACCTATGGTGTGCCCCTTTACCTATGGCGTGCCCCTTAAGCAGAATTCTACTTGCTGTCAATGAATGAGAACATCCTCGCTTACTCTAGGACACAGTACAGACCTAAGCTTGTCGCCAATCTTATTGTACATACATAGTAAGTACCACTGCTGTAGGAGCACACCCTGTCCAGCAGAGGCAGTATTTTCTATGCAAATAGAGACAATGCTACTCCCTTATCACAGCCTCCTGCTCCTCTTCTTTCATCCATACCATTTAACCCCTTAGATGCTGCAGTCTGATGACCACGGCACCTTGTGGGAGGGAGGCGTTCTCTGCTGTTCCATCGACACCTCCATTACACAATCACGGGATGTTAAGCATTTCCATGGCAGCTGGTTGGGCCTGGGTCTGCCATATTAGTGCACCTATTATATGGCAGAGTCTAATAGGATGCCTATCATCCCAACCCCCCAAAATAGTAAACTTCTATAAAATAATGGAACTGAACATTTTAACCCATCCTGCAGAAAGCAGCTGTCATCCGTCCCTAGGGAAATACGGAGGAATCATCGGCCTGTGAAATCCCAAACTATTAAAATATAAATATATACAGTATATAGATTTGGTGTTGCTGTAATTGTAACGTTCTATAGAGTAAAGATGATAAAATTGCTGTTTTTTTCCCATCCTCCTTAAAAATTGTAATCTGCTTAGTCATTAAGGCCCAGAAGAAGTCAGTGACTAAGGGGTTAAGATGGCGACAGTACATGACAAGGGCTATAATGTGTCCGCTGTCAGTCTTTCACATTGCCACCTGGTGGTGGAAGTGGTATTGCAGGTTGCGTGACTTTGCAGTTTCATAGATGAGAGGGATGAGCTTATGGAGAACATTTAGATATTTTAGCAACAAGGAAAAAAAACTTTTTATAGATATTTTGAAAATAAAAGAAAATATTGGCTAAAACATTATCTGAAGTATCTGGAGGAAATTTTTAGGATTTATGGATAGTGATTATGTTCTGTGGTGCAAATACTAAGGAATTATGGAGACAATGTATCTCAAGCTTTTATACACCAGAGTGACAGGGACAATCTGTCCAGTACATGGAAGCATAGTGACAGGAAGCCAATCAGAGATTCTGCTTCCAACCTGTGCTGTTCACTAAGAGAATGTTCTAGGCTCAGAACCACCAAAGCACCAGGCCCCACTCATACTTTGTACCAGCACCCCATTGGCTGTTAGATCCCAAAAAGAACTAGGACCTCTGTGTGACTACACCCTCTATAGATACCAGACTATCTGTACCCTCTATAGATACCCTCTATAGATTCCCATCTATCTGCAGCCTCTATAGATACCCTCTATAGATACCCCACTATCTGCACCCTCAATAGATACCGTACTATCTGCACCCTCTATAGATACCCCACTATCTTCACCCTCTATAATTACCCTACTATCTGCACCCTCTATAGATACCCTACTATCTGCCCCCACTATAATTACCCTACTATCTGCCCCCTCTATAGATACCCCACTATCTGCACCCTCTATAGATACCCCACTATCTGCACCCTATATAGATACCACACTCTATGCACCCTCTATAGATACCCCACTATCTGCACCCTCAATAGATACCGTACTATCTGCACCCTCTATAGATACCCCACTATCTTCACCCTCTATAATTACCCTACTATCTGCACCCTCTATAGATACCCTACTATCTGCCCCCACTATAATTACCCTACTATCTGCCCCCTCTATAGATACCCCACTATCTGCACCCTCTATAGATACCCCACTATCTGCACCCTATATAGATACCACACTCTATGCACCCTCTATAGATACCCCACTATCTGCACCCTCTATAGATACCCCACTATCTGCACCCTATATAGATACCACACTCTATGCACCCTCTATAGATACCACACTATCTGCACCCTCTATAGATACCCCACTATCTGCACCCTCTATAGATACCACACTATCTGCACCCTCTATAGATACCACACTATCTGCACCCTCTATAGATACCCCACTATCTGCACCCTCTATAGATACCCCACTATCTGCACCCTCTATAGATACCACACTATCTGCACCCTCTATAGATACCACACTATCTGCACCCTCTATAGATACCCCACTATCTGCACCCTATATAGATACCCCACTATCTGCACCCTATATAGATACCCCACTATCTTCACCCTCTATAATTACCCTACTATCTGCCCCCACTATAATTACCCTACTATCTGCCCCCTCTATAGATACCCTCTATAGATTCCCCCCTATCTGCAGCCTCTATAGATACCCTCTATAGATACCCCACTATCTGCACCCTCTATAGATACCATACTATCTGCACCCTCTATAGATACCCCACTATCTTCACCCTCTATAATTACCCTACTATCTTCCCCCACTATAATTACCCTACTATCTGCCCCCTCTATAGATACCCCACTATCTGCACCCTCTATAGATACCCCACTATCTGCACCCTATATAGATACCACACTATCTGCACCCTCTATAGATACCCCACTATCTGCACCCTATATAGATACCACACTCTATGCACCCTCTATAGATACCCCACTATCTGCACCCTCTATAGATACCACATTATCTGCACCCTCTATAGATACCCCACTATCTGCACCCTCTATAGATACCCCACTATCTGCACCCTCTATAGATACCCCACTATCTGCACCCTCTATAGATACCACACTATCTGCACCCTCTATAGATACCACACTATCTGCACCCTCTATAGATACCACACTATCTGCACCCTCTATAGATACCACACTATCTGCACCCTCTATAGATACCACACTATCTGCACCCTCTATAGATACCACACTATCTGCACCCTCTATAGATACCACACTATCTGCACCCTCTATAGATACCACACTATCTGCACCCTCTATAGATACCCCACTATCTTCACCCTCTATAATTACCCTACTATCTGCCCCCACTATAATTACCCTACTATCTGCCCCCTCTATAATTACCCTACTATCTGCCCCCTCTATAGATACCCCACTATCTGTACCCTCTATAGATACCCCACTATCTGCACCCTATATAGATACCCCACTATCTGCACCCTATATAGATACCACACTATCTGCACCCTCTATAGATACCACACTATCTGCACCCTCTATAGATACCACACTATCTGCACCCTCTATAGATACCCCACTATCTGCACCCTATATAGATACCCCACTATCTGCACCCTATATAGATACCCCACTATCTGCACCCTATATAGATACCCCACTATCTGCACCCTCTATAGATACCCCACTATCTGCACCCTCTATAGATACCACACTATCTGCACCCTCTATAGATACCCCACTATCTGCACCCTCTATAGATACCCCACTATCTGCACCCTATATAGATACCACACTATCTGCACCCTCTATAGATACCACACTATCTGCACCCTCTATAGATACCACACTATCTGCACCCTCTATAGATACCACACTATCTGCACCCTCTATAGATACCCCACTATCTGCACCCTCTATAGATACCCCACTATCTGCACCCTCTATAGATACCACACTATCTGCACCCTCTATAGATACCACACTATCTGCACCCTCTATAGATACCACACTATCTGCACCCTCTATAGATACCACACTATCTGCACCCTCTATAGATACCCCACTATCTGCACCCTCTATAGATACCACACTATCTGCACCCTCTATAGATACCACACTATCTGCACCCTATATAGATACCCCACTATCTTCACCCTCTATAATTACCCTACTATCTGCCCCCACTATAATTACCCTACTATCTGCCCCCTCTATAATTACCCTACTATCTGCCCCCTCTATAGATACCCCACTATCTGTACCCTCTATAGATACCCCACTATCTGCACCCTATATAGATACCCCACTATCTGCACCCTATATAGATACCACACTATCTGTACCCTCTATAGATACCCCACTATCTGCACCCTATATAGATACCCCACTATCTGCACCCTATATAGATACCCCACTATCTGCACCCTATATAGATACCCCACTATCTGCACCCTCTATAGATAGATTGTGATACAGAACGTTTTCCATGCAGTTACCAGGCTGTAGGCGCCACTTCTACCTCTTATGGCGACTTCTTGGACATATGGTTCTTTATGTTCTCTCATGTGAAGTATCCTTGTGGCTACTGACATCCTGCTAATATGCAAAATGTGCTAGTTGAGATTTTACTGGTTAGTGGTTTCCTGTCTGTTTGCGCAAACCGGATATAGACGTGTGTCTATAGTGTCGGGGCACCAGCTCACCTCCCATGCTAGTACATATAGGAACTTGTGACATTCGGATACATTTAGCTACCATAGAAGCCTGATCCAGATGCCGAGTCCATCTTCAAAGGTTTGTATCAGAAGGGAACACTATCACAAACAGGATACATATCCACCCAGCTTTCCTAGAGAGCCGAATGGCACATTTAACTTGTAGTTTAGATACACCATCCCAGCAGCCATGCTGTACAAAGTCTGAGAGAGCTAGGTAGGTAGGATCTATACAGTGGCCATATGGGTTGTTACCTGAACACCTGAACAAAACATTGAGAATGCTTAGTTATTTGTGATATTTATAGATTGATTTATTTAAAGAGACACTCATCCTAAGGTCTTGTGGAAGCTCGTGGTCATGTGACGGACTTTGCCTCTGTTTAGTCCGGTGGTGTCATGATCTGCTATCTGTTTCTCTTTCTCTCCCATGAAATATTTGTCTGGAATAGATTAATAATAGAAGCAATTGATCAGAAAGCATTTTATACTCAGTGATCAATGTGTATAGTATATGTTTAGGAGATATATCATTATATTCTTTGATTCCTTATGATCTTTCTTTTTCTTGTTTTGCAGTACGGCCGGTCAGATAGTTACCGTGTGGCCACCACGCAGGATAATAAGGAGGGGGATTCTCCCCAGAAGAAGGCCAAGAAAGAAATGGATGATCTCAAGAAAGAAGTGGCCATGGTGAGTCCTACTTGCCTTGTACTTTACACAGTGTTGATATGGTAGGGTCTAGATCTCATTCCTTGCCCAGAGATACAGCATTCTATAATACCTTCCTGAGGTTCAATGATTTGGGGATCTCCTGAGCTCATGATATCATCATTTTTCTTCATAGAAGTGGTTGGACCAATGGGCATTAGCAGAAAGCACAACCCCAAAGGGACCTCAGAGGCCCATGCTGTCCATATCATACAGCTAGGTCCAGGAGATGTCCCATAACTGGGGTAGATTCCTCAGTGAGCAGTGTATGGGGGTTATTTGTGTACCCATTACTGTCCCTAAATAACTTTTTTTTTATATTTGCAGACAGAGCACAAAATGTCAGTGGAGGAAGTGTGTCGGAAATACAACACGGACTGTGTACAGGTTAGTGGTTCATTGATATCACACAGTAATGTACACCGCCTACTTAGATAAAACAATTGCACCTGATCAAAGACATGGCTGAGAACCACAGAGCTACGCCAAAAAATTCGGGCAGTGTCTTTTATCTAATTGTTTTCCTCTTGCTTTTACAGGGGTTGACGCTCAGTAAAGCGGCGGAGATCCTGGCCAGGGATGGTCCCAATGCACTCACTCCCCCACCTACCACACCCGAGTGGATCAAATTTTGCCGTCAGCTGTTCGGTGGCTTCTCCATCCTGTTGTGGATTGGAGCTATTCTCTGCTTTCTGGCATACGGGATCCAAGCGGGTACGGAGGATGACCCCGCAAACGACAATGTGAGCAGACCAGCTATCTGTACATTTGTAATACTGATATTTCTGTCTATTGATCCCGGACGTCGAGAAATGTATCGGCAATGATTGTCAGGGGCACAGGTATAGGAGGGTGAGGGGAGGCAGTTACACCTAGGCTCTGAAACGTAAGGGGCACCTAGGGTCCCTGTGCCACAATAAAAGACAGCAGTATTATGTATAATGTGTTAGATTGGTGGCCCTGTTGGCCCTGTTTTGATTTAGAACCCTGGAGCTTCAAGTTACAACTCTGTGTTAGGCTGGCCATACACTAAATGTAGCTGTCAGCTGAACACTTATTTGGCAAAAAGCTATCACTTCTATACATGTGCATGTTCAGTTTGGCAGAGAATACAAGTGTTCTGAATGGAGAGATGATAGAAAGCAAGGACAAGGGCCTATCTCCTCTGAGAACAAAAGGATTGGGCCTGTAAACCCAACTGCTGATCCTTCTCTCCCCGACATCTGCCATTAGTGAAGAGTTGGCAGGTCACCATACACATCAGATGGTCGACTGGTTCTGGTGTTAGTGGTGTTTGGAGAATGGGGACTAATTTGTTAAACTATTTAACATAGATAAAATGGATAGAGAATGTGAAATTAGAATGTTAATGTCAAGCTACTTGAAACCCTAGAATGATCACTCATGAGGTCTGCTAGTGATACCATGATCTAAATTAGGGGAAAGTGCCTTCTAAAAGTATTGATAACTTATTTCTTGATTGTAGATCTTCTTCTTCTTTTAGCTGTACCTAGGTATTGTGTTAGCCGCGGTGGTGATCATCACTGGTTGCTTCTCCTACTACCAAGAGGCCAAGAGCTCAAAGATCATGGAATCCTTCAAGAACATGGTTCCCCAGGTGTGTATGGTGGTTTGTGTATGGGTCCACCCTGTCTCCAGCTCTCCAGCATTATTTCTCCTTAAACCTTCAATCTTTTTCCATAATTTTTCCCTTCTTGTATTACTTATCTTCTACTCCATTCCCATCAGAACCTTCTCTATTTTCTGTGCTCCACTCATAATCTCTTTGTTCTCACCTATGCTTACTGTTTGTTTCCATTCTTCTCCCAGCAAGCTCTAGTTATCCGAGAAGGTGAAAAGATGCAGCTGAACGCTGAGGAAGTTGTGGTTGGTGACTTGGTGGAGATCAAAGGTGGAGACAGAGTCCCAGCTGATCTTAGGATCATTTCTGCCCATGGTTGCAAAGTGAGTAACAATAATATCAGTAATATCATTTCACCCACATCTCTTAATTTTGCTCCCTTCCAAATCGGTTATATTCATACCTATGTAATCCACACTGAGGAACGTCTACCAAATCTTTGTCCTAGCAAATACCAACAAAACGATAGATGGCTAAAAAAAAGTAATCTTTATTATTGCCTATGGCTATATCCATGTTTTACAGGACTCCCTAGGGCGGCATCCAACCTCTCCAGATGCTGGGAGTCAAATGCAGAGCGTTTAGGTTTGGACGAACATTGCTGAACCCGAACTTTTGGCAAGTTTGCTCAACACTGCACAATATGAATCAAGGATAATAGCCAGTGGTAAAAACATAAAGCGTAGTTTTGTGGCTGTATTTTAATAGTTTACTCTTAATAAAGATTATTTTTTTTTTAGCCCTCAATTTACTTTACCTTTGATTGGTATTTGCTATTGCTCTACGTAGAGGTTATGTTATGTACAGTGGGAAAATTTTAGTTGGTGTTTGCAAATCTTTGTCCTAGTAGCTGTAGTATATCAGATGCTGAAACATCAACATGTCTAAGGTCTCCTGTACATGTCTGTATCATTTAAGGTGAGGAAATACTGATCAGGAAGTCTTTCAGGAGGCTTCAGGAAATCATCAGTAATTCCTGACTGTAAAAACTGAAGGGAAAAAAAAGCCATACTCACCTTCACGAATGCAGCACTGCTCTGTTCTGGCTTCTTCCTCTCCCTTCCTTCTCTGCGAGTGCTGGGGGGGAAGAGAGCGGCCTCTTGTGGTTGGAGGGCATAATCCTGCCAATGGCCATGCCACCCTGTCAAACACAGCGCTGCATGCCGCCAGTTTCAGGGCCAGGCGCAGCTCCCAGCAGTACTTGTTGATGCAGGCCTGGGCTGACCAGCACATCGAAATTCTGGACAGTTTCCAGGTGTACATTCTGAGCTGTCTGGAATTCCGGAAGCTCCCATAGGCTTTTATGGGACATCCTGCTGGAATTTGAAGAGAAACTAGGACAAGATCACTTTGTAAAGAGTGACTTGATTGTCTTCTCTCTACTTTACAAAATATGAATTTCTTCTGTGTCTTTATATTTCTTCTCCTCCTTATTCATTCCTTAACTCTTTGTCTCTTCTTTTCCTCCCTCCCTTCTGCTCTTTTAGGTAGATAACTCTTCCCTGACAGGTGAATCTGAGCCCCAGACTAGGTCACCTGACTGCACTCACGACAACCCTCTTGAGACACGTAACATCACATTCTTCTCCACCAACTGCGTAGAAGGTAATTATACTTTGCTTAGAAGTATAAAAACTATATCCCTGGGGAAGGTTGGCCAATGGTAAGGTAGCCATACACGTTACATGTGTAACTCTCCAACTCTCAAATGGACTTATCTCTACTTTGTATGAAACCGTTTCTCCCCGATGGTAGAAGGGAAAACCTGTCCAAACTTTTTTAGTTGGCTGTTTGCTGGGCAAGCAGCTTCCTTCTCTTCCCTGACTTCGTCTGCCAGAGAATAGTTGGAAGGCCACTATACACATTAGATAGTTGGCCGGTCCCACTGTAATGAGTGGGTTTGGCTGACACATACTGTATCTAATGTGTATGGCTATCTTTAGGCTGTCAAGTTTCCACTATGCCAGATCCTTTTGTTTGCATGGGAGATTCCCCCTATTCAGAGTTGTCAGCAGCTGATTCCTATCATGAAAACACATGAAAGCTCGGGATACTGGGGGTAAATGTGTATGTGGGGAATCAGGATCAATATTAAACTGACTGCTGTTCAAATTGGGGTGGGCATAGCAGTGGACACCAGTGGATATCAGTATAGACTTTTTTGAGTCGACCAACAAGATAATCAAGACTATAAAACTTTCTTAGAAGAACCTAGAGGTATTCAAATGTAATATTGTATTGAAATCTATATGACTTTAAGGAAAAGAGGTTGACAAAGTATATAGTCAGAGACATAAAGATCCTCTAACGTTACATGGTAGTCAAAGTACCCTACAATGGTTCACGTAATTCTTCATTGCTATTGATCATAAGTCACCTATAGAGTATAACTGAAAGGCGATTTTTTTTTTTACTGACATAAGTGATCCCACTTCCCTTCAATGAGTATTTTAGTATAATCCTGGCCAACCCGATTACCACACTGTATAAAATGCCTGCATAATGGGACATCACAAGATGCAATATATGTAATATAACCAAAAAGAAGGGAAACTCGTTGCTAATCCACCTGGTGACCTTACAGGTACAGCCCGTGGAGTCGTCGTTGCCACAGGAGACCGAACAGTGATGGGTCGCATTGCTACATTGGCTTCCGGTCTAGAAGTTGGAAAGACCCCAATTGCCAAGGAAATTGAGCACTTTATCCATCTGATCACTGGTGTGGCAGTGTTCCTGGGAATCACCTTCTTCATCCTATCTCTCATTTTGGGTTACTCCTGGCTAGAGGCTGTCATCTTCCTCATCGGAATTATTGTGGCTAATGTACCCGAGGGGCTTCTGGCCACTGTCACTGTAAGTACTGGAGAACTTTGACTTCCAGGGTTATGTTGAAGCCTATTTCTTTAGAAAAGTTATAATACTCCTGTAACAACTAGTGTCAATGATGTCTCTTGGGGAACCCCTTACTTGGTTCTAGGTAGCTCTATGGTATTGAAGGAACACATGCTGGGAAACAGTATCTGATATGCTTATTTATCCTATATAATGATCCAGGTACAAGGCATATGACAGATCAATAGGTATGGCAAAGAGAGGGGAACAAGACCACCAGTTATCATAGACCACCAATGTGAACAATTGAAGATATCAGACGATCCAGCACCAGTGAGAATAATAGTTTGGCTCTGGTATTGATCACAACATTTAGATAAATGCCAAAACCGTAGGCAGGAGCACAGCTACCTAATGTCAGGCTTTTAATTGGCAGCCATGTTTAGTCACATGAGGGACTGGTTACTGAACACTAGTCACTTCTCCAGCTTCCAACTAGAAATTGAACTAGCAGTCCTATGGGCTCTACCCGCCCTCCTATACGCAAAACATGCGGAAACCCTGCATCACCTCCGAGTCAGCGTATTATTTATGCACACAATAGCTGCTTGGAAAGCCATTCGGAAACTCAACAAACTCCCAAGCTCTTTACCAAAATTTTTTCCACTATGGCATAACCCAGCCTTTCCTCAAGGGCACCAAAATTCACTCTTTCACTTGTGCAAGACCAAACATATTGACACCTTGAAACCAAACATATTGAGTTGTTAGACTCCTCGACTGGTACGTACCTAACCTTTGACGTCAACTCCCAAAAATATCACTTACCCCCCCCAGCCAACAACGGCGATACCTCCAGATCTATAGCTACAGCAAAGCAAGAGGGAAGACTCTCCCAGATGCTTATATAAACCATTGTCCCAAATGCAAAAGCCTCGGTATAGACCTATTCCATGTTCTTTGGACCTGTCCAGCAACACAGTCTTTTTGGGGAATTATACATGACCTCCTTGCATCTATGTGGGGTCAGGAATTCTTATTCCATTATATCCCTGTGGATCCCAATGATAAAACTAAAATGATTTGCGAATGATTTTAAGGGACTACTATGTGGCTCCAGGCATATGGACTTGTTACCATTCTTCATAGTCTGCAATGGATTAGACGTTGGATATTGTTGTTTTTTGTGTATTTTATACATCTTATGCTTTTTATACCTGTTGTATATGCAAGATCTATATAGGCTGCAATATGCTATATATGCACTGTTTTGCATAAAGAAGAAGAGGCTGTTCATTGGTTGGGTTTTTATTGTTCAGGGCCCAACAAATCCAATGACGAGTCTTCAATTTAAAAGCAATTAACTGTGTCTTACAGGTATGTCTAACGCTGACCGCCAAGCGTATGGCTCGCAAGAACTGCCTGGTGAAGAATCTGGAAGCTGTGGAGACTCTGGGATCTACATCAACCATTTGCTCAGACAAGACGGGAACCCTTACACAGAACCGTATGACTGTGGCACATATGTGGTTTGACAACCAGATTCATGAGGCCGACACCACAGAGGATCAGTCAGGTGTGGGAGTCACACAGAAAGCAGAGGTTTTCCCCATCTTGTCTTCAAACCATCATCTCACCAGCACCTTCTCCTTCCTTCTTCCATGTGTCTTCTCTTAGGTGCTTCATTTGACAAGAGTTCTCTCACCTGGGTGGCCTTGTCTCGCATTGCTGCCCTCTGCAACCGTGCCGTCTTCAAAGCCGGAAACGACAACATTCCCGTACTGAAGGTGTGTGACCTTAGCGCCTCGGCTGGAGCTGGGTATCATTGTGTCAGTGTGTGGATGCTCGTCTTTACGTTTGTCCCAGTAACTATGTATGTGTCACTGTATTCCGGCCTCGCTGCCTGCTCAATGTAGAAGCCTGTGAGGGTTCTGGTCCATAACCTGATCATTGTCTTCCTCACAGAGGGATGTGGCTGGTGATGCCTCTGAATCCGCTCTCCTGAAGTGCATTGAGTTGTCTTGTGGCTCAGTCAAGGCCATGAGAGAGAAGTACAAGAAAGTAGCCGAGATTCCTTTCAACTCCACAAACAAATATCAGGTCAGTGATTAATCATCTTTAAAGAGTCACTGACGTGAAAAATATCTTATGATACGTCATCAGGCATGTCAAAAGTTATTGATCACAGGGGGTCTCACTGCGGAGAACTGATGTGATAAGGAGATATATCCAGGAACTTATAGACCTATATTGTCGGAATTGGCCATTACAGAGATACGGCTGGGGAGTGACACAGCTGCTGCCTCTCTCCCCGGCTATATCTACTGTTCACACTGGGTCTCAGCAGGGTCTTATGATGTGTCAGAAGTTATTTTTGATGACAAGGACTCTTTAAAAAGGGAAATCATTCCACAACCCTTTCTTCTTTTATACATATTTATGGAGCTAAAATCAAGTTTTTGTAGTCTTTTTCTAAAAATGTAAGCATCAGAAGTAGTGTTAAGCAGAGTTCCTGAATTGTCCGGGTTGGGCAATGTTCTCTGAAATCAGAAGCTTGGCATTTGACTCTTGGCAGCTGGAGAAGTTGGATGCTGCCCTAGGGAGTCCTGGAAAACATGGATACAGGCTATAGCCTATGGCTGCATCCATGTTTTACTGCCATCCCTAAGGCAGCATCCAAATTCTCCAGTCAAATGGCAAGCGTTTGGGTTTGGATAACGTTGCCATACCCGAACAGTTTGGCAAGTCCGCTCAACTGTAATCAGAAGGCAATGTGCTTAACATATAGACAGTCAAAGTAGCTTGCCTATGATGGTAGTAAAATAGTGAGGAGGCCACTTATATATGAGCCTTCAGCCAAATGGTCAATGTGGGCTTCTCATACCCACAGGTATTAGGGCCTGATCACACTGAGCAAAAGTGGTGGAATTGTAAGCAGAGCCCGCACGGTGGATGTAGCTTGAAATTCCGCCTGTCCCATTGATTCAATGGAATTTTTAGCGTAACTCTGCTCTCCGCCTGAAGAATTGACATGTGTGAATGGACTCTTACAGTGTTAGGCCATGTTCACACAACGTAAGTTCCATGCTAATCACGGCCATTGTTGCAACGGCTGTCATTGGTACGGAACCTATGTTGCGCTGCAGGCCGAGGGAATCCCGGCCGGAGTGTATACACAGGGTATACGCTCCGGCTGGGATCTCTAGCGGCGCCGTAGAAAACTGACAGTGGGCACTATGGCTCCGGCCGCACGTTTCATGGTGTGCAGTGGTGAGTTCTGATGCGGGCGCGCATGGATGCGCCCGCATCAGAACTCAGAGGCGCTAGAGATTTTTTTTAAAACTGGCCGTTCCGTGACCCGGGCGGTCTCATACCAAACGGCCCATACCAAATGTGAAAAAGGATAGAGGAATAGGCCCAATGATCATGCTGATCATTTTAATTTTTTGGACTGGACTTCCCCTTTAACACAACTCCTGATAGCCTCATACCTCACCCCAGCCTTCCCTGCATGCCTCGGGTGCCTCTCACCCTCCTCTACCACCTTTGTTATCCTGTCTCTAGAGATTAGTCCCAGCTGCTGCAGGATCCCATCCTGATCCTTCTTAACATTCATTTCATAATAACATAAAAGCTTTTTAACTCTACCTCTCTGGCCTGCTACGCCTGACCGTACATTGCGTGTCTACATTACCCTAATCTCTGCTCAGCGGCACAGGACAGAAAGGAAGGCCTGAGCTCTAAATATAAAGTGCGCACACCACCAGATAGTCTGCTTCACTGGTTAAGAGATCTGTCATTGCCTCTCTGCATGTGGCCCTTGCTTGGAGGGGGCCCGCCTCTTTATTGTTTCTCTGTGTTCTATGAAACTCCTTTAGCCATCTCTACACCCAGATCACAATTGCAACAATGTCCAGCAGCACAGGAATTATAACAAAGCCTACAAAAAAATTAAACCATCCACGGCTCACCAGACCGGATCAACAAGTCCGTAGATATTCACAATAGAAGATGGAGACAGCACACTCATGGGTCACAGATTTAGCATATAGTACTAGTACACCTCTTGTGTGCCCCACGCAATAGAAGTGCCCCCTTTTGTGCAAAATACCATATTAGTGCCCTTCACACTAATAACACCTCCCTTATGCCCCCAAACACTATCAGCGTTCCCACATAGCACTATGCCCCCCTTTGTGCCCCCATACAGTAATAGGCCCCCTATTTTATCTACACAGAAGTTATGGCCCTGTTTGTTCCATCATAAAGTAATATTAGTCCTTTTTTGTGTTTCCAAATAGTAGGTAGGTAGACCCTTTTGTGCCCAACACACAAGTAACACCTTCCTTGTGCCCCCAAACATTATTAGCGTTCCCACATAGCAATATGTTCCCCTTTGTGCCCCCATACAGTAATAGGTCCCCTATTGTTTTCTCTACAAAAAAGTTATGGCCCCGTTTGTTCCATCATAAAGTAATATTAGTCCTTTTTTGTGCCTCCAAATATAAAGTAGGTAGACCCTTTTGTGCCACACAAAAATAACACCTTCCTTGTGCTCCTAAACACTATCAGCGTGCCTACATAGCAGTATATTCTTCTTTGTGCCCCCATACATTAATAGGCTCCCTATTGTGTTCTCTACACAGAAGTTATGGCCCTGTTTCTTCCATCATACAGTATGAGTATTCCTTTTTTGTGATTGGGGGTTTACGAACCAAATACAGTATATACCTACTAAATGGGAGAGGTCTGCCCACTGACCTATGAAATGGGAGTATCTACTTATCTACTTACAGTATATCTACCTTAAGAGAGTCTACCTACCTAGTATAATAGGTTGGTTACTAAGTAGGTAGTCCCCTCACCTCTTCCTGTTCCCATTGCAATCTGCTGAGTCGTCTTCGAGTGGTTTGTTACAAGCCGTGATTACATCCTCAGCTGCTCCTGGCCTCTTGTTGGCCTAAGGGTTAAAGAAGACTGGGGCTTACAAGAGTAAATGGCGAGCCAAGGAGCCACTGGTACAGGACACAGAAATAGTTGAAAGCTACATTTGCCCACATGTGCAAAGCGTGTGCTCTGGATTACGGCTGCTGGCAAACATGAACAGCCTCCTTAAAGGGGTTGTCTGGCGTTATAAAAACATGGCCACTTTCTTTCATAGACGGCACAACTCTTGTCCCAAGTTTGCTTTTGCAACTCAGTTCCACTGAAGTGAATAGAGCTTCATTGCAAACCACACCTGAACTGTCTGGAGACAAGAGTGGTGCTGTCTCTGAAAGAAAGTGGCCATGTTTTTATAACACCAGACAACCCCTTTAATCTGATTCATTTTTACTGTGGATACTTGCTGACTCCTTAGAGCAAGGATGAGGAACCTTCGGCCCTCCAGCTGTTGCAAAACTACAACTCCCATCATGCCTGGACAACCAAAGCTGGAGGCCCGAAGGTTCCCCATCCCTGCCTTAGAGGGACACACAAAGAATTATAGTGTATTGCTACTGTCATGGTAGCCACTTGTAATATGATCTCCAAAAATAAGGTGGAGCCCTAACTTGATCTTCTTTATACCTCATCTTCCTCCCAAGCTGTCCATCCATGAGACTGAAGACCCTAATGATAATCGCTACCTGCTTGTGATGAAGGGGGCCCCAGAGAGGATTCTGGACGTCTGCTCCACCATCTTAATCCAGGGCAAAGAGCAACCATTGGATGAGGAGCTGAAAGAGGCTTTCCAGAATGCATACTTGGAGCTGGGAGGACTCGGAGAGAGAGTATTGGGTATGAAAAAAAATAATTTATAAAAGTATATTAGAGCATTTATTGCTATAATAATTATCAGGGATTCATAAACATTTCTTGTGTTGTCTCTCTGGTCATTGTGGTCCATACCTGGGTCGCACTAGTGTGCTACTGACATGTCCTCTTGCTCATGTAGAGTCTGTGTTTAGTAGTATATCTGTGCATTGATGGGCTTTCTCTCTGTGTCCTTCTCTCCAGGATTCTGCCATTATTATTTCCCTGAGGAATTGCATCCCAAGGGCTTTGCTTTCGATACCGAGGACCTTAATTTCAGTACTGAGAACCTTTGCTTTGTAGGACTCATGTCCATGATTGACCCACCCAGAGCAGCTGTACCAGACGCAGTGGGCAAATGCAGAAGTGCCGGTATCAAGGTAAGAGGGGCTTAATATTCATAAGGAAATATTGCAAAAATGATCGTCAGATGGATCGAAGAATAACTAACAGGCAAAATTGTCTCCTAACAGTCGACCAGCCCAGTTTTCCATCTAGACTTGTATATTTTCAGCAGAGAACAAAAAAAAATCCTTGATTTGTACCATAGCATAGACCTGTGTCTATGTTCTAGTGCAGTTGGATTGGAGTTTGGATCACCGCCAGTTTTCAGACCTGAGGGGCTTCAATACTCATTGAAGGACCCAAACCCCTTAAAGTGTCACTGTCGTTATAACTTTCAAAATTTAAATCAACAATAGATGTAAAATACAAAAACATAGCTGAACTTACCAGAAATCCAGGTCCAGTCTCCTGTAGGCTAATTTTCTGACTTGTGCCGGTTGAAAAAAAACAGACTAAACACAGGGATTCCGGCCAGTACAGAGAGTCCCAGCTCAATGTGTCCATCAATCCCATGATTTTTCTCTGTGAGCGCTCAGGTGGCCTGGGATACACAGGACTTCCTGTTTTCTGGAAGTGCCGTGTTCTCCATGATAACTAAAAAAAAAATAATGAATGTAAATTGCATTCCTCCTGTCCTCAATGTGTACTCAGTTTGGCCGAGTAGACATGGGAGTCACCTACAGACCCTTCTGGCAGCAGTTTATTTCCCATTGAGATTCATCACAACTGATCCCTCTTTCCTGAACCTCATCTGTTACAGGATACATATAACATATAGATCAGCTATTAGCTAGGTGTCATCATGCAGGTTTATGGGCACACTAATACAGTGGTTTCAAACCTGTCGCTTTCCAGGTCTTGTAAAGCTACAACTTCTAGCTTAAAAGTCCCAAGTAGGAGACCATTTCTGTAGGACCAATGTGATTTCTAGCCATATAATTTTCTAAAGATGGACAAAGGTATTTGGGTGCGTTTATAGTTTTTAGAAACTTATGGACTCCATCAAAGTGATCGTCTGACGTCTCCATGATATCTCACAAAAACACCACTGAGAGGTTCCCATTAAAATAGAAAAGATGTCAAGTGTCAATTTTTATTTTCCAATAGGTAATCATGGTGACTGGTGATCATCCAATCACAGCCAAAGCTATTGCCAAGGGCGTGGGCATCATCTCAGAGGGCAATGAGACCGTGGAAGACATTGCAGCCAGACTCAACATCCCCGTCTCCCAGGTTAATCCCAGGTAAAGCTAAACACCACATCTTGAAGGAACTAAGGGGACATTGCGCTTCGGGGAGGATTATGGGTCGAGGAAGCTGAGGTCTATACTGCTTTTGAGTCCTTACACCAACGGTCTGCTAACACCAGAGGAATTCTATGGGTTGGGTTTTCCTAACCAACAAAATAGCAGCTCTGCATGTTGAGCCAATGTTTTGGTAGGAAAGACATTAACACCTGTCTGATGATCCTGCAAACAGAAGTTTAGATCTCTGCTTTTTAGACCCCTGTGAGCGAGTTAGGGGTACTGGGAGATGGTGCTTATCCCTAAAGGAGGCCATACACATTCAACAACTGACAGCCAAACTATAGTCAGTTATGTCTCCTGCCTGCCGCCTGTCCTCCTCACATGCAAGAATGTTTGGCATTGCCGAGTGTTCATGCTTCCTCTATGGGGAGGGATGGGTGGGGTAAGTTTCAGCTTGAGCGCTCTCGCTGTGGCTTATCCCTCTATGATTTTCCATCACGGCCGACCCCTTTCACCATCAACATGATCTGTCAGAACGTCCCTTTACACCTTAGATTCATGCCTGAATCCGCTACGACTGGTGGAATCAGCCAATCGAAGTGTACGGTGTATGGGGACCTTAAATGAGGATGTTCAGGTTTTGGGTTAAATCGGTCGATGAAATTATCTATAGAGTGCTAGGAATGCTTTGGTTGTCCTCGACTTCTGTATATGTAACTTGTATTTTTTGACTGAACAGGGATGCTAAGGCCTGTGTAATCCATGGTACAGACCTTAAAGACATGAGCACTGAACAGATAGACGAGATCCTGCAGAACCATACAGAGATCGTGTTTGCCCGTACATCCCCACAACAGAAACTCATCATTGTGGAAGGCTGCCAGCGTCAGGTGAGGGCATAGCTGTTTTTTGGCTTGCACATTGCCCAGTATCGGATACATTTGGCAAACTTGACTGTTGCACTTATTAGATTTTATAGACTGCAATGAAACTCTTGCCGGCTGTGAATAATTTGGTCTTAGATTCTCTTGTGGACCCATTTGGATTTACAAGAACACACAACATAAGGACCCAACAATGACCCATTAGGTGATCCACAGGGCCCCTCATGTATACACAGTCACTTGGACTTGACAATACATGACTTGACCATACGTGCCGGCACTGGGTCAACAGAAAGAACTTAGACTTAGCTTGCCTCGGTTCCTTTTCGCAGGGCGCCATTGTGGCTGTAACTGGTGATGGTGTAAATGACTCCCCAGCTCTGAAGAAGGCCGATATTGGGGTGGCTATGGGAATTGCAGGTTCTGATGTCTCTAAACAAGCTGCGGACATGATCTTGTTGGATGATAATTTTGCTTCTATCGTCACCGGTGTGGAAGAAGGTAAGAATGAATTACGTAGCGGCATAGAAAGCTGAGAGCGTCAATGTCTGTAGATGTATACAGGTGACTAACTTGTTCTGTCCACAGGTCGCCTTATCTTTGACAACCTGAAGAAGTCAATTGCCTACACCCTGACCAGTAACATCCCTGAGATCACCCCCTTCCTGCTCTTTATCATGGCCAACATCCCTCTGCCTTTAGGCACCATCACCATTCTGTGCATTGATCTGGGGACTGACATGGTAAGTAAGGAGCATGAACAAAAAGTTTCTACATGTTTTACCATTGGGAACAATAAGCCTTCACTATGACTATCGTTTCATAAACACTATTTCCTAGGTTCCCGCCATCTCCCTGGCCTATGAAGCAGCTGAGAGCGACATTATGAAGAGGCAGCCAAGAAATCCCCGTACAGACAAACTGGTGAATGAGAGGTTGATCAGCATGGCCTATGGGCAAATTGGTGAGTATAAAGGATTGTATACATGATTACCACATATACCACGCGGTAAACAGAATTAAAGGAAATCTGTCATCAATTTCCAAATGCTCGAGCCACTGGCAGCATTAAATCAGGACAGGCTCCATTGTTACAGTAATGTATGATCTGCCTCAGTGTTTTAAGGTGTAGTTTACAAAAAAAAAAATTCTTTCAAATCAGCTGATGCCAGAGATTTTTAATTTACTTTAATTAAAAATGTCAAGCCTTCCAGTACTTATCAGCTGCTGTGTGTCCTGTATGGTGTATTCTTTCCAGTCTGACACAGTGCTCTCTGCTGCCACCTCTGTCCATGTCAGAAACTGTCCAGAGCAGTAGCTAATTCCCATAGAATCCACACTGGAAAGAATACACCACTTACCGCAGGACATACACCAGCTGGTAATTAATGGAAGACTTGAATTTTTTTTTAATGAAAGTAAATCACAAATCTCTGGTACTTTCTGGCACCAGTTGAGTTTGGTGAATTGACAATTGACATTTCCGTGTAAAATGTATGGACATGTTAGACAAGAATAAAAGAATAAGAGATACTATATAGTAATTCCTTAGGGGTCCCTTTACGTGACTTAATATGGGGCCATGCAAGGACGCAAGCAAGCGTCGATTGGTTACAGTGCCTTTAGAAGGTATGAGTAATCATGTGGCCAGTCCGCACAAACGATCACTGTATCCTTCATGCAACCATTTACATGTAACAGGGTCTGCACTGTTTGCTGGTGGTTCATTTTGCCTCTCAACCATTTATGAAATTTCCTTAGAAAGGAGGTGAGGATACCAATGGCATAGAGGCCAGTGAATACGCTGGAAGGTTCTAGCTTTGAACGATCACTTATTTCTCATTTTAGGTATGATCCAGGCTCTTGGTGGCTTCTTCTCGTATTTTGTCATCTTGGCAGAGAATGGTTTCTTGCCATCACACTTGGTTGGCATTCGGTTAAATTGGGATGACAGATCTTGCAATGACTTGGAAGACAGCTATGGCCAACAATGGGTAAGTGGCTAGCATTTACTCATGAGGGATCTCTTAAAGGGATATACCCGTATGGGATTCATAGGATATGTCAGTCTTAAAGCGACTCTGTATCCACAATCTGAGCCCTCCCAAACCACTTGTACCTTCGGATAGCTGCTTTTAATCCAAGATCTGTCCTGGGGTCCGTTCGGCAGGTGATGCAGTTATTGTCCTAAAAAAACAACTTTTAAACTTCCAGCCCTGTGTCAAATTGGCGTGGCCTAGATTACCCATGTCCTAGGATTGCACTGCTCCTTCGTCCCTCCTCCCTGCCCTCCTCCTCATTAGGAATGCCCCTAGAACAATT
This sequence comes from Dendropsophus ebraccatus, assembly GCF_027789765.1. Taxonomy (NCBI): domain Eukaryota; kingdom Metazoa; phylum Chordata; class Amphibia; order Anura; family Hylidae; genus Dendropsophus; species Dendropsophus ebraccatus. The sequence goes on along the minus strand of NC_091465.1, from coordinate 74,964,619 downwards.
TCTCCTATTCATCACTTCAGGCAAGTGATGAATAGGAGAACTCCTGCCCAGGGCATTCCTAGTGATGAGCAGCCACGGAGGCGCATTGCAATACTAGGACATACACACTCTAGACCACACCAATTTGACACAGGGCTGAAAGTTGTTTTTTAGGAAAATAACTGCATCACCTGCGGAACGGACCCCAGGACAGATCTTGGATTAAAAGCAGCTATCCGAAGGTACAAGCAGTTTTGGGGGGGGGGGAATCAGATTGTGGGTACAGAGTCGTTTTAAGATGCTAATGTATAAAGGCGGTTTGGCAGGGTGGTGGAAATGTACCCTAACCCACAAAAATGACTTCTTGCCTATTCTCTCCTTCTTCTTTAGACATATGAACAGCGTAAGATTGTGGAATTCACATGTCACACAGCCTTTTTTGTCAGTATTGTGGTTGTACAGTGGGCTGATGTCATCATCTGCAAAACCAGAAGAAACTCTGTGTTCCAGCAGGGCATGAAGTAAGTAGCCAGAAGGTCAATAGGCAGATACAATAACATGCAGGTGCTATGAGTTGGCAGAAACCAATGCGCACTTCCCTGTCAGGGAGACCTTGTATATATTTAGAAGATGATCTATGTTCTATATGTACATTCTGTCTTATAGTGTGAACATTGACAGTAGTGAACTGTTGATGAGCGAATTTACCGAATTTTCAGCATTTGACTCCCACGGCCTGAAGAAGTTGGATAAAGCCCTGCAGCTGCCAGGAAAACATGGATACGGCCTATGACCTATGGCAGTCTCCATGATTTCCAGGACTCCCTAGGACTGCATCCAACTTGTCCACTGGAGTCAAATGCCAAACGTTGCTTATCACTAGTCAATAGACATGAGTAAATTCATTCTGAACCATCAAATTTGCACCAGATGTCACAAAAATTCAGTGAAACCAAAACTGAAAATAGGAACTCTACTCTTCACAGTGTAACCATAAGCCCAAAACCTAGATTATCTTAAAGAGCCCTACTTGACTTTTCAGGGAACTGGAGATGCTTTTGGTTTATAATAAACAACTCTAATGAACTGGACCCAACAAAGTCTCCTGTATTTGTTGACATTACTACAAGGGGCTGGCTTAGCTATAGAAGTGCCAGCCTCTTGCAGTCACATGACTGATCCTAGCATGCCAGGATCCTTCAGTATAAATAATGTATAAGAAACTAACAAACCTGTCAGAAGAAAAGGAAGATCGGACAATCCTTTATTGAAAACCTGCCTGGTAGCTTCACACACACAGCAGCACCGCGGATTTTCTGCTGCGGATCCGCAGCAGATTTGATCTAAATAACTGATCGTAGCATCATATCTGCATATAATGCATATGATGCACCCTAAAATATATCATTTTATATCCTCAAGAGTTTTTAGTTTCTTGCTATGCCTGCCTGTTCCATATAGGGATTTAACTATTTGGCTGACTACACCTTTCACTGAGTAGTCAGGTGGGCGGGAACTTCATTGCCAAATGGGGTGTGAATACAAGGCTAAAGGGAGCTTCATATATACATAATTCAGGCCACCTCAGCTTCCTGGTCACACCCTCTGTGCCTAAAATTTACACTTTTTTTTGCAACAACCAAAAGAATCCAACCCATCTGACCATTCAGTTAAGATAAATTCAGATAGTCAATCAACCAAGTTGTAACACCTATCTTGGGAATGGGAGGATGTAGCATTTTATATTGGGACATCGATAGCATAGCTACTAGAGATGAGCGAACCTGGAGCATGCTCGAGTCGATCCGAACCCAAACTTTCGGCATTTGATTAGCGGTGGCTGCTGAACTTGGATAAAGCCCTAAGGCTATGTGGAAAACATGGATATAGTCATTGGCTGTATCCATGTTTTCCAGACAACCTTAGAGCTTTATCCAAGTTAACAGCCCCAGCTAATCAAATACTGAACGTTCGGGTTCGGATCGACTCGAACCCGAACCCGGATCGCTCATCTCTAATAGCTACAGGACATGCCATAGATGTCTCATACGTGTTGTCCTATCTTTGAGACCTGCATCTATCTTAACATCAAGATCACCTCAGATGAGAATGTCCCCTGTAATAAAAAGCTCTGATCACTCCCAGATGGATCTGATCTCTCTGTAGAGCCATCCCATTCCGGACTCTCAACCAACTATTCTGTGTATCTCCTTATCTTTACAGGAACAAGATCCTCATTTTTGGTCTATTTGAAGAAACAGCTCTTGCAGCATTCTTGTCTTATTGCCCTGGGATGGACATCGCACTGAGAATGTACCCATTAAAGTAAGTGTAAGAACTGATGGATACTTAAAGAGACTGTCAGCAGGTTTAGGCTGTCCTATCTCATGGTAGCATAGAAGCAGAGAAGCTTAACAGAATGATGTATCACTTACATTGTTCTGTGCAGCTGATCCAGAGATCTCCTCCTGAATAACATGGACAATAAGCAGTCCTCTCCATTATGTGCATGAGCCCAGTAGTCCTGCATATTCATGAGAAGCAAAAAACTCCGCCCACCATCTATAGCCTAAAATAATCCTGATATCTTGTAGTAATGATTTTCTTTGCTTTCTCTTCTCACATAGGCCTAGCTGGTGGTTCTGTGCCTTCCCATACAGCTTCCTCATCTTTGTATATGATGAGATCCGAAAACTTATCCTTAGAAGACACCCAGGAGGTAAGTGAACAGTGTCAGGGCTTATAATACACATGAAGAAAGTATGGTGTTAGCAGGGGGTGGGCTATTTTAGCATTGGTATATAGCTATACACATACAGTGTCAGCCTCCATGATCTCCACTAAATAGAAAAGTTGTTCAGTGTTTGGATGAGAAGCATATTCTACTTCCCTGACTTCTGCTGTTCTCCATGGCGAGGCTTTCCTGGTCCCTGAGCTGCTCTCAGCCCCTTCTGATGACTTGTTGTCTCAACATGTGATAGCTTCAGCAGAAGTGCAGGGACTGACCAGGGAGGACTAGGGAAGCCTTGGCATGGGAGCGGAAACAGGTCAGTTGTTGGAATCCACCTTGGAATATCTGTACCATAACTGGCGCAGATTTAAGAAGGGTTGTTCATTAAAAAAAAAAAAAAAAAACTTTTTTCAAATCAAGTGGTGCCAGAGATTTCTAATTTCCGTCTAATAAATAATATCTCAGGTCTTCCAGTAATTATCAACTGCTGTATGTCCTGCAGGAAGTGTTGTAGTCATTCCAGTCCAACACAGTGCTCTCTGCTGCCATCTCTGTCCATGTCAGAAACTGTCCAGAGAAGCAGCAAATCCCCATAGAAAACCTCTCCTGCTCCCCAGACTGTAATGAATACCACTTCCTGTAGGATATACAGCAGCTGATAAGTACTGGAAGATTTGAGATTTTGTTTTTTTATAATAAGTAAATTACAAATCTCTGCCACAAATTGATTTGAAAGAATTACCTCTTTAAAGTGGTAAGGTCACAATGAAAACTATGGACTAAATAATCCCCCAAGTGCCTCTTTGTTTGATAACCTGTTGCCCATGGCTAAGGGCCGCCAGGCATATACTTGGGTTACTCATGCTCAGTTCAATAACTGTCACATGATCTGTCCGATTAGTACTATTAGTTACGGTTTTCGCTTAAAGGAGAAGTCCAGAGTTGGACTTTTTTTTTTTTCAAAAGAGCCAGGGAGAAGATGGCTGAACATGACAACATGCACCTACCTCCCCGACTCCAGCGCTTGGGTCCGCTGTCCCCCAGCCACTTCCTGGTCTGAGCAGGGACCCGGGTTGTGATGTGTCAGCCCCGCTTAGTGGCTGTTGTGGGGTCTGGCTGATGCGTCACATCCCAAGTCCCTGCTCAGATCAGGAAGCGGCTGGGGAACCGGAGCAGGGGACAGGGGGCTTCTCCTTTATCATGCAAGGGGGATTGTGGGAGAGTGTCTGGACTACTGCATGACAACACCAGGGTCACAGTTTAGAGAGGGAACCAGGGAATGATCAGTGCCATAGGGAAGAAAAATTGAGCAGGGTTTTAGGTTACGTGTGGACGCACAATACCACAGCAAGTACTAATCTCTCTATTTTCTTTACAGGTTGGGTAGAAAAAGAGACTTATTATTAAATTCCAAGAGATGCATCTCCCAGACCTGGACCCTCTCCAACCTCTGAATCCCCCTCCCCCAACAAAGAAAAAAAAAAACAACATAAAAACAAAACAAAACGAACCCCAAAAAAACAAAAACAGCAACAACCACCACCGCCACAGGTTTTCAAGAAATGCAACGTCCGCTGTGAACCCCGCCTCCCAGCCTTCTGTTCCAGATTCCACTTTGGTTCTTTTTCAACTCATTTCTCTCCCCCACTTTTTTCTGTAAAATTATAAATATATATATATATTATATATAAATATAAATAGAACCAGTTTTTTTTTTCTTTTTTCTTTTCTTTTTTTTTTTTCCTTTTTATTATTTACTTTTAATATTATATTATAAAGGAGGGGGAGAGAGAGAGAAAGTGACGGTAAAGGGAATGGTGATGACGGCGAATGCTAACCCCTTCACTGCTGGCAATTCTAGTACTGAAGGAGTGCAAAGAGCGATTGGGAAGGGAAGGTGGAGAGAGAAAATTTACAGGGGGGGGCTGCAATAGAACTCTCTTCCTATTAACCTCTATGCTGCCAAAGGCGTATGAACACAGCTCTGCGTGTACTAGTAACGTGCTGTTTCATCAGCTCTGGGGTTAATCCGGGGATTTTCGAGGGCACCAGTACTGTGGTCACATGAACAATGTGTCTGGTGAACAGCCGTAGGGTTTTAAGGGGCATTAATAGGTCCCTGTTAACCCCCCTAGACTTCCAGAGAGACCGGCAGAGCATCTCTCATATCGAAGTCTTATTTGTGTAATAATCCCCCCTTCACTCAACCACCCACTTACTATTCCTCCATATCTGATGTACTCAGTCTATACGAGAGTGAGCGGTACATGTATCTGTCTGTGTATTAGGAGGGGGTGAGAGGTACGTGTCCAGGTGTCTGTGTATTAGAAGGGGGTGATAGGTACATGTCCTGACGTCTGTGTAATAGGAGGGAATGATGAGTGTATGTCCTGATGTTCTTGTATTTGCAGGGTGTGAGAGATACAGTATATGTCCCCTATTCTTCATGTATAATACGACTATGGCTGCAGACAAGAGGACCGGGGGCGAAGGGAGTTGTCCGCTTCAAAATAAGTTGACAACAATGTCACAGCAGCAAAATAGGTTCATAGATTGACAAGGTATAGGGTAAAGAGGTGATGGGAGTCGTTGCAGGGTGTATTGGGTAAAGAGGTGATGGGAGTCGTTGGATGGTGTATTGGGTAAAGAGGTGATGGGAGTTGTTGGAGGGTGTATTGGGTAAAGAGGTGATGGACTGTGGAGTTGTTGGACTGTGTATTGGTGGAGACAATAGGAGCTGTTGAACATCAGTGACTGAGTAATTTGGAGGGTATGGATGTAAGATCTGGAGCAGCAACATATTAAATAGGAAGCGGTTTTATTCTGGAGCCATATGATAAATAGTTACCGAGGTGGCACGGGTGGAGCGGGTGAGATCGAAGATCCAGAAGGCAATAGGAGGTGGAAGTCATACAGTTAAATGGAGAGTTGGGTGGGGAGGTCCTAAATCAGGTGGCAGGGGTGATAAGAGGGCTCCTGGTACCTCTGGTAGGTGGAGGCTTGACTGCGGTTTGTGTCTGTTATGTGTCTCCACCCCCCTCTTGCATTAGTTTTTGTCAGGTTGTCAACATTTTTTTTTTATCTTGTGTTTTCCTGCCATTTTCTGTGATTTACAAAAATAAATAATAATAAAAAATACCCCAAAAAACTGCAAATGGACTGATTTTTACTGTGTATAGAAAAGCATGTACAACGGAGAAGAGGTGAAAGGGCACCGGTCATGGCTGATAGAACCTCAAGTCATTGGGGAGGTTCCTGTGGGCTTCTCTCCACCCCACCCCCTTGATTGATCGATATTACCTGTGTCAATAAGCTGATCAGTGCCTGCAATACACAGTGAAAGGGACTGGAAGCAGTTTATACTGTGTAGCGATTGCAACCTATAACTGTGGCTCAGCTGTCGTTCACAAATAGATGAGCAAGTGCCCACCTCTACAGGGAGCAGAGAAACTGCTTCCAGTACTGTTCACTGTGTCATGCAGTAGAGATGATCAAACATCGGAAAATCGTAGGTTTGATCGAACTCGAACATTCTAGAACCTGCCGCATTTGATTGCTGATTCCTTCCCGATATGTGCGGAAGGAGGAGAGTGCCCGGGTACTAGGCAATAGGCTGAATCCTGGAATTCCAGGCGGTCCCTGGGCACACTTCTCCTTCCCCACGGACTGGGAAGGCATCAGCAATCAAATGCGGCAGGCTCTAGAATATTCAAGTTCGAACCTACGATTTTCCGATGTTCGATCATCTCTATCATGCAGGCGCCAAGCAGCTCACCAGTGACTGAGAAGCTATCCTGTGGGTGACCTGTCAGTATTGTTTAGCCAGAAAACCCTTTAAAGCCTGCAAGATTTGGCAAGTGACAGGAGATGATGACAAATGCCAGTACTATCAATAGGCAGTGCCAATAAATCAGCATGTACCCCATTGTGCTAGTGCAGATGCCAGATAGGCCATTGGCAAGACTAGCACTGTTATTCATTCTTGTCAAAAGGGGTTAATGGGAGATTAAAAATTATCCTTATCCCTAGAATAGGGGATTACTAGCTGATTGTGGGAGTCCAACTATTGCTCGCAGGTGCCATAGACAGTGAATGGGGCACGGAGTGCATGCTACTGCTCAATCCACTCAGAGGACAAGATGATCTGTGGGGGACCGACCACTGGGTCTTCTATCAACCAGCTAGATTTTGCCTATCCTGTTACTCCTGTGATAATTCCTTTAAAAGGGTGGTCCAGGGAATTTTTTTTACTGTACAAAGGACCACGGCACTATGGCCATCTCCATCTCTCCCATGGAGCTTAGATTGGACTACCACTGCATGCAAGCAAGATGCAATTGCACCCCCACCTTAGTTATCAACTATCCATTGCCCTCATGCAGCCACCATGTGCTTCCTAAGAGGTCCTGCAGAAGAAGGACGGCATTGGCACTAAATTTACATACAACATGGAGAGTGAAAACAGCTGCTTCACCTCACACCTATGTCTGACACTAATACCTCTCGGCTACATTCAAAAACCAACGCCAGGATGTTGGTATATAATTTGATCAAACCATATTGCCTCATGTACCGCATCCTTTTTAAGACCCATGTGATCCAAATTAGCAGGAAGTCCCTAAGTACATATGGTAAGTACCTCCTTTGAGTCTCCCATTCTACATACAGCCAATGGTGAGAGGTAACAGCTCGTTCACACTTGTGTTGCTTGGTGGCCACTTTCTCCACCGGCGGTGCCTGCAGGGGTTTGGGGGGGCCCTTGGGGTTTGATCCTGTGACAGTGGGGTTGCAGGGCCATTGCGTGGCCCCCCTTCCTCCTTGCGCTCGCTTTGCTGGGTTGGCGTTCACTCACCGACACAGTGTTGTTTGGTTAGGGACTCGTGTATCAGAGACCTGCACGTGGTACATGAGGCAATATGGTTTGATCAAATTATATACTCACTTCTGATGTTGGTTTTTAATGTAGCTGAACAAGCTTTTGTGTCAACTATGGGTGCGATGTGCAGCCATTTCTGTCCTTTAGGCTTGTACTAAGTTTAAATAACAGTCAATCAGGAGTGGCAGCCTCTGGCCCCATAAACTCATGAATCCAACGTTATCCCCCGAAAGCCTATAGCTTCTGTTCATAGCTTGTCTATTGTCTCCAGTGGAGGTGTACATCAGGCGTATTCCTCAACATATACCTAAAGTAGGGCTGGGTGATTAATCAAATTAATATGTCCTGGAGGGCCCACAATTTTTTATTTATTTATTTTTAAATATCACCCCCAGCGCTCGCACACAGAAACAGAGGTTCTCCAGCAGCAGCCGGGCCCTGAGAAGCCCTTAAGGGTCACAACCAGAAGATCATGAGTGAGACCCAGAGCGCCATCACTGGAGAGTGGGTGAGGACCCAACACCTTGCTGCGCCCCACCACGCCTACCTGTAACTACAACTACTAATATTCCCATTGCTGCTGCAACTTTACCCCTCATCTACTGTACCTCTACTACTACACCCAGTGGCAGATCATAATGTGGGTGGTTCGGGTGGCCTCCCAGGGCCAGAGGCTCCTAGTGGGCCCACAGCTGATCTTGTCCTCCAGCTACTAGCGGGCTTATCCCTCTAGGGTCCCACATCAGTCTGCGTTTGTGGTTGGGGGGGGGGGGGGGTGAAGCACTGGATGGGTGGACAGTCTGGGACCCTGACTACACCCATCATCATTAGCAAAAAAAATACAGATTTTATTTTTTGGCCACATCTCTCCGCCGTAACCTGAAGCCACTGATATATACTAGTCTATGGATGTACAGTGGCATACATTAGTGCAGTCATAAAAACACAACAGTATAAAAGTGCCAATCTGAAGAGCAGATGTTTTCGATGGGGATTTGCTACTGCTCTGGAAGTTCCTGACATGGACAGAGGTGGCAGCAGAGAGCGCTGTGTCAGACTGGAGAAAATACACCACTTCCTGCAGGACATACAGCAGCTGATAGGTACTGGAAGATATGAGATTTAATAGAAGTAAAATGATAAATCTCTGGCACCAGTTTTTTTTGTAATTTCTTAATTCCAGGTCATGTGATACTTAAGCCCCCCCCCCCCCCCAAGAACTCCTAGTCTCTCTGTAGGCGGATGGTCCCCATTTCCCAGTGTGCCCCTCTTACTTCTGCATATCATATGTCTTTTACACACATGGGTGGAGTTGTTGCTTGACATAACAGTCGTGACCAGAAGCACGGTGTGTTATTACAAGTTTATTACAGTATACCGTTACATATCACAAAATGATAATCTCGTATAGACATGAAAACACATGAGCTCTTAGTGGAACCAGCTGTTCTGGCTTTGCTAAGTTGCCGATCAATAAATACACTGAAGACACCATGTTTCACCCCGGTTTTATTAGTCTACCTGATCTACTAAGACCACATCAGCTTCCTATACCCAGTATCCATTACGATATTGGCAGATACTGGCCGTCAGTCGCTGACCTACCAGACATTGTGCAAAGGTTGCTGCAAAGTGCTCACTTGGTGAAGGATTTTGTTGAGGGATAAAGGAAATGACATAATATGGCAAAGGTTACAACGTAAAGTCCAACAGGTCCCATCAGTAATAACGTGTGATGAGACTGCGGCTGAAACGCGTTACACTGGTTCCATCTGCAGCTCCTCGAAATCTCCCTCAATCTCATGGAAGGAGGCATGGGAGCCGATCACTACAAGGGTGGCACCTGAAAAATAAAAACAAAGGAGTTCTTAAAATCTGGAGGCAAATATGTGCAAGACATACAAAGTACAAATGTAGCAGAGCAGATTTAGCCATATCTAGTGCAGAGAACATAGTCCTATATACAGGTAGTAGAGGTGCACCTGTTTCTCATTGGACGGCCACAGACGATCTCTAGGACAGTAACCCATACAAGTGATATACACATAGTACTTAACAGGGATGACTTGGAGACCCATCTGCAGTACATGATCACCCACAGGATACAAAATCTTACCGAGAACCCAGAAGACGGCGGCACCTGCTCCGGCAAGCCAGAAAAACGGGAAGGAGACGGCACCTGCCAAGCCATACTGGTGAGCTGTACTGACTTCTCGGCCTATAGTCAGAAAACAAGGTGTTACTATATTATATTAGAGTCAGGAAGGGATCACATGCATCAGGGGGCTATATAGTCAGCTACAAGCTGCTGGCCTCTATTTTACAGGACGTCAAAGAATTACACACCTATTACACACCTTCTTAAAGTTTTTTGATTCGTACTTCCGTTTCTGAGTTATGTGGATTTATAGTTTATCTGACAATTCAGGGAAGAGTCAGATGGGCGTGAACTTTAATAACAAGAGTGACTATGAGGTTATGGGTGTGATAATACAGTTGGGAAGTGTGCGAGCATGTTTTACATTGAGGGAGGAATATACCATCTACACCCTGCAAACCCATCACAGGGGAACTGAAGAGAGTGCCCTCCATCTGTCTAACCGCTTAGATACTGAGCGCAATATCTGGGAGGCTGAACAGCGGAGATCAAAGATATCGTCCTGGACATTGGAACATACAGCGGACACATTGCTGCAGATGGTGAGGGGTGCAGCTACCTGTCCCATCCCTGTGATGTATATAGTACTGTGCACTAAGTATACAGCAGTGTAAGATGCTATGGACACTGTGTGGAAAAGAGACCACGTTGTGAATCAGGCTTAGGTTTCCTTGTAGCAAAAAGGATAGGCAAAGATAAAGAGGTAATCCAGGGATAATAAAAATCACGCCGCCACTCCAGCAAAAACTTGAATTACACCATGGCCTAAAATAAATAAAAAAACCATTAACCTGTACATGTAGTTTCTGAAAACTAAAGTACCAGGTGTTCAGACCCTCCCCCTCCATTCAGAAGTGCAGGGAGCCCATGACAGCAAAAGTGTCAAAGGGTCAATGTCAATCCGGAAAGGGGGGTCTCAGAAAGCAGAGCCCTAATGATATACATGTCAGGACTTAGTAACAGGTCAGAAAGGTTTCGGCCCTGTAAATGTGGATGCACAATCACCCAATCACTGTAGAAAAACTCAGCTTGATGGTGGAAAGTCTCTTTATGGAGCAATATAACATGCAGGCCAGCAGGGGACTTACTTCCTCCAGCTACAACACAACCCTATTTGTATATAGCTGATCAGTCTATACACTATAGGAAAGCTCGGCTTACCAAAGAGGATCATCTTGGACTGCAGGGTCTTCAGGTAAATAATGTAACAGGCCCCAAAGAACACAGCAATGGCAATGAGCAGCATTGGGCTGGTGATACTGCAACACAGAAAACACATTATATTATACTGTGGGAACTGCTGAGAGTCACCATGTGCAACCGCACTGTGCATTGTTGTACTCCGCTGCGGTATCCAGGCATGATGGGAATTGTAGTTTGGCAACAGCTGGACGGCTGAAGGTCCCCTATGCCCAGGATAAGAGTTTTAATGGAATACCCCTTTAACCATGTAATTCTCTGTGCATTATGCCACTGGTAAGGCCTAATACAGTAATGTAAAAGTGCTTAAGCAGGCTCAGAGTCTGTGTCATCACTACAATGTACTATTAGGGCCAGTTCAAACGGAGCAAAAGCGGGGAACTCTCTGCCACGGAATCCAGTCTGTCTATGGGAGGGCTTGCGCACCTTCACTCTCATTGGATATATACAGAGCTAAAATCTCCCAGCATCCACTGCTGCTGCATAAACCTTGTTCTGGTCAATTGCATTGTGGGAAGTATAGTCTTTACCTCAGGCGCTATACAGGAATCTATTCAATGTAAAGTCACCGGCATCACAGGAGGTAAACTAAGGAGACAGGGAGTCTTTCCACATGCTGTTCCAAAGCCAACTAGCAGAACAGCGAGTGCAGCTCTGGAGTATAATACAGGATGTAACAATGTATGTATACAGCGATTCATTCTGTAAAAAAAAAAAAAAAAGTGACAGGTGGCAGTACTCACATGCAGTACAGGATAAGCCCCAGGAAAATGAAGATGTAGTTGCTCTGAAAATGTTCCACATTTCGAGTCACTCGTTTGCACAGGTCTCCAAAGTTCTGAGGTCGGGAGAAGCGTCTCTGATCGACAAAGTTATTCCATGGGCGGATGTGGGCCCGGCGTCGGTCAAACCAGTCCTTTGCTGTAGCTTGGGTTATCATCTTGGGGAAGATCCTGAGGATAAAAGATAAGGAAGAGCAATAAGAACAGAAATAAAGAAAAACTGCTGCTCAGCTACTTCTTACCGTAGGTCCCCAGTACACGATGGAGAGATCAGTGTTCACCTGTACTGACATGACAACAAAGCGTTCACAGTACAGGGGGCAGGGAACGCAGGTTCTACTTTGTTGGGCAAACCAGACATCAGAGTACAGATCGTACAAGGTGGAGTACACCCTCTAAAGTCATCTCCATCCATCCCCAGCAGCTCCGTCAGTGTGTAGAATTATTTGTTGTGTTCCCCCTAGTGAAACCGATGACATGGAGCCCGGTCCTGCTGAAAGATGGTGCTGTGATCAGGGAAGAGCTTCTAAACAAATGATCAGCACAAGGCAAGTTCATATGGTGTTTCTTCTGTCCAATTGGCCTATACATTGGCATCCTGTCGCTGTTCGTATGCTGCAGTATATGTTGACAGAGGACAAATGTGGTAAGTACCTTCCCAAACATGAACAGCAATGGTCCTAGGACACTCCAGGAAAACATTCCCGGGCCACGGTGTGATAAATAGCAATGGTGGACACACGACACAACTTCATAATGTCAGGGGCCAGCGGTAAATGGAACTCTTTTAGACAACCTTCTGCAATATGTAAGGCCCATTGATGTCTTTCTTTGGCTCATGTGGGGTGTTGTCTGTAATGATCCGGGGTCGTCCGAAGCATCTCCATTGTGTTCAGTTATAGGACTTCAGGTGGTACAAGGTACGGTTCATGGTTGTTGCGGAAATATATCTTCCTTGCTGTACTGTTCTACTGCTGGGTCAGTCAGTCCACCTTGGTGCCACCCAATAATCGATTTTTGGATCAACCACAGTGTACTCTTCTGTCCGATGTGTTTCTATCGTTCAAGCAGTATTAGTACAGTCTGGATACCGGCCATATCAGAAATCCTGGCACCACACCGCTGAGCCCCAACAATCTGCCCACGGCCACGTTTATCCATATCTGGCAACTGTTTGCTCTGTTGACCCGTTTTCCGCACAGCAGATGCAGAGTGTGCCGTGGCCACCACGTGGTATCATTACTGGTCACAAGATCCCTTCACATTCATAATGAAATCGTATACATTTACAAGAACCAGTCCTGCCCACAAAAATAAGAATAAAATCACAGGACGGCCCCTTAAAAGGTCAGAGATCACTGGATTTATTCCTCAGACAACACAGACCTGACAGTAATATATTAGTATAATGGTTCGTACTTGTTAATAAGACCAGCGGGTCCCTCTTCTGCGCCTCCATTTAACACTTCCCCACTCTTCCCTGCCATGGTTAGTGCCTCTCGATGGTGGGAATACTGAACGCCTGTGATGAAAACGGAGAGAGACACAGAACTTAGGCCGGCCGGTTATAGAGGGTCTCAGCAGCCAGTCCATAGTGACCCCTCACCAGTGCAGCACCAACCTAAATGCCACCATACAGTGCACATACTATAGACCTCCACCAAACACCATAGTGAAGCACAAAACACCATTCAAAAGGCACCACATGCAGCTTACCTCCACAGAAGCATAAAATACCCAAATGCAGCACAAAATAGCAGCCCAAAAGGTGGCAGAAGCAACTCACAGAACAGCACCATCAGCAGATGCACTGTCCCTCTTCTCATCCATCCATCCCTCCCTCCCTCCCTCCCTGACAGTAGCACTGTCCCTACTGCTCTTTTCCCTCACTACCAGCAGTAATGTCCCTCCATCTCCCCTCCCTCACTGGCAGCAGCACTGTCCCTCCTTTTCTTCTACCTCAATGGCAGTAGCACAATCCTTCCTTCTCCCCTCCCTCACTGGCAGCAGCACTGTCCTTCCTGCTCCCCTCCCTCACTGGTAACAGCACTGACCCTCCTTCTCTTCTCCCTCACTGGTAGCAACACTGCCCCTCCTTTTCTTCTTCCTCACTGGCAGTAGCGCTGTCCTTCCTTCTCCCCTCCCTCACTGGCAACAGCGCTGTCCCTCCTTCTCCCCTCCCTCACTGGCAGCAGCACTGCCCCTCCTTTTCTTCTTCCTCACTGGCAGCAGCACTGTCCTTCCTTCTCTCCTCCCTCACTGGCAACAGCGCTGTCCTTCCTTCTCCCCTCCCTCACTGGCAACAGCGCTGTCCTTCCTTCTCCCCTCCCTCACTGGCAGCAGCACTGTCCCTCCTTTTCTTCTTCCTCACTGGCAGTAGCGCTGTCCTTCCTTCTCCCCTCCCTTACTGACAGTAGCGCTGTCCTTCCTTCTCCCCTCCCTCACTGACAGTAGCACTGTCCCATCCTTGCCTGGCAGCGGCATTGTGCCTCTTCCCACCCCTTCCCCACAAGCAGCAGCACGGTAAACAAGTTCTGTCTGGATCATCAGATGCCAGATTAAAAGAAACCTGAATGTATATTCTAAGACTAGCGCTCATTGCTATATTAGAAGTGACAGGTTGCTATATCCATAACAGGATGAAAAATAAAAAGAAATTACTGGAATTAAAGGATTTATGAATTTGACACCGTTGTTTAATAATGAGGTTGCAAAGGTCGCATACAATTCAAAAGTAGACCAAGTATGGACGACATAGCAGAACCTATGGGTTGGTTACTGTGAGATCCTAATAAGATAAACGGATCTAAATATATATCTATATTTCTAGGCATCGGATGGAAGGTTGCTAGGAAACAGATGGCAAAGGAAGAATTGATGCAAACCATAAATAAGATGATAATGCAGAATGCTTTAGGTAGGAAACTAAATAAACGAGGGAGTGTGACCCTGGACCAAAAACATGAAACACAAGGAAAAATTGGCATTGGTTCTGTGGAGGAAAAGGACTAGGTGCACATTTTTTATTAATTTACATATTTTTCTCTCTTGTCCCCAAATTGAGAGGGGGGGGGGGGGGGGTATAGGACAGGACATCCTAATGTGGGTTATAGGATGACATTTGTAATGGGAAAGAGGCTTTCACACAGCTCCCGCTGTGCAATCCTTTATTCTCTGCTGCCAACTAATCTCCCCCTCCCCCTTTCCATAGAACAGACAGGATCCGACTAATGTAAAACAATCAAGATTTCCTGATAATGAGCAGTGAATGAGAGAGAGAGGGGGACCTGGGAAAAGTGTTTTTGAATGCAGATAATGGCAAAATCGCTTGGACTATTGATTTCTGCAAAAAAAAAAATAAAATAAAAAATTTAGAGTAGTAGTTGCTGTAGAGGCTGGCAACCACTGACCCAGATGAAGATAAAAATCGGATGATTCATATAACTATGAATTTCTGCAGATATGTGGACAGGTCAGGTAAGACGTCTTAGATCGTAGTCACCAGTAATGTCATTGCTCTATGATATATTCCAGGATGTAATCACTGCCCGGGCATCCTGAGTAGGCAGGGCACTAACAGAGCAGCGGCACAGGCAAGGCAAAGGGCTTAAAGTGATACTGTTAACTTAAAAACAGACTTCAAGTACTTTATTAGTTGGGGTCTGGGTCTTTAGACCGCCACCGATTTTTGGTAACGTCAAATCCAGAAAAGTCGCACTAAAAAGCTATCAAAAAGCCGCATTTATGCAAACAAGCTTCAAATAGAAAGTACAGATCATGGTGCAAGTAGTGACCTCACACAGCCCCATAGACCAAACAATAAAAGTTAGTAAGTAAGGAAAAATATAAAAAAAAAAAAAGTTTCTTTCTTTCTTTCTTTTACAGCGCAAATATTTTTTCCGAATTTAAAATAGAAAAAAAAAAATGTGATGTGGGTCTGTAGGTGAAAAAAAAAAAACACAAGCGCTATGGCCTAAATCTGTCATTAAGGGGTTGACCTTATCCTGGCCTGCTGACATCACACCCACAGATGACATCATCCCTGCTGACATCACACCCACAGATGACATCATCCCTGCTGACATCACACCCACAGATGACATCATCCCTGCTGACATCACACCCACAGATGACATCCATCCCTGCTGACATCACACCCACAGATGACATCCATCCCTGCTGACATCACACCCACAGATGACATCATCCCTGCTGACATCACACCCACAGATGACATCATCCCTGCTGACATCACACCCACAGATGACATCATCCTATTCCCTTATATAACTATGTGAGGATTTTTTTTCCCCTATTTTCATTGTTTTATATTACACTTTCCTTAAACTTAAGTTCCCATTTCTCTCTTTATACATCTCTCCTTCCTGTCAGTGAATGGAGACATTATTTTATTTATATATATATATATATATATATATATATATATATATATATATAATTACATACAGACAGAGAAGTGTGCTGCTACTATACACACACCACAGGGGATTGTCTGGGCTGGTGCAACTGTAACAAAACCTCAGCAGTGTGGCAAATCACATCAGTGCGTTGCCTGGAACTACAAGTCGCAGCCATCCCCTTCCCACAGCACAGTACAGGCACATAACAGCGCCCCCATCACTCACCTGCGAGCCCGTCAACGACCGGAAGTGATCTGGCACAGACCGGAAAAAAATATCAAGAAAACAGCTCCCTGTGCGCCGCTGCCATAGCAACTGATGTCACGAAGGCAAGCGTGATGACGTAGCGCACCACGGCCCTCTGGGAAGTGTAGTTTTGACGAACGCGCGTGATTAGACTAAAATATTCGTTTTCTGCTCAGGAAACCACGCCCCAAGTTAGCTACAGCCAATCAAAATGTAGCGTTTCATGTGACTGGATAAAAGCAAACAGGTTTATGGGACTAACTGTGTTAGAGGTGTCAGCCAATCAGAGCGCAGCGCTCCTCACGCGGTAACTGGATATGGACAGTGATAAGGAGCCGGTCCATATCAGTTCTAGTAATCAGCCAAATACATAGCTGCTGCCTATCAGTGGGGAAGAGCGCTCTGCCCCCTAGTGGTCAGGCCCGGAATTATCTAAGATTTAGCAAGTTTACAGTAAATTCCACACAGAGAAGATGTAACACTGCTGACTCCACAGACATCTCTCTCATCACGTGTCACATACACTGCAGCAGTAATGATAAAGTCTGTGAATGTAGTAGAACACCTCCCCCCCCCCCCCCCCCCCAAAATCTGGTTAAAAAAAAAAAAAAAAAAAAAAAGGTTACTCCTCATTCACCATGTTTGTCATCTCTGCTAATATAGTTACAGGTGGCGGAGACAGTAAGTTAACCCCTTCAAGACAGAGGCCTTTGGAGGCATAAAACTCCAGGTCAAATTAATGTAATGTTCCTCCCCGCCCTCTTAAGAGCCACAGCACTTTTATTTTTTCACCTACAGGGCTGGTTGGGGTGTCATTTTTTGCGCCATGATCTCTAGTTTTTAATAATATCATATTTGTGTAACAGAAAAATTGATTGCTTTTTATAAATTTTTTGTGATAATATAATTTAATAAAATCAGAAATCCTGGTACGTTCCCTCCCCGTTTACGCAGTTCACCGTGAGGGAACAATAAGGTTATATTTTAATAGATCGGACAATTCTGCACGCTACGATATGTAAAATGTTTATTTATTCATTTATATTTTTATAATGGGCAAGGGGGTCTTTTAAACTTTTATTGGGGGCGGGGGTATAAGGGTCTTAACACTTTTTTATAAAACTTTATTACACTTTGGCCACTTTACTGTAAAAATATGCAATCATTAGATTGCATATCCTGATCTATGCTATGCCATAGCACAGCATAGATCAGTGTTATTGGCGATGTATAGAGCCTGTCTGAGAGCAGGTACATGGATCGCCGATCTGACAGGACGGAGGTCCCGATCACTCAGCGACAGATGCTTGATCTGTCAGAGTACCTTAAACGCTGTGATCGCTGTAGATCAGTGTTTAAGGAGTTATTGAGACACGGCTGCAGGATCGCAGCTGACTCGTTACCTCCAGCTCCCGGGACACTGATGTGAGTGGGATCGCTGAAGAGAGAGCGATCCCGCTCACATCAGGAAGCCCCGTCAGTACAGGAACGTATATATACATTCCTACTGCACGGGGTATGTGCAGTAGGAACATTATTTATTATATATATATATATATATATTATACACACATACACACACACACACACACACGTTACTGACGGGAAGGTTAAATGGCTTTAGCACTTGTCTCCTCCTGATATGCTGTCCTCCCAGTGTTGGCAGCTCGTTGTCTAGGTTACCTACCACCACTCTGCTCTAAAAGCAACAAGATAAGGGCACATTGTTTTAGCTGTCTGGGGTCGGCTGATCTGCTCTGGTTAGTTTAACCCTTTAACCCCTAAATTCCTTTAAAGCCACAACTAACAGGAACACAATAGAAATAAATAGACGTTTATTAAGTTAGGATGAATAAATATATAAATATAAGGTAATAAATGGAGGTCACCACCAGCGATGGCGCAGATGAGCCTGAGACATGGGCAGTCTGGAGTCGTGCCACTCTCTTCCTTTTATTTCTCGTGCCATCTGACAGAGGGCGCACACCAGGCAGCAGCAGATGGCACAGTAATCGTTCATCAGGTTTCCCTGCGGAAAGTAAGAGGGAGCAGGTGACTACTACATGTATAGGCCAAGAACAAAACGGGGCAAGGTACTGATTTGTAATTTACTTCTAATGAAAAATCTTCAGACTTCCAGTACTTATCAGCTGCTGTACGTCCTGCAGGAAGTGGTGTATGCTTTCCAGTCTGACAGTGCTCTCTGATGCCACCACTGTCCATGTCAGGAACTGTCCAGAGCAGCAGCATATCTCCATAAAAAAAAAAACCTTTCCTGCTCTGGACAGTTCCAGACATGGACAGAGGTGGCGGCAGAGAGCACTGTGTAAAACTCTCGATCACTGCAGAATAGACTGCACTCTGTACGCCATGCTGAGGGTAGTGGTATGAAAAAAAAAAGTTAAAGTGTCACTGTTCTTGAATAAACTTTTGACATGTTAGACATGTCAAAAAGTTGTAGTTGGTCCAGGTCTGAGTGTTCAGACTCGTACTGCGTGGCAATCTGGAGAACGAGATGGGAGAAGACAGTGCTAAGTGTGTCCTCTCCCCTCGCTGTGTCAGGCTTATAATGGAGCCTGACTCTTTGTGCTCCATTATTTCTTACACAAAGTCGGGCTCCATTGAGCTCCATTACAAGCCTGACTCTTCTTACACAGAGTGGAGAGAGGAAGCGCCAGCACAGTCTTCTCCCGATCAGTACAAGTCTGAACACTCAAGATTGGGACCGATCAAAACTTGACATGTCAGAGGGACACAGGGCACTGGAGGGACACTGAGCGTCCCCCTGCCATCATCCTCTCCAGCAGCCACAGCCCGCACAGCTCTGGGAGTCGGGTTGTGACATCACCATGTTATCCAGGAAGTGACCTCACCATGTTATCCAGGAAGTGACCTCACCATGTTATCCAGGAAGTGACCTCACCATGTTATCCAGGAAGTGACCTCACCATGTTATCCAGGAAGTGAAGCCCTGATGCAGTTATAAGCATTTCCCGTAATAAGTGTATATTGGTGATTTGTATAACTTTTTTTGGGGGGGTGGGGGGGCAATACAATACTGTAATAAAATTTTATTTTAATATCCACAAAAATAAATAAAAAACAGGATTTGTATGGGAGGTCAATGCAAAATACAGATCCGATTGCATTGGATGCAGACATTTTTATCCGTTGCAAAAGACAGAGTGTGAACCTGGCCTAGCAGAGTTAATGTATTTAATAAAATGTTGTAAATTTTGTGATCATTTTGGATTACTTTAGTGCAGAGCACCCGTATGGGCTCCCTGCTGCCCCCTCTGGCCATGCTGGGAATCACTAGAAATTACACAGTAAACCGGTCTACAGGTGATCAGTGTGTGTAGCTGGTGCCTTCTGGACCTCAGGGGCCAGTGCCATGACCCGTGGAACAATGGAGGGAGCGGGGGACCCACCACATGCGCTACCTGACAATGTCCTCCTTTGTGCACATTGCTGAGTGTGGCAGTGATTGCTGCCAGACGGGGTCTCTGGGGGCAGCACAGCACCGCCCCCTGTAGGCAGGGGGGGTCTCTGGGGGCGGCACAGCACCGCCCCCTGTAGGCAGGGGGGGGGGGGGTGTCTCTGGGGGCGGCACAGCACCGCCCCCTGTAGGCAGGGGGGGGGGGGGGTCTCTGGGGGTGGCACAGCACCGCCCCCTGTAGGCAGGGGGGGGGGGGGTCTCTGGGGGCGGCACAGCACCGCCCCCTGTAGGCAGGGGGGGGGGTGTCTCTGGGGGCGGCACAGCACCGCCCCCTGTAGGCAGGGAGGGGGGTCTCTGGGGGTGGCACAGCACCGCCCCCTGTAGGCAGGGGGGGGGGGGGGGGTCTCTGGGGGCGGCACAGCACCGCCCCCGGTAGGCAGGGGGGGGTCTCTGGGGGCGGCACAGCACCGTCCCCTGTAGGCAGGGGGGTCTCTGGGGGCGGCACAGCACCGTCCCCTGTAGGCAGGGGGGTCTCTGGGGGCGGCACAGCACCGTCCCCTGTAGGCCGCACAGCACTGTCCCCTGTAGGCGGGGGGGTCCCTGGGCGCAAGCTACTTACTAGCAA
This sequence comes from Dendropsophus ebraccatus, assembly GCF_027789765.1. Lineage (NCBI taxonomy): Eukaryota > Metazoa > Chordata > Amphibia > Anura > Hylidae > Dendropsophus > Dendropsophus ebraccatus. Next base: position 74,944,162 of record NC_091465.1, on the reverse strand, counting down.
TTGTCAACATGGCCAGAGGGGGAGCTCTGCACTAAAGACAGTAAAGTAATCCAAAGGGACCAGAACATTTACTAAATTATAATAAATATACATTATTATTAACAGCTTATTACTTAGTTACCATCAGTACATTCACTTTCGCATATGAATAGAACGTCGCCGGCGTGGGAAAGCCAATGCTGCAGGGGTTTCCTCCCACTAGAGACGGGCCAACCTGCCTCCAGTACTTCACCCCCAGCCAATGCTCAGTAATAGAATGGTACCGTGCACATGGTTCACAAAAGGGACTGCGGCACCGGCTTCCCTGCGCCGACACCATTCTATTCATATACAACACTTATAGCAAATGTGCTGATGGTACATTCGCTTTAAACTCTGACCAATACAGTTATCTCTATATAGTGCCCCATGTCCCTGCCCTCCACCCAGCCAAACCATCCCAGACCTGTGGGAAAAACACTCACCGGGATCTTATATCGCTCCCGTACACCAGTCCTCAGGGCAAACATGGCACCTGGCAGCGTACCGAAACAGCACATCTCACCGAACAGGGTGGACAAGTAACAAGGTAGAAAGGCAGGGCAGAGGCAGCCCAGGATACCTAGGACCAGGAGGACACGTCAACATGGACATCACTATATTATATCTATTTAGTAACGTATAAACTAACACCCCCCATATTTAAAGGTGTATATCTTGATTTGAAATTTTTTTTGTTGTAAACTACCCCTTTAAACATATAGGGCTTGGCAGCCGCTTTGACCCTTGATGGGACAGGAATGCTTTAAGACATTGGCCGGTATATTGCATGTAGCGTCACTTACAGATCGGGATGTCGTCACAACACTGAAAGAGTCCAGTGCTCCAAGATATAGGTCCAAATGCCATCGGCCCACCCATAGGTCCCATGGGCCCTCCATAAGGTCCATAGGACATAGCCATGGCGTTATATGGTTGTGGGGCCGTCTGCACATTTAGGACGACTTGGGGCTGGGGCTGTGGCAGTGGCAGTGGCTGGCTGATAACTATGGAGGAAGAGAGAAAAAAAATAACCTTTAAAGTGAAACTATTGTAACATGTCTATGGACTATGGTGACAGGCAGAATTATAAGGCGACACCACAAGTTATGGAAGTGTAAAACTGAGATGGAGAGTGCTGCGGTCGTCACAATATCCTAATATTTTCCCAGATGGAGGTAACCCTTTAAAGTGACTGCACCACCAGGCCCAGGCTGAAGCACTGGAGGCGGCCGACCCACCCTCCAGTGGGAGGAAACCCCCGCCCCTCCATGATAGGGTTCCATTGATTCTAATGGAGTCATGGCATGGAGGGGCTGGGGTTTCTTCCCACTAAGGGTGGGTCGGCCGCCTCCAGTGCTTCAGCCTGGGCCTCGTAGTACAGTCACTTTAAGTGCCAGTGTGGAGCCATGTCTGTTCTTTATGGGACAGGAAACATACCTGGTGTCACAGGGAGAGCTATGGGTACAGTGGGGGTGAGGGTAGCCATCTGCATGGGCACAGCTGCTGGTAGATGACTAGGAGTGACAGCTGGCATCTGGATTGGCACAGCGGGCGACACCTGCATCTTTATCTGGTCATCAGCGCCCATCTTCTACAGAGACGAGAGATTTCAGATTCAGGGTTCTATAAAGCAACAAATCAGACATTGTGGCATCACGCCTAAGGCCAAGGATCAATTGGAGTACAACATACTGGAGGACGGGTAGGGAACCTTGGCTCTCCAGCTGTTGCAAAACTACAACTCCCATCATACATGGACAGCCAAAGCTTTAGCATGGGAGTTGTAGTTTGGCAATAGCTCGAGAGCTAAGGTTCCCTAGCCCTGGTGTAGGAGGGAATAGCACAATGCATGATAGCATGAACACCATTGTGTGACCATAGGCTACAGAGACATCAGTCAGGCCAGGACTTGTGTCTATAGTACATATACATATATACAGGCAGGATGCTTTTTTTTATGCTTTGGTTGGTATTCTCCCAGGTCATCAAAACAGACAAAATGCAAGAATGCAAACTCAAATGTCACAGTATAACACACCACTTTTATCACAGTATAAAGCCCCTATTACACAGGGCGAGGAGACCTGTCAGGTCAGCGATCACTTGCTCCTCGTTCACTGTCACCACTATTACACACCACGGCAGCGAGCAGGTGGGGGCCACCCGGGTGATTGCTAGATCGTCCAGGCGGCCCATAGAAGATAGCGGTGGTCTGCTGCCATCGCTTTTATTTCATGGAGCAACGGCAGCAGGTCGCCGCTATCCTCATCATTTACCGTACTTTTCAACATGTTGAAAGACAACGATCAGCCAACATTGTGCATGTCAGCTGATCGTTGTCTTATATGACAATTATCGGCCGTAACAGTCAGTATCTGACAATAATCGCTTTGTGTAATGCCGCATTTACATGGAATGATTATCGTTGGAATTTTCGTGATAACCACATTTGAGCGATAATCGGCTCATGTAAAAAACGAACGATCAAGCGACGAGCAAGAAATCGTTCAACATGTTCTCAAATCGTCGTTGGCTAAAAACTACTGATTCACCCTATGTGTGAGATGGGCTTAAGCGATTTTAAAACGATCACAATAACAATTTTTCTTACAAATTTTCTAACGATTTATTCGTCTAAATGCTGATCGTTATAAAGATCAAACCATTGCTTCAAAGTTGTTAAACAATGGATTGGGCGAATTATCACTACATATAAATGCAGCATAATAGGGGCTAAACACATAAGCATCTCATATACTATTCCCGCCAAACACCAAGGAAGACACAATATACAGAGCTGCAGAACCTGCACACATATACTGAGTCTCCTATAGCAGATCACAGGAGGTTCAGGCTCTCATCTTCAATAGTCCTTTGTATACTTACACATCCCAGCTCTATGTGACCCAGAAACCCCCCAGCCTGCAGCTCTTCCCATATATAAAGCTGTTTCCTCAGTCATTGCTAATTACCTCCAGACACCCACACCCTGCATTCTCAATTAGACTCGGTCATCGATAGCTGGGTTCACATGGTACATTTTTACCCCCTATAGAAGTCTAGAAGTCTATGGAAGGAAAAACCACTTTATGGGTACAAACACACACACCGTATACGCAGCGTATTTACTGCTGCGATACGCAGCAAATACGCAGCAGATACGCAGCAGATTAGATCTAAATAACTGAACACAGCATCAAGTCTTCAACATCAAATCTGCTGCAGATCTGCTGCGTATCTGCTGCGTATTTGCTGCGTATCTGCTGCATATACGGTGTATGTGTTCGTACCCTTAGGGTATAAACACACACACTGTATACGCAGCGTATTTACTGCTGCGATACGCAGCAAATACGCAACAAACACGCAACAAATACGCAGCAGATTAGATCTAAATAACTGAACACAGCATCAAATCTGCACCACCAAATCTGCTGCAGATCTGCTGCGTATTTGCTGCGTATACGGTGTGTGTGTTTGTACCCTTAGGGTACAAACACACACAGCAGATACGCAGCAGATACGCAGCAGATTTGATACTGTGTTATACAGTTATTTAGATCTAATCTGCTGCGTATCTGCTGCGTATCGCAGCAGTAAATACGCAGCGTATATGCCGTGTGTGTTTGTACCCTATGGGTGCGTGCACACTACGGAATTGCCGCGTATAACCCGCGGCGTATTCCGTCGCTCGTCCCCGCACGCGGCGGCGCGCTTTTCTGCCGGTGCCATAGACACTGTTCTGTGCACGGGCGGATTCCGCGTTCCGTCGAAAGAATTGACATGTCAATTCTTTCGACGGAACGCGGAATCCGCCCGTGCATAGAATAGTGTCTATGGCGCGGACGGAAATGCGCGCCGCCACGTGCGGAGAGGAGCGACGGAATACGCCGCGGGTTATACGCGGCAATTCCGTAGTGTGCACGCACCCTAATTGTGGAACTGCAAATGCTGTAAAGAAAAAACACTCAGAGCAAAAAAACAAAAACCCTATTTTTTTTTTTTTTTTTAATTTTTGGGGAAAAAAAAGTCAAGCACCGATTTAGAAGTTTTTAGGGTTTCTTTTTGTAGGGAAAAAACGTGGAGAATTTGCATTTATTTATTTTTTTCTTATTGTTATTAATTAATAAAAATAATAATATATTATTATTATTATTATTATTATTAATAATTATTATTATATATTATTATTTACTTATGTATTGTTACGGTGGTTCTTAAACAAATAAAGCTTTAGGGTATAAACCCACACACCATATAAGCAGCGTATTTACTGCTGCGATACGCAGCAAACACGCATCAAAAACGCAGCAGATTATATCTAAATAACTGAACACAGCATCAAATCTGTACCAACAAATCTGCTGCTTATTTGCTGCGTATTTGTTGCGTATCTGCTGTTTATACGGTGTGTGGGTTTGTACCCTTAATTGTATGTGTGAGGGTTTCAAATAACCAGCTTGCAGTGCCATGTTTTTTTTTTTGCAGTCGGTGTACAGTGTAATTTCTTTCAACCTCCAGCAGAGGGCAGTGTTGTATTATAAGTCTGTAACACCTTGCTCATATCTTGTTCCACAACCTGTTGAGAAATCGGTTTTTATTGGCCGCACGTCTGGTGTTGTGCAGCCGATAACAGTGAATGTAAGTGCAGTTTCATTGCATTACAGCCATGGACAAACGGTACAAACACACACGGCATATACGCTGCGTATTTACTGCTGCGATACGCAGCAGATTAGATCTAAATAACTGAACACAGCATCAAATCTGCTGCGTATCTGCTGTGTGTGTTTGTACCCTAAGGCTATGTTCACACTACATATAAATACGGCCGTATTGCGAAACTCAAATAAACGGCAGTAGTTTTGAGTTTGATGCGTACAATACAAAGTATACGATTTCTGGCTGCACAATGCACACTACGTATGAGGCTACGCACGGATTGGATACGTTGGCGTGAAAAATTAACAAGACCATTATTTCTGTCCAGAATGTTCCAACTATGTGAGTGTATTTGCAAACGTGCTCACACGGAACCCTGATTTCCATCCGGATCCAAGCTGATTTTGATTTGAATAATCAATGAGGACACACTTGAGTGTTTAAAAGGGGCCAGGTAATGGGCTTGATTGGCACACATCCCAGGGTGTATGTATCCAGAGTGATGTCACAGCGAGGAGTGGATTGTGGTGGTGCTCGTTGTGGCCGATGTGTGTCTTGGCAGAGGGACATTGATGTCCCAATGCTGATAGCTGAGGTAATGTTTTTTTTTTTTGTGTTCGTTTCTATATATATTTCTAAAATGTCACCTTGCAAAAAAAAATTTCTTACTCTTAGCAATCATGAGATAATTTAATAATTTTTTTAATTTGGATTTAAGTATATTTAATTTTTTTTTTTTTTTTTTTTTTTGCCTTGGGTCACAAATTCTTTACTTACACCTATTCTAAGTGTCTGCTAAGTGCTAGGTGTGAATATATCCCGAAAGCAAAGATGTTCCTCCTTAGCCTCTGTACACAGTCTCGTTGTCATGATATTTTATCCGAGGCCGAAGGCCAAACAAAGTTTTATGTTCCACGTTGTGGACTGTTAGTGTCTGTCCATCATTTTCTATTTAGAATCAAATACATACTTGAACTTGTCAGCCTTTATTGCTTTATCAGACACTATGGTTTATGAATTCAAAATCTGGACCAAACTTCTGATTAAATATAACGGTGTGTGAACATAGCCGTTGGCCAATTGTATTTTTGAACACTACTGGTGTCCACACACCACACTACACAAAACACAAACCGCAGTAGTGTGATTGTAGCCTCGTGGCTTGCTGCTTAGCTTGACTGCTTGCCACATGTGTTCGAATCAATGATTAAATATTTTGGGATTATGGATATCCAAAATTGTATAATTTAGAGGCTATTGTGGACTCCTAATTAGTGCGAGTTAAAACACCAATCCACTATTTAATTTTTGTTACAATATTTAAGTGTGAGACAAAAGTCCAAGCAGGCTTTTAGGTTCTCACTTTTGGCTCAGCGGTTAGGGCTCGTTCACACAGAGCAAAAGCAGCTGAAATTTCAGCCGTTAAAATAGGTGCAGAGCTAATTTCCATTGTGTTGAATGGAAATTCTGCTCTGCAGTTCACACGGTGGAATTTCCGCACTGAACTAATCCGCTTTCCGCCAGAAGAATGAACATGTTCATTCTTCTGCTAGCGGAAACCTATACAAACCAATGGGGCTCTGATTTTCTGTTTCAGCGCGGAATACAAGCGGAAATCACGCCCTGAATCAGTGTGGAAATGGGGGGAAGGGGGGGGAGGAGGATTCTAGTGTATAGTCTAGTTTACTCGCTGAATGCATGCGGATTCCTCAAATATTCGTGCTGAATTTGTCAAGAGCTGAACACTTTCCTAGCGGATTACCCAGGAATTCTGTTTATATTCTGCTCAGAACTCAGCGTCAGTTGATTTCAGGCGGAAATATTTCCTCACGTAATCCGCCCCTTTTGCTCTTTGTGAACGTAGCCTTAGTCTGTGTGCCTTAGATTACACATGTCGTCAGTTCGAATCCCAACAGCACTCTATGTTTACAATTGTTATAAATGTCATTTTGGCTTGTTATTATTAGATACATATAGACACATCGAGATGTGAAGTCAGATGGAGGTGTATATTGAAGTTAACTATATATTTTGTTCAGGTGCGGTCCCGTCCCTATATGTGGGATTTGACAGCGCCTGGCTATCATGACCGCCAGCGTCGCCGAGAGGCGTGGGAGGAGATCTCGGCCCTGGTGGTCCCACATTGGGGAGAGGTGACCGACGTGGAGCAGCTGAGAATGGGTATTTATTCTTATTATCGTGTCTTAATTTTTATATTTTGCATAATGCTCTCTATTCCGACTAACCCTTATTTATTTCTTTCTTTGTGTTTAACCTTGTCCTTTGTTCTCTTTTGTCAGTCCAAGCGGTGGAGACCCGCTGGAAGAGCGTGCGGGATCAGTACCACCGTGAGGTGCGGCTGCATGAGAGGAGTGGTGAGCCTCCCTCTATGCATTATGCGCCGCTGCTGGACTTTTTCCCTAGCCGCAGTCAGCGGGAGTAAGTATATATCGCTTAATTACTAATGTATATAGTATAAGAAATATAGAATAGCAGATTGTGAAGCTTTGATGTCCATTTTGTCTACAAACTAAGGCATGGGATGTTGATGTGAGCCTGCTCCATATTCTGTGTGGCAGCTGATATCATCATCTGCCACTCACCATCACACTCTGCTTTATGTTTAGATTTTAGAGTAATGACAATAGCCCAACAATTAATTTATTAGTAGCCCAACAGACACAATTTCTAATCTTTAAAAGGCCCTGGTTCTGTCATGTTTAGCCTTCATGATGGTGTATGTGACTGTCCTGAGAGTGTTTATCACCTAAATGCTTACACACCACTCTCACTCATACTTCAGCATCCTCTAATGAATGTACAAAACATAACTTGCTGTCATGGAGCAAAACCAATAATTTCAAAATATAGTGAATTTCTCAATATCACGGTTGTTCCCCGTGTGCTGTGGGTGGCAGAGCCAGTAAGCATGGTGAATGAAATGCCATTTTCCATGCAGCGGATAATGTTGAATCTTATGTCTCCTACTGTAGAAAACACTAATAGAGCTGTTGGTCGGCCCACACTATTCACTTCCTGAATACTCAATGCTGGGCGGCCTCCTGCTCTGTCACTGTCGGTGTGCCCTGCGGGGATCAATGACCGGTACAGAGCCCTGTTACTGGATGGTTGTGTATCTGCTGACATTACTAACTGACGTCCCTCTCCATGATGGCCGCCATGAGAATACACTTGTTGTGTGGTCACAAGAATGCTTCCATGGCCACAACATGCCATGAAGATGAGAGCATTTTTGGCACAGTGATAAAGGGCAAAATATTTCCAGAAAATGTGGCTTATTGTATCTTCAAACACACTCAACTGAAAGACTAGGACTAAACAGTTGTATGTCCTGGCCTAGGAGTCCACTACATAATGTATTTCGGGAAATGTAACAATACTGTATGTTGGACAAGTAATAGACATTTTACATTAAACGTGGCTTTGGGAATGTTTTGAGATTCTCTAACCTTGCTGTATGTCCACAGGACCAGTGGCAATTTTTGTGAGTTGGCCAGCCCAGAGGATGCTGGTGCTGAAGTTGAAGCTCCACAGCAGAGTGCCACGCCCCCGCCATACCAGGAGGCAACCTGCCCGGGCCCATCCAAGGGCAACGACCAGCTGCCAGGATCTTCTGGCGTGACTGGCACGGCCAAAGAGGAGGAGGCAGCAGCCCCATCCACATCTGGTGCAGCTCCCAGTGCTGTTCCCCTGCCAGCAGGGCCACGTCCTCGGCCACTGACCCGATCCACCACCACCAGGCGGCGCCGGGATGAGCAGCCCCCTTTGTCTGCGGCCAATGAGTCGATTATCGAATTTGTACGCAGATTCGATACCGAGGATGATCTGAATGACTTTTTTTGGCCATTATCTGGTCGCCCGGTTACGGCGTCTGCCTAACAGTGTGGCACGGAGTGCGCGTGTGGTCATGGAGTGTGTGGTGACGTGCCACGAGCAAGCTGACCATCACAATCTCCCCGCAACTTCATACGTGGTTGAGGTTCTCCAGAGACTTTATGGGATCGAACATCCGAGGCCACCTCTCCTGGCCGATCTTCATATCTTCACACCCAACCCTGTGCCCCCACCTGTGTCGCCTGAGCCACCTGGTGCCCTGGCCTTACCATCTGCAGCTACTAGGCCTGTGGCCAGGCCCCGGCGACGGCGTGGCCGCTCCTCTCGGTCCTCAGCTCGACTCTCACGGTCGTGATATAATTTTGAGATGTATGACGCTATATATTTTTTTTTTTATTATTTATTTGTAGAAAAATTTTCTAGCCAAGTTGTAGGCTTATTCAGCCCCAGAGAGGGCAATATTTATGTTGTAAATGTTAGAGTAGGATCCATGTCTCTGAGGACACCTTAACGTTGGTGACATGGTACAATCTATTTGATCAAATAGTTTGCTAAGATCCTCATTTTACCCAAAAAGTTAGAAAGATGTACAATACCAACTATTTGCTTGTAAGATCTCCAGGGCGGGTGTTTCTTGTGTGTAAGGGCCCTTTTGCACAGAAAGATTATCTGACAGATTATCTGCCAAAGATTTGAAACCAAGGCCTGGAATGGCTTAGACAGAGATCAGGTCATAATGGAAAGCCTGAGATTTCTCCTTCAAATCCATTCCTGGTTTTGGCTTTAAATCTTTGTCAGATAATCTTTGTGTAAAAAGGTCCATAATCTGTGTGGAATCTCTACGGTAATCCCTTGCAGCTCTGATTTGATGGAGAACATTATATTTTTTGGGTAAAATTTTTTCGATCTGAATGTTTTATGAGCACATCATAACTAAGTTAATCATGAAGAAAATCACTTGTATATTTGTTTGCAACAAAACATAAATACATTGTCTATAACGTATGAAACTTTCACATTCTTCAACACACATCAGTGTTATTGTCTCTTTGGTTGTGGAATGTAGCGCATTTCCTCAACGCACCTGAAATATAGACCAGACTCGTGTTGGCTATGCAATAAAGTGGCCATTTTCATTGTCAACACGCCTAAACTCTTTACAATTATACATGAAGGATATGTTCACACTTGGTAAGAGAAGTCACATTTTGTATTATATTTTCTATTTTTTTTTTTTTTTTTTTTTTTTTGCTTGGCGCATAGTGTAGTTGATGGATGTGTGTTGACTAGGTATATTTGACATTAAAAGCCATAGTGTGACGCTTTTCAAAGCCTCTTCTGGCACAATGCAAATCCGTGCTAACTCCTTTTTTTGTGTTTTTGAGGAATATGCCAACCTTGCTGCTACGAGACTGTGCCATGAGATTCGGCCTTGGGAGACTGCAGCAGAATACAATGGTCTGTATGTTCTAAGCTTGACACTCCTGCGCCTTAAGGTGGTACATTATCTAAATGTTTGTCAGGTTACGCATATATTTAATTTTTTTTGGTTTCCTTTCAAAGATTGCTGAAATGGGTTCATGGATTAATCGAAGGCTCTTCTGTGGCCAGGATTCTACTTCAGCTAGGGTGTTACGTGACTGGTTGGAGATAAAAATGTTATCATTTTTGGTTCCTATGTGTATAAGCAAGGTTGTGTAGCATGTTTATTTATTAGCACATCTGTACAGTTAACAAGGTGACTGAATTAGCTTTGAACAGTAAAAGGCAAATCGATGGACCCAGAGATGGTTGGCTTATCTTAGAAGTAAGTAGCTTATCACGGGTTGTCAGTCATTTGTACATATGTGCAGCTCTAAGAGCGCATATATATATATATATATATATATATATATATATATATATATATATATAATATATATATGTGTGTTTTTTTTTTTGTTTTTGTTTTTTTTGCCACCACTTATTGCCCGGTGTCTATTTTTGGGACCATACATCGCTCATAGTAGTTGACATCACTACGAATGTGTGTAATTCCTATGGCTTGGCCATCAGGGGGTGCTATAAATCATGCAGTAAATGGATGTGTTTGGCTATGTGTCTGTCTTAAAAATAATGCAATGTATTTTTAATTTAGGCCAATGTCCCACACATTGTTTTCATCTATATTTTAGGGTAATAGCTAGTCGAGGAATTGTCCTTGTAAGAGCACATGTTGCTGAGAAACGAGGGCGTGACTTATGGTTTGGGTTAGCGAGCTGCCTGTGCACCTCCTCCCTCCCTCCCTCCATCATGGTTGCTGCTGGCCCATATCAGATACACAGTACAAATACTGCCATCTGCCATCTGGCGCGGGGGGATGGTTTAGGATAGCGACACAGCGGGGACACGCCTCCTCTGTAGTATATGCACCTCATCACTGTGCGCAGCGGGGGGCGTGGTTAACAATTGTGTGTTCATTGCTATGCTAATTGTGTTCTGTGCTATGCTAATGGCTAGTTATGCTTTTTGCGCTGGTCTGCTTTCAACTTTTTTTCTCGGTTAACGTCTGAACCAGCCGTACTACAAGTGGCAGCAGCCACGTTCTAAGCGCCGTGGATGGGGATTATGGCACTTGTAGTGCAGCTGTGCCAAATTGTCTAACATAGCCATTAGCCTAGCACAGAACACATAAATGTTCCCCCACCCCCCGCTACACCCAGTGATGAGGTGCTGATCTTACAGAAAGGAGGCGTGTCCCCGCTGTGTCGCTATCCGATACCATCCCCCCGCGCCGGATTGTGGTGTTGAATTCCTTAGTACTAAATATTAGGCATATACTATCAGCACATGATGGGACTATTTGTACTGTGTATCTGATATGGGCTGGCAGCAGACATCATGGAGGGCGGAGTGAGGGAGTTAGCAGCACGGGAAGCTCCATAACCCACCCACATGTGGCGTATGATTTTCTAATCAACATGGGCTCTCACAAGGGAAATTGCTCGACTAGGTATTCCCTTAATCGTTGTTTCCAAGAGCTTACTTTTTTTTTTTTTTTTTTTTTTTTTAAGGTCCATGCTCTGCCACTGCTATGGAACGGCCCTGCACCTGGGTACACAAGCCGGCTAAGGTGGAGTGCCGCATGGAGGGAGGTTTCCCGGCTTGTGTACCCAGGTTGGGACAAGCATAGTAGATTACAGAAGTTGATCATTGGTAAGTTAACCACTATGCCAACCAACAAACTCAACTGGTATGGTCACAAGACGCTCATATCTTACAAATGTCTGTACCTTTTTTTGCTTTCAGTCGAACATGTGGAGACCAGGTGGTCCAGTGTGAGGGACAGATTCATCAGGGAGCGACGGCAGCCGATGAGGTGTGGGGCCTCACGAAAAGAACTCTCCTCTTTGCGTTTTGCACGAATTCTGCGTTTTATTTTGAATGCCAGTAGATGGCGGCAGTAAGTGTCTTAATTGAATCTGTCCATGCTAGGATCAGATGATGGGAGTAGTAGTTCAGTGTCTTATGTGTGCATACATAGATGTGTTACGTAGACCTAGATTATAAACATCGAGCGTCCTGCAGGGGGAGCACTATTTCTGTAACTGTTTACTAGTAGACTTTTGTAAGATCATGCGCCCTCTGCTGGACACAATATTCTTTAGAAATGCAGCATGGCATAACCGGCCTTTGAAATGATTTTGATCAGTCCATGATCTAAGACAGTGATTTTCAACCAGTGTGCCGCGACACATGGTTGGGTGTGCCGCGGGAAAAGTTCCCCAAACTATGGTGCCCTTGTGAAACAGGAGAAAACAATGGAGAGAAACATGGGGATGGGGGAGAGAAACATGGGGATGGGGGCAGTGGCGGATTAAATGTACCCTGGGCCCCGGGCTGTCCGCCCTACCTGGGCCCCCCTCCTTCCGCTTCGTACACAACCGACCCCAACTAGAAAAAAAATACACTAATTTCTTTACCTATTAACTTTTATGATGCACCTAGGACCCAAGTACAACAGCTGCAGGCACTACAACTCCCAGCATGTACTGACAGTCTGCAGCCCTTAGGATATGCTGGGAGTTGTAGTGCCTGCAGCTGTTGTAGTTGGGTTCTAGTTTAAAAGTTTGCGCTAGTGTACTGTAGTGACCGCAGGGCTGTGTCAGTACACTACCGCAAACAATACACTGACTTATTGAGACCCCAATGGTACACAGGCTCTGCACACTATAGAAGTGATTACAGTGCAGTTACTAATGACTCACAGGTGTCGTCTTCTTAAATTGCCGTTGCTCACTTTTTGCTTTCATCTCCATCTGGCGCAGCATCATGAAGACTTCTCTGTGCAGGGGGAGAGGCTGGGGGGTGCAGGGGGAGAGGCTGGGGGGTGCAGGGTAGCAAGGGGAGCAGCTTGGGGTCAGGGGTGAAGCTGGGGGGCAGGGGCTGGATGGCAGGGGGAGCAGCAAGTAGAGAAGCTGGGGGTGCAGGGGGGAGACACTGGAGGGCAGTGGAGAAGCTGGGGGGGTGCAGGGGGAGAAGCTGGGGGGTGCAGGGTAGCAAGGGGAGCAGCAGGGGGTCAGGGGTGAAGCTGGGGGGCAGAAGAAGTAGGGTGGCAGGGGGAGAAGCTGGGGGTGCAGGGGGAGGGGCTGGATTGCAGGGGGAGACGTAGGGGGGCAGGGGGAGAAGTTGGGGAGCATCAGGGGAGAAGCTGGGGGTGCAGGGGGGAGACGCTGGAGGGCAGGGGAAGTAGGGGGGTAGGGGAGAAGCTGGGGGTGCAGGGGGAGACACTGGAGGGCAGGGGAAGTAGGGGAGTAGCTGGGGGTGCAGGGGGAGATGCTGGAGGGCAGGGGAAGTAGGGGGGTAGGGGAGAAGCTGGGGGTGCAGGGGGAGATGCTGGAGGGTAGGGGTGCAGGGGGAGACGCTGGAGGGCAGGGGAAGTAGGGGAGAGGCTGGGGGTGCAGGGGGAGAGGCTGGGGGTGCAGGGGGAGACGCTGGAGGGCAGGGGAAGTAGGGGAGAAGCTGGGGGTGCAGGGGAGACGCTGGAGGGCAGGGGAAGTAGGGGAGACGCTGGGGGTGCAGGGGGAGACGCTGGGGGTGCAGGGGGAGACGCTGGGGGTGCAGGGGGAGACGCTGGAGGACAGGGGAAGTAGGGTGGCAGGTGGAGAAGCTGGGGGGCAGGGGAGAAGCTTGGGGGCATGGGAGAAACAGGGGGAGAGGCTGGGGGGCGGTGGGGGAGACGGAGCGGATGAGGGCAGCCGGAGGGCAGGGGGAGCAGAGGCAGGCTGGGCAGGCCCGCTGGGGCCGGCGTGAGCTTCCAGCAGAGAGAGCCTGTATCCCAGGTCGGAAGCTCACAGCTGCAGCCCCGCGGTCCCGAACTTCTCTCGGCGGCGGCGCGCACATGTGACGTCATCGCCGAGCAATAGAGTTCGGGCATCACGGGGCTGCAGCTGTGAGCTTCCGACCTGGGATACAGGCTCTCTCTGCTGGAAGCTCACGCCGGCCCCTCAGCTGAAGATAATCGCCCGGACTCCAGAGGCAGGAGAGAGGCTGGGCGGGAGCTGGGCGCCGCTGCGGCCGGCCGCGGTGTACGCATGCAATGACGTCATCCCGCACTTGTTCATTGGATGCGTGCGCCACGGCGGTACCTGGGAGCTGGCAATGCGAGCAGGCCGCGGATGACTATTAGAGGCCGCGGCTGCTGTTTTTTTTAGCGCTGGCGAGCCGCGGGGCGGGTGGAAGATACTTTCGGGGCTAGGCATGAATATTCGGGGCTTGTGCCCCAAATATTCATGCCTAGCGACGCCCCGGGCGGCCGCCCAAACCGCCCATATTATAATCCGCCACTGGATGGGGGAGAGAAACATGGGGATGGGGGAGAGAAACATGGGGATGGGGGAGAGAAACAGCGGAGAGAAGCAGGGGGGAGAAAAACATCGGAGAGAAACATGGGGATGGGGGGAGAAGCAGTGGGGAGAAGCACAGGAGAGAAGCAGGGGGGAGAAGTATGGTGCAGAGAAGCACAGGGGGGAGAAGAAAACAGGCCCAGGTTTCACACTGAGTGAGTATAAATACATTTAGAATCTATATTAACTATATGTATAATATGTACTGATTTAGTGTCATTTTGTGCCATTTTGGTTGGTGTGCCCTGGGATTTTTAGTATTGGATAAAATATTGGATTAAATATTCCCCAACAGCCTGAGTAAGCTACTGCATTGGATGCATATTGGTTATTGCAACTTACAACAATGTTGCAAACATGTTTTGAATAACAGATTGTGTCCACTGTTCCTTTGTCAGCAGAGAAACAGATTGCTGAACTCAGGGAGACCAGCCAAATGACAACACTGCCGGCTGCTAATGAAAGCGCTCAATGCAGTGAAGTCCTAGGTGCATTGCCCCCTGGGAAACATGAGTATGCAAAAGAGGAGTCCGTGGAGCCTCATTGAAGAAGCTCAACAACCAGCAGAGGCCTCATCGGATGAAGATAATGAAGAACCTCCTCTGGCGGAGGCACGCCCCATGACTCCACCACCAAGAGGCCAAGAGGGTCCTGTGGACCCTGGCGCGGGAGACGAACATCTGGCTTGACTTTAAAAAAAAAAAAAAAGAAAATTGTGGCCGGCCTGCACTCCCCCTCCTCACCACCCCATGTCTGCTACACTGTAGGGCCCTGGTGGCAATGTAGGATTGCTAGGATGAATATTTTCAGCCAAGGTCTGTGACCCCGGCCCACATTAACCCCAGACTTTTTACGATGTCTGGCATCCCATTGGCCACAGATGCCTGAAAGAGCTTGGTGGGGATGTGGCTGTCCTTTTTCTGGGTGTGTTGGCAGCCTACAGTCAGGCTGGCTGTGGGCAGCTGCTGTGACACAGATGTGGGGTTGACATAATGCGAACACTCCAGCATCTCCACACTATTCCACCTCCTGTCACGTTGTGACAAGATCTTCAAAGGTTGTTGTCATAAATGATACTGATTAGTGGTCACCCCCCCTCAACCACTATCCTGTGCTGTTGATTTATTTGACCATGTAATAAAGATAGTTTTAGATATATCGCTGTTTGACTAGTTTATTTATTTTTTTTTTTATTTGTGGGGGGATAAATTTTACTCTATGTATTTTTTTTTTTTTTTGGGTTGATGGGTAAAACATTTTTACATTGTTTGCATAGGAATATTAACTTTTTTTATGTTAGAGTCTGACAGTGCTGACAGTGCTCTCTGCTGACATCTGTGGCCGAGGCAGGAAGTGGGCAGAGCAGGAGAGTGTTTGGATGGTCAATATTTTGCTAATAAATATTTCTGATCTGGACACAGATTTCAGCAGAGAGCAATGTGTCAGTCAGAGATTATAATAAAAAAAAAATGTTGAGAATTGGTAAGTTACACATAACCAGCCCACATCCATCCCTCCATCCACGTGACTCACCTGGGTGATGGCTGTAGGGATGTATGTGTTGTGTTTGTGTTACTGGTGATGGCTAAAGTGAGATGCCCTGTGTCCCTAGGAGAAATCACATACTGCTACATATCCAAGACACTACATAGACTTCTACATATAGTGCGCACCCTGCTGGACACTCCATAGGAAATACATGTTTGGGCCACATCAGTTTCTGCACACTACTTTCAGATCCAAATACAATAAGAACATTAGCAGGATCTGTGCTTGCTCGCTAATTAATGGCCATTAGTAGATATAGTGCGCTTATGTGTATTTTAACACACAACAAACAATCTTGCCAGGCACTACATGGTTTACATACATTGCAAGCCGAGACACATTGTTTGTGGAAAAGTAATTTAGAAAAGCTTTTTGCCATTATAGATGTAAATTGTACAAATATATAGTAAGGCCAAAACAAAACAAAACAAAAAAAAAGAGCTGACACATCCCAGAGACAGGTGACACACATGCAGAAATCAATTAGTCCTGTGGCCGTGGCTCATAACTGAGGTTGTGAAAGGGGCCTGGACACGGCGCCTTCAGGAGTCATGAAGTAGTCAGCAAAGAGGTTCCTCACCACTACCCCGCGGTTGGGTTGTCTACCTTGGCCAAAGATGACAAGGGCACTAAAAGCTGCCAGTGTCTCCACATCCGGGGGGGGGGGGCATAGTCCCGAACGTAGTTGTGGAGAACACAGGCAGCTTTAATGACCATGTCAACTGTGCCCAAGTTCAACTGCAGGGCAGTGGTAAAGACTCTCCACTGACTAGTCATGATTCCGAAGGCGCACTCCACGAAGTTACGTGCCCGGCTCAGCCTCTGGTTAAAGACTCTCCCCGTTCATTTAGCCCTCTCCGTGGGTAGGGGCGCAGCAGGTTGGTCATTACATTAAAGGAAAGGCTTGATCCCCTACCATGACAAATGGAGCAGGATGCGTGGTACCCGGAAGAGGAGTGGGAGGAGGGAGAGTAACGCGATCTAACAGTATTCGCCTCCCAAACTGTGATCTCAGTAGCGCCCGGGAGTCCCCAGTACTACCATAGGAGTCGATGGCAAGGAAACGATACGTGGCATCAACAACCGCGATCAGGACCACAGAAAAGTACTTATTATAATTGTAATACAGTGATCCTGATCGCGGTGGTTGTTGCACACGTATGTGCTCCCATCCACCGCCCCTATACAGTTGAGGAAATTGGCCACAGACTGAAAGCCTGCTGCTGCCCGCAACCAAATCTCCCGGGTCGGACTGGGCATCACGATGGGCTGCAAATGCTCCCAGATCACGCCGCACGTGCACCTCACAATTCCAGAGATGGTAGACTT
The DNA here is from genome assembly GCF_027789765.1 of Dendropsophus ebraccatus. NCBI lineage: Eukaryota > Metazoa > Chordata > Amphibia > Anura > Hylidae > Dendropsophus > Dendropsophus ebraccatus. The sequence goes on along the minus strand of NC_091465.1, from coordinate 74,926,862 downwards.
ACCCACCCGAAATTGGAGGTGCAACGATGCATAACTCTCCCCTGTCGCCAAGAATCTGGAAAATAAGAAAGACAAAAAAAAAATTTAAATAAAAAATTTACATAACTTTTCAGAGCCAAAAAAATTACCAAAAAGGGTCCTCACCTCAACGTTATGAGCAGACGGGCCACAGAAGGGATGAATTTCCGCAGGTGGGTTTCCTGTCTCCGGAGATGTGGGCTCAAAAGCTCGAGGAGACGTCAAAGGCCTCTATAGGCATCCTCACAAATCCGAGAAATTTCTCTGGATGCCTGGAACAAATGTGGCAATATTTAATTTCAGTAAAAAAACACATACACACAGATCATAGGAAGGTGTGAGAGGGAAACAAAGCCAGAAATTGAAATAAGATTGTAAGGCAAAAGCTAACATTAATGCCATCATCATCAAGTAAAACACGGGTATTTATTGGGTGCACCCAATAGTGGCGCCCAGCCTGACACCGCCGCTGCTGCTCTTTTGCTCACCTATGCTAACATACACAAAAAATAAATAAATTGAAACACATGTAAATTACTCACAAAGGTATTCAACATTTGCATTTAACCCCTTGCCCCATATGGACGTAACGGCACGTCCAAATCTGCATGCAGTTCCTGCAGATGGACGTGCCGGTACGTCCACGGGATGACAGGGGCGCAGGAGCTGCGCTCCTGTCATCCCCGGCGGGGCCCGGCTGTCAGTGATAGCCGGGCACCCGCCGCAACTGCCGAGATCCGGTCCGTGCCCGGATCTCAGCAGTTAACCCCTTAGTATCGGCGGTCACTAATGGGCCGATGCCGCGCTGCATTTCATCTCCCCCCACCGTGAATCCACGGCGGGGGGAGATTAAATAAGTCAAATCAGACCCCAGATCAGCTCCCTCCCCTAGTAGGCAATCACTAACCCCCCTCCCCCGGCGGCCATCAGATCCAAGATGGAAATGTAAAATGAATGAAAGCCCCATGCTCTCCGCCACCGGAGGTAGCGGAGAGCATGGGGCAGTAATCGGGGACCCCCCTGTGGGGTCCCGGAACAGGCGATCGGCGGTATATACTATATACCGCTGATCGCCTGTTCCCAGTGCAGGGATGCACTTTTTATCCCCTGTCACCATCAATGATTGGTGACAGGAGATAAAAAGTGTTAGAGTCCGTCCCCCAAGTCGCCCCACACCCCCTCAGTCACCCACCGTCCCCCAGTCACCCCCCTACCCCTTATACGTTACCTGCTCCTGGAGCTCCTTCCTCTTCGGCATCCTGGCTGGTTATGATGTGCGCATGCGCTCCACAACCAGCCAACTCAGGAAATTTAAAGTGACAGAGACCAATTTGGTCTCTGTCACTGAACTATGATTACTGTGATAGAAAATATCACAGTAATCATAGTAATACAGTGAAAATGAATGTTTAAAGTACAAAAAGTGACAAACATACATAAAAATAAAAAACACACTTTTTATTATAGTAATAATTGCAGTTTACTCCCAAATTACCCCTAACCCCCCCCCCCCCAGATTACCCGTAACCACCGCAGGTTGCCCGTAACCGCCCCAGGTTGTCCATAATCACGCCAGATTGCACGTAACCCCCCAGATTAGACGTAACCACCCCACGTTGCCCGTAACCACTGCACGTTGCCCATAACCACCACACATTGCCCGTAACCACCGCACATTGCCCGTAACCCCCTCCAGATTGTCCGTAATCACCCCAAATTACATGTACCCACCCCAGATTACCTATAAGCACTTCAGTTTATCCGTAACAATGCCAGGTTGCCCGTAACCACCCCAGGTTGCCGCAATCATGCCAGATTACATGTAACCCCCCAGATTGCACGCAACCACCGCAAGTCGCCTCTGAGCACCACAGGTTGCCTCTGACCACCGCACGTTGCCACTGACCACCGCACGTCGCCTCTAACCACCGCACGTTGCCTCTAACCACCCCAAATTGCCAATGACCCCCCTCCAGATTGTCCGTAACCACGCCACATTACAGGTACCCACCTCAGATTACCTATGAGCACTTCAGTTTATCCGTAACAACCCCAGATTGCCCGTAACCACTCCACGTTGCCTGTAACCACCCCACGTTGCCTTTATCCACCCCACGTTGCCCATAACCACCCCATGTTTACCGTAACCACAGCAGGTTGCCTGTAACCACTCTAGATTACCTGTAACCACCCCAGGTTGTCTGTAACCACAGCAGGTTGTCCGTATCCACCCCAGGTTGCCCGTAACCACCCCAGGTTGCCTTTGACCACCCCATGTTCACCGTATCCACCCCAGATTACCCGTAACCACCCCAGGTTGTCTGTATCCACCCCAGATTACCCGTAACCACCCCAGGTTGCCCGTAACCACCTCCAGATTACCCGGAACCACCCCAGACTGTCCGTAACCATCCCACATTACCTGTAATCTAATTTTTTTTATTGTATTTTAGTAACTTGCGCTATTCTAATAACTGTTACTAGCTGCGGTTTTGCTCCAGCAAATTGGCGCTTCTTCCCTTCTGAGCCCTGCTGTGTGACCATACAGTGGTTTATACCCACATATGGGGTACCGCTGTACTCAGGAGAACCTGCGTTACAGATTTTAGGGTACATTTTTTCTCCTGTTCCTTGTGAAATTTAGAAATTTCAAACTAAATGAACATATTATTGGAAAAATTCGAGTTTTTCATTTTTACTGTCCAATTTTGAATACTTTCCTCCAATACCTTTGGGGTCAAAATGGTCACCACACCCCAAGATGAATTCTTTGAGGGGTGCACTTTCCAAAATGGGGTGACTTATGGGGGGGCTTCACTCCACTGGCACTACAGGGGCTCTGCAAAAGCACCTGGCGCTCAGAAACTTCTTCAGAAAAATCTGCACTGAAAATGCTAATTGGCGCTCCTTCCCTTCTGAGCCCCGCTGTGTGCCCATACAGTGGTTTATGCCCACATATGGGGTACTGTTCTACTCAGGAGAACCTGTGTTACAGATTTTGGGGTGAACTTTCTCTCCTGTTCCTCAAGAAATTGAGAGATTTCAAACTAAAGGAATATATTACTGGAAAAAATCGCGTTTTTCATTTTTACTGTCTACTTTTGAATACTTTCCTCTAATACCTGTGGGGTCAAAATGCTCATTTTACCCCACAATGAATTCTCTGAGGGGTGCACTTTCCAAAATGGGGTGACTTATGGCGGGATTTAACTCCGCTGGCACTACAGGGGCTCTGCAAACGCACCTGGCGCTCAGTAACTTCTGCAGCAAAATCTGCATTGAAAAAGCTAATTGGCGCTCCCATCCTTCTGAGCCCTGCTGTGTGCCCATACAGTGGTTTATGCCCACATATGAGGTACCTTTTCACTCAGGAGAACCTGCGTTACAAATTTTGGGGTAATTTTTTTCTCTTGTTCCTCGTGAAATTGAGAAATTTCAAACTAAACAAACATTATTGGAAAAATTCGAGTTTTTCATTTTTACTGTCTAATTTTGAATACTTTCCTCTAATACCTGTGGGGTCAAAATGCTCATCCTACCCAAAGATGATTTCTTTGAGGGGTGCACTTTCCATAATGGGGTGACTTTTGGGGGGGGTTCTATTCTGCTGACACTACAGGGGCTCTACAAATGCACCTGGCGCTCGGAAACTTCTTCAGCAAAATCTGCATTGGAAAAGCTAATTGGCGCTCCTTCCCTTCTGAGCCCCGCTGTGTGCCCATACAGTGGTTTACGCCCACATATGGGGTACCGTTGTACTCAGGAGAACCTGCGTTACAAATTTTGGGGTGCTTTTTCTCTCATGTTCCTTTTGAAAATGAGAAACTTTAATCTAAACGTATATATTATTGGAAAATTTTAATTTTCCATTTTTTTACGGCCTAATGGTGAATACTTTGCTCCAGCCCCTGTAGGGTTAAAATGCTCATTATACCCCAAGATTAGTTCTTTAAGGTGTGTAGTTTCCAAAAAAGGGTCACTTATGGGGGTTTTCAGTATACAAGCCTCCTAAATCAACTTAAAAAAAGAACTGGTCCCTAAAAAAATCAGTTTTGGAAACTTTCACGAAAATGTGGTAATTTGCTGATAAATTTCTAAGCCCCATAACACCCTAAAAAAGTAAAATATGTTTACCAAATTATGCCAGAATAAAGAAGACATATTGGTAATGTGACTTAGTAACTAATTTATGTGATATGACTTTCTTTTTTTAGAAGCAGAGAATTTCAAAGTTCATAAAATGCAAATTTTTTAAATTTTTCATGATATTTTGATGTTTTTCACAAAAAACACACAAAGTAGTGACCAAATTTTGCCACTAATATAAAGTGCCACATGTGACGAAAAAACAATCTCAAAATCGCTAGCATCACTGAGCTATGAGCGCATACAGTGAGACAGGTCAGATTTTGAAAAATGAGCCTGGTCATTAAAGGGGTTGTCCGGCGATAAAAAATTATTCACAGAATAACACACATTACAAAGTTATACAACTTTGTAATGTATGTTATGTCTGTGAATGGCCCCCTTCCCCGTGTCCCACCACCCCCACCCGTGTACCCGGAAGTGTGGTGCGCTATACATTACCTGTCACGTGCCGACCACGGTCTCCGATCCTCAGCAGTGACGTCTTCTTCAGAAGGCCGGCGGATCTTCCCGAGTGCCGGCCGCCACGTCATCAGCTGCTCAGCCGCGATTGGCTGAGCACAGTTATGCTCAGCCAATCGCGGCTGAGCTTCGGATGACGCTGCAGAGGGTGGCCGGCACTCGGGAAGATCCGCCGGTCTCCCGAAGAAGACGTCACTGCTGAGGATCGGAGACCGTGGACGACACGAGATGGGGTGAGTATAATGCACCACACTTCCGGGTCTAGCGTGGGTGGGGGGAAACACGGGGAAGGGGGCCATTCACAGACATAACATACATTACAAAGTTGTATAACTTTGTAATGTGTGTTATTCTGTGAATAATTTTTTATCGCCGGACAACCCCTTTAAGGCCAAAATAGGCTCAGTCTTGAAGGGGTTAAGGACCTTTTACTGTAATTTGTAACGCCGATTATCGCTCCATGTAATAATTACAACGATCAGCCGATGACAACGATCATCGGCTGATCGTTGATATAGGTTCTGACCTATTTTCGTCGGGCTCCGACCGCGCACCGCTACATGCAATAGCGGTGCGCGGCCGGCGACTGACGATATACATTACCTATCCACGTTCCAGGGCTGCTCCAGCTGTCTTCTCCCCGCTTCCCGCTCGCTCTGGCTTCAGAGCGGCCTGTCAGCGGGACCTGTGGAGAAGCGGAAGGCAGAAGCAGCCCTGGAGCATGGATAGGTAATGTATGTAGTTTAAACAAGGGCTGCAAGGACATCAGTAACTATGTCCTTGCAGCCCTTGTTAAACGATTATCGGGCCGTGTAATAGGCCCAGTATACGAGCGACGATCTAGCAGATCGCTGCTAGTTCACAGGTATTATCGGGCCCCCATCGGCCCGTGTAATACCACCCTAAGGCTCAGTCGCCCAAGGGCCAGCAAAAACCTTGCCCACAGCTCTATTCATTCCTATGGAACCGATAGAAAGAGCTGAGTACAGCGCTCTCAAGTACCCCCCTTATCTACCTAGTAGAGTGTAAAAACCTGTTCAGTTTACAATCATATCCTCTTGGAGGTGTCAGGTAAACAGAGATAACAAGTATTCAGACCGCAGCCAAGTGAAATGTTCTCTCTAGTGGCAGATGTGTTCTTGTTCCAGCACTTGAAATAATAGAACTACTGAATTTTACTTCTAAGAGTCCATTTACACAGAAAGATTATCTGACAGATTATCTGCCAAAGATTTGAAGCCAAAGCCAGAAACAGACTATAAACAGAGATCAGGTCATAAAGAAAAGACTGAGATTTCTCCTCTTTTCAAATCGACTCCAGGCTTTGGCTTCAAATCTTTGGCAGATAATCAGTCAGATAATCTTTCTGTGTAAATGGACCCTAATAGAGATGAGCGAACCTGGAGCATGCTCGAGTCCATCCGAACCCGAATGTTCGCCATTTGATTAGCGGTGGCTGCTGAAGTTGGATAAAGCCCTAAGGCTATGTGGAAAATATGGATATAGTCATTGGCTGTATCCATGTTTTCCAGACAACCTTAGAGCTTTATCCAACTTCAGCAGCCGCCGCTAATCAAATACCGAACGTTGGGGTTCGGATGGACTCTAACCCGAACCCGGTTTGCTCATCTCTAGACCCTAACTGATCCCTGTAATATCACTGTGCTCCAGCCTAATGGTGCGTTTACACAGACAGATTTATCTGACAGATCTTTGAAGCCAAAACCAGGAGCAGACTATAAACAGGGATCAGGTCATAAAGGAAAGACTGGGATCTATCCTCTTCTTAAATCCATTCCTGGCTTTGGCTTCCAAAATCTGTCAGATAAATCTTTCTGTGTAAACGCACCCTTAGGGTCCATTTACACAGAAAGATTATCTGACAGATTATCTGCCAAAGTTTTGAAGCCAAAGCCAGAAACAGACTATAAACAGAGATCAGGTCATAAAGGAAAGCCTGAGATTTCTCCTCTTTTCAAATCTATTCCTGGCTTTGGCTTCAAATCTTTGGCAGATGATCTGTCAGATAATCTTTCTGTGTAAATGGACCCTATGGCTCCTCTTACATTGATCAATCTTTGACTGCCCGTATCCACTAAAGAACGCTGATACGCAAGATCTGCAGCGCCTTCAGAAGGCGTGATTAATCGAGTGGCCCGGCCACATGAATGATTCCTGTGTTGTTTGTGCGGCCATTGCTATCAGCCGTACATCCTCTGCTTACACAGGGAGGTGTGCAGAGATTAGTGACAAATTTTGAAGCAGCACAAAAGATGCGATCAGATGAAGATCGGGCGTTTTCACGCTTTTCGACTGATCACTGTCACTGGCTGATTATTGGGTAAAGGAGTGTTTCTAGCAAGATATGTAAGAGATGTATGTATGTATGTATGTATGTCATGTGGCTGAAGACCGCACCGCCATATAATAAAAAACTCTATAGTCACTTACACTAAAATGAGAAAACACCAGAAAAACTGCATGTTGGCAGAAAAAAACTGCTGGCAGCTATCACCATAGCTGTCCTTTGGATAGGATTTCCTCACATCGTGACCTGTTGGTGGTCCTTGAGGACTAATTCATCACCTGGTTTTGGCTTCAGAGCTGTAGCAAAAACTGAACCAAAACTGCAGTCCTCCAACTTTTGCAAAACTCCAACTCCCATCATGCCTGGGCAGCTAAAACTTTAGCTTTGGCTGTCCAGGCATGAAGGGAATTGTAGGTTTGCAACAGCTGGAGGGCCACGAGTTTGACACCCCTGATGTAAGAGACTCCCCAGGCCGCATTCCCAAAATGCAGTGAACAAATGTGGCCAAAACCATGCATCACTTGTCCCCCCCCCCCCAAAATCAGACCCGATCAGGTGCAGCCAGGGGCGGAAATAAAAAAAAACCTATTACTCTATGGTGATGCCCCTTAATGTGCTACTGTGTCCTAATGAACTGTCACTGTCCCTCTCATGTACTGTGCCACTGTCTCCCCCTCATGTATTGTGCCACTGTGTCCTTCTGTTGTACTGTGCCACTGTCTCCCCTTCATTTACATTGCCCCTGCTTCCACCTCTTGTATTGTGCCACTGCGTCCTCCTTCGGTACTGTTCCATTGTGTTCCCTAATGTGCTGTTGTGTCCTAATGAACTGTCACTGTCCCTCTCATATACTGTGCCACTGTGTCCTCCTCATGTATTGTGCCACTGTCTCACCCTCATGTACTGTGCCACTGTGTCCTCCTCATGTATTGTGCCACTGTCTCACCCTCATGTACTGTGCCACTGTGTCCTCCTCATGTATTGTGCCACTGTCTCACCCTCATGTACTGTGCCACTGTGTCCTCCTCATGTATTATGCCACTGTCTCCCCCTCATGTGCTGTGCCACTGCCTCCACCTCTTGTATTGTGCCAGTGTCTCCCAGTCATGTACTGTTCCACTGTCTCCCCCCCTAATGTACTGTGCCACTGCCTCCCCCTCATGTACTGTGCCACTGTGTCCTTCTCATGTACTGTGCCACTGCCTCCCCCTCATGTACTGTACCACTGCCTCCACCTCATGTACTGTACCACTGCCTCCCCCTCATGTACTGTACCACTGCCTCCCCCTCATGTACTGTACCACTGCCTCCCCCTCATGTACTGTACCCCTGCCTCCACCCCATGTACTGTACCACTGCCTCCCCCTCATGTACTGTACCCCTGCCTCCCCCTCATGTACTGTGCCACTGCCTCCACCTCTTGTATTGTGCCAGTGTCTCCCAGTCATGTACTGTGCCACTGCCTCCCCCTCATGTACTGTGCCACTGCCTCCCCCTCATGTACTGTGCCACTGCCTCCCCCTCATGTACTGTACCCCTGCCTCCTCCTCATGTACTGTGCCACTGCCTCCCCCTCATGTACTGTGCCACTGCCTCCCCCTCATGTACTGTACCACTGCCTCCCCCTCATGTACTGTACCACTGCCTCCCCCTCATGTACTGTACCCCTGCCTCCACCTCATGTACTGTACCACTGCCTCCCCCTCATGTACTGTACCCCTGCCTCCCCCTCATGTACTGTGTCACTGCCTCCACCTCTTGTATTGTGCCAGTGTCTCCCAGTCATGTACTGTGCCACTGCCTCCCCCTCATGTACTGTGCCACTGCCTCCCCCTCATGTACTGTGCCACTGCCTCCCCCTCATGTACTGTACCCCTGCCTCCTCCTCATGTACTGTGCCACTGCCTCCCCCTCATGTACTGTGCCACTGCCTCCCCCTCATGTGCGTTGCCACTGTCTCCCCCTAATGTACTGTTCCGTAGCCAGCCCTCCCCATAGTCTTATATAGTATACAGCCCTCCCCTGTAGTGTCATATAATAGACAGCCCTCCCCTGTAGTGTCATATAGTAGCCAGCCCTCCCCTGTAGTGTCATATAGTAGCCAGCCCTCCCCATAGTCTTATATAGTAGCCAGCCCTCCCCTGTAGTCTCATATAGTAGCCAGCCCTCCCCATAGTCTCATATAGTATCCAGCCCGCCCCAATAGTCTCATATAATAGCCAGCCCTCCCCCATAGTCTTGTTTATAGTAGCCATGGCGGGCCAGATTTAATTCAAACTCTGAATTGCCTGGCGGGCCAAAAATAATGGCACCGCTGGCCAGATTTAGCCCCCGGGCCAGAGTTTGACGTGACTGCCCTAATGTGTTGTGCCACTGTCTCCCCCTAATGTACTGTGCCACTGTCTCCCCCTAATGCACTGTGCCACTGTCTCCCCCTCATGTACTGTGCCACTGCCTTCCCCTCATGTACTGTGCCACTGTGTCCTTCTCATGTACTGTGCCACTGCCTCCCCCTCATGTACTGTGCCACTGCCTCCTCCTCATGTACTGTGCCACTGCCTTCCCCTCATGTACTGTGCCACTGCCTCCCCCTCATGTACTGTACCACTGTCTCCACCTCATGTACTGTACCACTGCCTCCACCCCATGTACTGTGCCACTGCCTCCACCCCATGTACTGTACCACTGCCTCCCCCTTATGTACTGTGCCACTGCCTCCCCCTCATGTACTGTGCCACTGCCTCCACCCCATGTACTGTGCCACTGCCTCCCCCTCATGTACTGTACCACTGCCTCCCCCTCATGTACTGTACCCCTGCCTCCACCTCATGTACTGTGCCACTGTCTCCCCCTAATGTACTGTGCCACTGTCTCCCCCTCATGTACTGTGCCACTGTCTCCCCCTCATGTACTGTGCCACTGCCTCCACCTCATGTACTGTGCCACTGTCTCCCCCTCATTTACTGTGCCACTGTCTCCCCCTCATGTATTGTGCCACTGCCTCCCCCTCATGTACTGTGCCACTGCCTCCACCTCTTGTATTGTGCCACTGTCTCCCCCTCATGTACTGTGCCACTGCCTCCACCTCATGTACTGTGCCACTGCCTCCCCCTCATGTACTGTGCCACTGCCTCCACCTCTTGTATTGTGCCACTGCCTCCCCCTCATGTACTGTGCCACTGCCTCCCCCTCATGTGCGTTGCCACTGTCTCCCCCTAATGTACTGTTCCGTAGCCAGCCCTCCCCATAGTCTTATATAGTATACAGCCCTCCCCTGTAGTGTCATATAGTAGCCAGCCCTCCCCTGTAGTGTCATATAGTAGCCAGCCCTCCCCATAGTCTTATATAGTAGCCAGCCCTCCCCTGTAGTCTCATATAGTAGCCAGCCCTCCCCATAGTCTCATATAGTATCCAGCCCGCCCCAATAGTCTCATATAATAGCCAGCCCTCCCCCATAGTCTTGTTTATAGTAGCCATGGCAGGCCAGATTTAATTCAAACTCTGAATTGCCTGGCGGGCCAAAAATAATGGCACCGCTGGCCACATTTAGCCCCCGGGCCAGAGTTTGACGTGACTGCCCTAATGTGTTGTGCCACTGTCTCCCCCTAATGTACTGTGCCACTGTCTCCCCCTAATGCACTGTGCCACTGTCTCCCCCTAATGCACTGTGCCACTGTCTCCCCCTAATGTACTGTGCCACTGTCTCCCCCTCATGTATTGTGCCACTGCCTCCACCTCATGTACTGTGCCACTGTCTCCCCCTCATGTACTGTGCCACTGCCTCCACCGCTTGTATTGTGCCACTGTCTCCCCTCATGTTTTGTGCGACTGTCCCCTATAATTAATGGACTGTACTGTGTCATTCTCTTATAATTGTTTCCCAACCTTTGACTCTACAATTGCAAAACTACAACTCCCATTATGAACTGCCAGCAGGACATGATGGGGGCTGTAGTGCTGCAACCTGGAGAACCTCAGGATGCAAATCTACAACTCCCATCATGAACTGTCAGCAGGGCATGATGGGTGCTGTGGTTCTGCAACCTGGAGAGCTACAGGCTACAAAACTAGCACTGTTAGTAGGGCATTATGGGGGTTGTAGTTCTATGGATATGGATGTAGGGGCGGAGCTATTCGTTCTGCAACTCATTACACAGAGCAGAAGTCCCTGCAGAAGAGAGAGGACAGGGATACTACCGAAAGTCTATTCAGTTGTATCAGCAATTACTGATACAATTGAATAGGGAGGGAAAGTGTTCAGTGCCCTTCTCCAAATCCAGCTGTTATTATCACAGCTGATTGGGGAGAAGTGCAGAGTGACAGGAAGTGAGGAGGCTCAGCGGGCCCGTGGCATATAGGCCCGGTCACCATGGCAACTGCTGCAATCCCTATAGCTACACCACTGCTCTACAGCTTCTACACAAGTCACACAAAATTCCCCCCCCCACCCCCCACTTGCCTCAGCCTAAGGCCGGTTACACTTTAATCCCCTATCATCACTCTTGACAGGATCAATGGTCACGCTATGCTCACCTCTAAGAAAGAAGATTTATTTTTAGCTTACGGAACACTGACAATGTGTGGGGTGGCTGACAAATACCCCTTAATCTATTGGTAAAAGTAAACACATTGCTGGTCCTCGTAATATGCTGCGGCCTTAGCATTTAGTTGATTTATTAAAAGGTGTACACCTATGGGGTTAAAGGGGTACTCCAGAGGGATTTTTTTTAATTAGTTGTCAGAAAGTTCTACAGATTAGTAATTTACTTTTATTTAAAAATCTCAAGTCTTCCAGTACTTATCAGCTGCTGTATGTCCTACAGGAAGTGGTGTATTCTTTCCAGTCTGACACAGTGCTCTCTGCTGCCACCTCTGTCCATGTCAGGAACTGTTCAGAGCAGAAGCAAATCCTCATAGAAAACCTCTCCTGCTCTGGTCAGTTCCTGACATGGACAGAGGTGGCAGCAGAGAGCACTGTGTCAGACTAGGAAAGGTACACCACTTCCTGCAGGACATACAGCCGCTGATAAGTACTGGAAGACTTGAAATGTTTAAATAGATATAAAGTACAAATCTATATAACTTTACAGTTTACCCCTATGAGTACCCCTTTACATTTCTCATTAAGGAGAACACTAAAGTGGTGTGTGGAGTCTTATAGGCCATGCAATATAATAAAGAAATACGCAAATTAGCTCCCCCCCAGAAGGAAGATTGCTTGCTCTCTGGTGCCACCTACTGGAGATACAGGCAAAAAGAGAGAATCCCTGTGAGAATCATGCTCCTCCCCTTCAACCTCCCCGCCCCCCATTAGGCATAACCCAGTGTAGTGCCAAAATCCTTTAAAAAACTATAGTATTATCTTTCCCGGGTTAGACGTGATGTTTTTCTGTACCCGGTCTATGGATGAATGTGTGTAGTTTTGCAATGCTAATTTTTGGTTTCACTTATTTGCAAGTGAAAACCTCATCCACGTGCTGGTTATTCCTTCCAGTGCATTGGTGTCGAGTAGAGATAAGCCAATGGATCCTTACAAACCAAGATTCCTTATGAACCTTCAAAACATTTTTTTGCAATGTTTGTAACTAGTTCGTAAAGATGGCGGCCGAACAATTTAATACACATAGAAAATCCCGCACACATACTCACCTGGCCCGGTGCAGTCCCCTAGTGTTCATTCTCCCAGGGGATTGTGGGGGGTCTCTTGTGGCTGGAGGTGCAATGCTACAAGAGAGACTGACAGGACAGGAAGCCAATGGCTTATTGCTCTTTTAGTCAAACACATTTAACTGTGAGCATTCATCACAAATGCTCACAGTTGAAGGGCCAGACTTGCGAGCCCTCTTAGTGCACGGGCCCCGTAGCAGTGGCGTGGTCTGCCTTTATGGTAGATACACCACTAATCTCCAAGTGTTGCAAAAATACACTTCCCATCATGTCTGAACAGCTGAGGCCAAAACTTTAGTTGTCCAGACATGATGGGAATTGTACTTTTACAACAGCTGAAGGGCTTCGGGTTTGTGTTCCAGTGCTTTTCTGCCACCTATAGAGCACCTTTAGTGATTTTTCAGTTAAAATCTTTTTCTTTCAAATCAACTGGTTTCAGAAAGTTATAGATTTGTAATTTACTTCTATTTGAAAAATCTCAAGTCTTCCTATACTTATCAACTGCTTTATGTCCTGCAGGAAGTAGTGTTTTCTTTCCAGTCTGACACAGTGCTCTCTGCTGCCACCCCTGTCCATGTCAAGAACTGTCCAGAGCAGGAAAGGTTTTCTATGGAGATTTGCTACTGTCACGGACAGAGGTGGCAGCAGACTGAGCAGAGAGCACTGTGTCAGCCTGAAAAGAAAACAACATTTCTTGTAGGACATACAGCAGCTGATAAGTACCAAAAGGCTTAAGATTTTGAAATAGAAGTAAATTTCAAACTTATATAACTTTCTGAAACCAGTTGATTGAAAAGAAAAACATTTTCGCTGGACAACCCCTTTAACTTAGTGACCGCTAATATGCCTGTTTACTGACCTAAGAAGCGGGCCTTATTCTGATACATGCGCCTTTTTATTGACCTATTGGAATACGTAAATGCCGCACTCATGTGTCTGCATCCCGGCAGATCAGCTGTCATTGTGACAGCTGGACTCCCATTGTAAGCACCTGAAGCAGAGAATCGTCCCTTTCGGGTAGTTTAACCCATTAAATGCCACTGACAAACCCCCCCCCCACACACACACACACACCACCACCACCACCATGATAAAATGACAATTTATGACAGTTTATACTCCATCCAAAATAAATTGTTACATAAAACCTAAAAAAACTATGCATGTTTGGTATTGGCACATCCGTACCGACCCAAGCTATAAAATTCTACTGTCATTCATACTGCATGGTTCACTCTGTAAAAAATTATTTTAAAAAACAGCGTCAGAATTGCTTTATTTTCTCAGTCTGCCTCAGAAAACCATAAAGGAGATCATATATATGTGTGAAAACTGGTATCAATAAATCTTATACATCTTCCCACAAAACATGATCCCGAAAACAGCTATGTCACAAGAAAAATATGAACGCTATGTATCTTGCAATGTGGCAACATTTTTGTAATTTTTTTACGCTGAATAGCATAAGTTTAATATTAAAAAAAAAAAAAAGAAATACATTTTTTCTACTATTCCTCCAAAAAAGGGTTAATAAAAATCAATCAATAAGCCCTCTGTTTTACCGTGGGGAGGTCGCAGCGTCATGACGTGAGGCGCAGCTTCCTGTCTCCCCTCCCTCCGCCCTCGGATACCGTGGATCTGTGGAGCGCGACCTGAGCGCTGTGGAATGATGGGACCTGCACGATGCTGCTCCCCTGGGTCCGGTCGGTGAGATGGCTGTGACCCGGTGGTATGGGAACTGGAGGCCTCGGGTGATGGGACGGGCGGTGAAACCCGTGTTGAGGGATGCTTCCTCCCGGAGGGTTGGCGCGGGCCAGTGACGCAGTCGAGGACCCATGTGACCGCCGCGTCATTCAAAAGGGCCGCCCCCGGCGCCAGTGAGCTGGGATCTGACGGCACGCAGAGGACTCGCTGCTGCACGACGCGGACACAGTAAGACTTTAATGCCCGGCCAGCTGGAACTTGGTTACTGGGCCTGGGGGGGATGGGGTGCTTGGGGGCCTGGCGTGGTCGCGGGCTATCTGGCGTCCGCTCTGCTGACTGCAGCCCCCCCTCCCCAACGGTTGATAGGGGGTTGGGGTCTGGTGGCATGCAGGGGCCACCCCCCCTGGCGCCCGAACCATGCTCTAATTCTCTCTCTCCTCTGACAGGGTTTGGCCTTCCCTGTATCAGAGAAATTAGACTAGAGAGACTGGCTTTGTGGAATCATTGGCATCCTCCCACAAAATCTTAGCAGCAGGGTGCGTTCCACTATATAAAATTGACCCTTTCCTTGAATTGGTTTGCAGTAACCCCAAAGTGATATTTATGAACTTTTGTCCTTTCAGGGCATGTTGGACGAGCATTTCTAGTGGGACTGCACTCCGCCTTCTCCCGGGTGATTAAATAAGGGAGAGTGGACAACTCTGATCATACTGTTATTTACTGTTCATTTTTGTATTTTACTCTCAGGGGGACTCTGATTATTCTGATCTTGTACCAAAGGAGATATGACTAGTAAGAAATCAGTTAAGAAAACAGCACCTGCGTCTTCTCCCAAGGGTCCAACTAAAGGTCAAATGTTGGACAAATACCTCAAATCCCCAGCTCATAATACCCCTGGTGGAGGAGTGGTATCCCCCCTTTCTAGTAAAAGACTGTCAGGAAATGCTGGCTCTGGCTTCTCTGTGTTGCTGGAGGAGGGTGATCCGGGGGAGGAGGGGTCAACCCAATCTGATGTGTTACAAGCAATTCTTAAAGAGGTGCAGAACTGTACTAAATCTATAACGGACCTTACCTCCCAAGTTGGGATCGTGTCATCAGAAGTTATGATTATGAGGGACGATTTAAATAAGATACGTGGGAGACTCGCTGACGTTGAAAAATCAGTACCATCAATGGAAAAGATAGTAATGGAACTAAAGGATAAAACAGAGGGTATTCAAAAGGAGCTGACTCGGACCCAGGGCAAAGTGAATGACTTGGAGGACCGCTCTAGGAGGGCCAATATTAGGGTTATTGGCCTCCCAGAGGGGATTGAGGATATGGGGAAGTGTGTGTGGGGGGGGGGTGTTCCTCGGGCACGGCATTTTTTTTTTCTCTCTTCCTTCTAGATGAGTTGTAGTGTAATGTGTTGGAATATGAGAGGGATGGGGGAGCGGACAAAGAGGACGGCAGTATTTGACACAATCCAACGCCATCTCCCAGCTATTATTTGCTTGGTGGAGACTCACTGTAATGAGGACTCCGTGGGTAGAATCAAACGAAGATGGGCAGGGGTGGAGTTTCACTCCTGCTGTTCCAGTTATTCTTCTGGTGTCTCAGTCCTAATTCATAATAAAATTCCCTTCCAGGACATCAGGAGTAAGTGGGATAGTAGGGGGCGGTACGTCTTTCTCCATTGCAAAATTTACACTAAACAGATGATACTTGCCTTCCTCTATGTCCCTCCCCCTTTCTCCCTACAGGTTTTTTTTTTGAGTTAATAGACTTTCTCCAGGGGATGAAGACATCCCTTTATTAATCTGTGGAGATCTCAACTGTGTGATTGATCCAGGGGTGGATAAAGGTGGGGGCCACGCAAATCCATCTGGCAGCAGCACGCCTCTCGCTAGACTCCTATTGGAGACTGGGTGGCGGGATGTTTGGAGGGGTCTCTATGATAATAAGTTGGCTTTTTCTTGTTATAGCTCCTTTCATAAGACTGCATCCTGCATTGACCTAGCACTGTGTAATGAGGCGGCATTAAGTATATTACTAAAATGGTGTACGAGGGGAAATCAATCTCTGATCATTCTCCCATTACAGTTAGGTTGTCAATCCATGCAGAGAGTACGGGGAGGAGATGGAATTTTCGGTTCAACCCTCATTGGCTCAAAATCAAAGATAAGAAGGAGTATATTGTGGCGGAGTTAGCCTTTTTCTTGGAAGCCAATAAGGGTCCAACCGACATCAGGGTTGTGTGGGATGCTTTAAAGGCATATCTTAGAGGAATTCTGTGTAAAGAAGTTAAACATAAAAAGAAAGTTTTTCACACCCAGGAAAATCAGTTTAGGAACGCTGTACGCCTAGCGGAACAGGAATGGGAGAAAGACCCTACTACACAGAGTTTTGAGGTATTACAACAGTCTCAAGATGGGTACGCTAAATTCCTAACTGAAAAAGCCCAACATAGACTTTTTTTTTCAGGCCAGAGGAACTTTGTGGAGTCTGGGAGGCCAGGGAAACTAGCACAGTTTTTGAAGGTGCAGAAGGGGAACATTTATATTGTGGCCCTATATGACGCACAGGGGAGATTAGTGAATGATAAAGTAGGGATTAAGAAGGTAGCAATGGAATTCTACTCCTTATTATATGCATCTGAACATGAGGTTGAGACGGAGGACGGAAGCACCTTTTTGATAGATTGTGATTTACCTAGGGCTTCGGCCCTACAGAGGGAGGGGCTTAATGGCCAGCTCAGTTTGGGTGAATTGAAGGAGGCTCTCGACAGCATAGGTGGTTCTTCCACACCTGGTTCCGATGGTCTTCCATTCAAAATTTATAGAGAATTCGGGGAGGTCTTCTTACCTTTCTTGCTTGAGTTATTTAATAAATCCTGTTTGAAGGGGACCCTCCCGATCTCTATGTGTGAAGCCAATATTGTCGGATAAGGACCCGCATAAAATTGAGTCGTATCGACCCATTTCTCTTCTAAATACGGATTGTAAAATCCTGGCCAAGGTACTGGCAAGAAGGCTGTCTAGAGTCTACTCAGATTTGATTGGAAAAGACTAGGCTGGTTTTATGGTTGGGAGATCCATTTTTAACAACATCCACAAGGTGTATGCAAATATTCAAGTGGGAGACGAGGCCCCCCATTCCATCCTTTTGCTTGATGCTATGAAAACTTTCGACAGGGTGGAATGGGGGTACCTCTGGATTTGTTTGGTTTAGGGGCTAGATTTATCAGTTGGGTGAGATTGCTGTACTCAAATCCTATAGCTAAAATTATGATTAATAATGAATGCACAGAGAGTTTCTCCTTGTCAAGGGGAACAAGAAAGGGGTGCCCCCTATCCCCCCTTCTTTATAATTTCTACATTGAACCACTAGCTCAGAGGACAAGACAAGATGAGAGAGTTCAGGGTTTTCGGGATGGAGGGATGTAGAAATAAATTATTACTTTATGCGGATGACATTTGAATTTTTGTTAAGGACCCACAACGGGGAGTTCCAGACCTGATAGACTTAGTTGCTGAATTTGGTCGATTCTCGGGTGTCAAGGTTAACTGGGATAAGTCATCAGAACTCCCACTGGCCACGGAGAGGGGGGTGGGGAACCTTCGGTGGGGGAGGTAGAAGTAGTGGAATATCTGGGGGTAAAAATATCTAAAGATGTGGGTAAATATGTAGATTTGAATATTAAACCTCTGATAAAAAAAAACTAAGAAAAAAATAGATATCTGGCTCAGACTCCCATTAGGGATGGTGGATAGAATTGCAATAGTAAAGATGGTACTACTTCCCCAGTTCCTCTACTGCATACTACTGGTGTAGGGCAGGAAAAAGGTTAGATTGAAGTATCGAGCCCTGGTGAAAAGGGAGGGGGAGGGTGGTCTGTCTTTGCCGGACCTTGGGCTCTACTTTCTTGCGGTTGGGGCCCAGGGCCTGGCAAGATGGACATCCTCGCCAATTGTGTCCTATATTCTCTCTTGTTTGGAGGAGTTCATAATTTTTTGGAGATTTTGGAGTCAGGTAGAATGTTGGAATGTATTCGCTTACCACAGTCTTTTGTTCATTTGTATGATAAATCATGGAAAAAATTGAAAGCTTTATGTGGGATTAAGGGTAGTTTACCTTGCACACCACTTCGGAATAATCGGGAGTTAGGGGAGTTTTCTGCAGTAGATATAGCACGTTTCTGGGAGGTTAGGGGAGTTAGACTGGTAAATCAACTGTTTAAGGATGGGATGCCTTGGGAGTTTCAGGCTCTTAAATCAAATGCGTCGATCACGGATGGTCACAAGTTTAGGTATATGCAAATTGTCAGCGCCTATAGGGCGACGGAAAATAAGAATACATTTTTTGTCACTTCTCACAGGATAATTGAGTGTATTCAGGAGGGGGGTGAGGGGACAAAAATACTCACAAAAATATCTAGGTTATTGGTTAGTGAATATGTAGTCCCTAAATTATTTAAGGTTAGGGCCAGGTGGGAGGAGGCCTTGGAACGGATCCCGGATGAGATCTGGGAACTGACCATTCTAAATTTAGGTAGGGGGTCAGTTGGAATGGCACACAGGGTGATACATTTTAAGCTTTTTTATTGGCTCTATTATACCCCAAGGATAATTTCTAAGTTTGGGAAGGGGGGAACCCGGTGTTGTAACAAATGTGGTCTGCTGGGGGCTGACCTTGTACATCCTGTCTGGTCCTGTCCCAGAGTGCAGGAATTTTGGGGAAGGGTTTTGACCATGTGGAATCCTGTCTAAATAAAGAGTTCCACCTAACAGCAGTAGAGGTCATCATCTCCAGGCATTGGATTGATGTCTCGCCCCCTCTTTATGAGGAGTGGGGAAGGGTAGTAAGTAAAATTAGGAGTTATGAGAAATTATCATCTAAATCATCCAAGAAGGCTGCAAAACGGTTTAACACTATCTGGCAGTTTTGGAAGGAACCATAATTTGAAGTATTGTAGTGTAGGGTTTTCTCCTTTTTTTTTTTTGTCTTGGCTGTGGCCGGGAGAAAGAGTGTGTGTGTGTGTGTGGGGGGGGGGGGGGGGGGGGGTTGTGGGGTTTATGATAGATGTTTCTAACTCATTTTGCCTTTTATTAAGGTAGTGTGAACTCATTTTATTGTTGTTTTTGGATAAAATACTTTTGGATAATAACATTTTATTTGTTATTGTTTTTGGATAAAATTAAAACTTAAAAAAAAAAAATCAATCAATAACTTTCATGAACCAGAAAATGGCAGCAATAAATAGTATAAGTTGTCCTGCAATAAACAAGATCTTGTATGGCTATGTGGGCAAAAATAAAACAACGGTGCAACTCTTGGAAGGTGGCAATGAAAATGTAGGAAAATGGCTTGGTCATAGGCCAGTCACTAAGGGGTTAAGACTATACATAGAAGGGCTGTGTCCATTCATTAGGAATATTGAGAGCACTATATTGTATTTCAGATTTAGATTGCCTCTCGGGTATATCCTGACATGAGAAGACAGAAGGATGATCTTAGAACAAAGTCCAGGTATAATAAGAAAACAGAATGTGTATCCAGTCTGTGCTGTCTCCATTCATATCCTGAATATAATGGAGGGACAGGTGCTCTATACATCTGGATGATAAAGAAGGAAACCGGTTGTTCTACCCCCGTATGACAACGCCCCTTCACTGAGGTTTGGCAGGTCCCATCACATCATGTCGCTTACATTTCACACTGTCTACAGCCATTCCTCACATTATTCTCTATGAGTTTGCTCATCTTGGCATAAGTTTCAGTCCTTTCCGGGTTGGGCTGTCCTATATATCAGAGGAGTTCCCCTTTAATTGCGCCATTAATCTGTACATTCTACAGTCTCCATTACTGGTGTCTTCAGTCTGCATGTATGGCAGGCTGCATAAGTGAGTTATCCCCATCCCCAGGGGACTGTAGTTTATTAGATAGAGTGCTTCAATCTGACAGACAAAGGCGGCGGAGGCTGGTGCGTATTGATTGGAGGTGGGCGGGTGGGGGGTTAACGCTAATGACAACAAATAGGAGGCTATTGTCTTGGTGTCAGTAATAAGTATTTCCAGACAATGTATAAAACTGGCTATACGTTAGTCAGTCTTATATAGTCTTTATGGGGGAGATTTATCAAACATGGTGTAAAGTGAAACAGGCTCAGTTGCTCACGGCAACCAATCAGATTCCACCTTTCATTTTCCAAAGAGTCTGTGAGGAATGAAAGGTGGAATCTGATTGGTTGCTAGGGGCAGCTGAGCCAGTTTCACTTTACACCATGTTTGATCAATCTCGCTCTGTGTGTTTTACTTAGTTCCATTTTACTATGGTAGCCAGTTTGGCAATAGTGACAGGTGGTCTCCCATTCACACTGACGCATGTGTTCTCAATGGGAAGAGGGAAGAACGTTTCCAAAACAATAAAAGGACTGGCTGATGTATATATAGCTATAATTTGGATGTATACTGATATATGGGGAGAGTTATTAAAGATATAGACCAACTTTTTAGCATCAAAAAGTCATGAAATTTTGCGCAACAACATAGCTGCACAAAATTTTGTGAATTTTCCAGGAGGTATGCCAATCATGCCTACTTCATCTTATGCTGAAAATAGGCATAACACTCCATTCCGTGGCATGTAAGAGGTTAAGTAGTGATGCAATAGCATCACTACTTACCTTCTGGGGCTGTACAGTAAAGAGTGGTGCATAGCGCACTGCTCCTTACAGTACATGAGCAAGGAATCCCCTCATAAAGCCAGGATTCTCTGCTATGTATGGGGTTTTCTGCCCAAGAACAGAAAGCTTTTTTAAATGACCCCCTTCCTTTTAAGTGACCCCCTTCCTTGCTGGGGCGGCCACAGTATGCTTTCTGTGGGGGGTGAAATCATACTTACCATGTCTCAGCTTACCTCGTCTTTCTTTATTAAACCAGGCAGGTAAAAAAAACAAACAGCGACAGCCTAGTAATACCAGGGTGGAAAGGCCCATTTATTTTGCCCGTTTGCAGCCTAATTATACTAGCCTTTTACCACCTGTCCAGAGGACCATTCCATGACGCTCCGGAACTACTGGCACCCTGCTCTTCCCAGTGCCCCTGAGGCGGTGGGTACTGGGGTAATAATTTGAGGGTTGGTGTTAGCCTTTTTTTTACAGGCTAATACTAGGCCCCGACTTAATGGATGCCATTTATTAGACAGCTTCCACTACTAAGCCTGTAAAATATATATATATATATATATATATATATATATAAACACAATACACCAAGATTTTTTTTTTTTAAATAAAAACACCCTTACACCCTTATCCCCGATAGTGAATTGCACTTTCAATAGACCATAAACAATAGTAGAAATAGACCACACACAGAAAAATCCCCTATTGATAAATCTCATTGACAAAGTGTATAGATACTGTATGATAAATAAATATACACTTGCAAGGCCACTGCTTGTAGAGCAGAGTGGTAGTTGATCTCCTAGACAACGAGCTGTCAACAATGGGAGGGAAACAGCAGCATATCAGGAGAAAGATACAATATTGCTAAATGAATACAAGTATTACTATATTAGCTGAGATAGGAATACCCCTTTAAGGCTCCCTTCTGATAACATGGAGATGATACCATACAGAACAGGCCTGAAATAATCAGTGATGACAGACGTAAACCCACCCTGGATATTACTGTCTGCTGCCTAATGGAAGTGCATGCATTATACATTATGTAGCTGACATACATGACCCCAGTAATGGATTGTATATTATGACATGTGCATACTGATCACATTATTTCTGTTGTCTGTATACACAATTCCCTGCTTGTGTTCAGCCCAGTCCAATGGAAGCATAAACAAAGACGATGTTACCAAGCGTTTTATAAGTTATATATGTACGCTATGAATTAGCATCTTATTTACTGAGACTGTGTTTTCATATTTGTGTTCAGAATGTGTTCACAGCCTTAGGGCCAGTTCACACTGAGTAAAATCCGCAAGGAGCGGAGGCCCTTATAACCTTTTTTCATTAACAGGATTACACATGTCGCTGCCCTCTGCCCCTCTTTTTTTTCTCCTTCCACATAAATATTCTCAATGGGGAGGGGGAAGCCAGACAGCTCTTGCGGCAAATTATCTCTCCAAAAAAACAAAGGGGCCTGACAGTCAAATTCCATCACAACCGAACACTACCTCCCCAGCATCAGGAGACCCGACATCAGTATAAAGCCAACATCAGCCGGCATTAGTATAAAGTGTATGGAAACCTTAAAGGGTACTTAAAAGTTTTTATATAGTGCTGCCCTCATATAAAACATATTAAAAATCTTGGGGGAGATTTATCAAACATGGTGTAAAGTGAAACTGGCTCTGTTGCCCCTAGCAACCAATCAGATTCTACTTTACATTCCTCACAGACTCTTTGGAAAATGAAAGGTGGAATCTGATTGGTTGCTAGGGGCAACGGAGCCAGTTTCACTTTACACCATGTTTGATAAATCTCCCCCCTTATTTTTACCTCTTCATAATCCCCGGTGTCCTCCCTCAGTGTCTCTAGGTCTCCGCTGACTGCAGTCACTGCCTCTTCCGAGACAATCTTGCTCGGCCAATCACTAGGCACGACACTGTCCTGTCTCAGTCAGTGTTGGTCGAGTTTGTCTTAAAGGACACTGGGGGAGCACAGAGAGTTATAGATACAACGTTTATTATGTTTTATATTACTGTAGCATCATATAAAAAGTATTTAAGTGCTGAAGTGGCCCTTTAACCCTTTGAGGACCAGGCCCAAAATGACCCAGTGGACCGCGCAAATTTTAATCTTAGTGTTTCCATTTTTCCCTTCTCCCCTTCTAAGAGCTCTAGCACTTTCAGTTTTTTATCTACAAGGCCATGTAAGGGCTTATTTGTTACAGGAATAGTTGTACTTTGTAATGGAGTCTTTCATTTTACCATCACATGTATGATGGAACCCCAAATATATTATTTATGAAGATATAAATTGTTGAAATCGCAAAAAAGAATGCAATATGGTAACGTTTGGGGGGTTCCTGTGTCTACGTAATACACTATATGGTAAAAGCGACATGATACTATTATTCTTTAGGTCAGTCCGAACACAACCACATGCAGGTTACACAGATTCTCTAATGTTATATATTTTTTTTAAATGAAATCCTTTTTTTTGGCAATTAATTATAAATAAAATGGGACTATTGTGACGCTTATAACGGTTTTATTTTTTCACCTATGGGGCTGTATGTGGTGTCATTTTTTCCGCCATGATCTCTAGTTTTTATTAATACCATATTTGTGAAGATTGGACGTTTTGATCACTTTTTATTAATTTTTTTTATATATAATGTAACATAAAATCGGTAATCTGCGCACTTTTTCCCCTCTTTCCGTGTACGCCGTTTACCGTTTGCAATGACGCTTGTTATATTTTAATAGATCGGACAATTACGCACGCTACGGTATATTATATGTTTATTTGTTTATTTATTTTTATATGTTTTATTTATATAATGGGAAAGGGGGGTGATTTCAACTTTTATTGGGGGAGGGGTTTTGGGGTAGTGTGTTAGTGTTTTTAACTTTTTTTTTTTTTACACATTTGAAGTCCCTTTGGGGGACTTTTACATCCAGTACTTGGATTTTTACACTGACCATTGCTATGCCATAGGCACAGCATTGATCAGTGTTATCGGCGATCTGCTCATTGAGCCTGCCTGTGCAGGCTTAGTGCAGCAGATCGCCGATCGGACCGCACGGAGGCAGGTGAGAGACCTCCGGCAGTTCGTTTTACCGATCGGGACCCCCGCAGTCACACTGCGGGGGTCCCGATCGGTAAGTGACAGGGGACTCCCCCTGTCACTTACACTTAAACGCCGCGGTCGCGCCGCGATCGTGGCGTTTAAGGAGTTAATGACACGCGGCAGCGCGATCGCTGCAGCGTGTCATTACCGGTGAGGTCCCGACTGCTCACTGCAGCCGGCCCCCACCTCCTATGAAGCGCTCCGCTCCGGAGCGCGCTTCATAGGGGGAGAAACACCCAGGCAGGCCCGTATCTGCCATGAGGCGAGGTGAAGTGTTCGCCTCAGGCGGCAGATAACAAAGCCCTTGAGGGGGGGCGGCATCAGTGTCCTGTGTCCTTATCATTACAACTAGTTACGGCTCAGTGCCCAGACGTGTTTCCTGTCAGTTGCCTCATGAGAAGCGCTGAGGAGGCACTGGAAGCCTCGTATTCACAGGTATTCACATTACATAAGACACAGATATAGTGTCACCTGCTGTTAACCCTTTCAATAATGCAGAGTTATTATACTCTGCATCACTTACACACTGTAGAAAAGAAAAAGTTAACAGCAGCGGGGACGCTATATTATGTCTTCTCTGCACGGCCGACCTCCGAGCTGACCTCAGCACAGTGCAAGAGCAGGAGAAGAGGCAGAAAAGTAATGTTCTGCTCTGCTGTTAACTCTTTCTGTATTGCAGAATGGAAGTGATGCACAGTAATACTCTACATTCTGCAGTACTGAAAGAGTTAACAGAGCAGCCCGTTTTATGGCTCTTCTCTGGCTCCTGAGGTCAGAGGTCAGCAGTTGTAGATTGTTATTTGTTTTGAAGCTCCCAGGGGGCCCATAGTGGCTCAAACAGTTAAAAAAATCTGGTCACCGCACAGAGCACACTGTTATCTATAGTGGTGTCCCATACACACCGAGGTGCTGCACTGTGCCTGTCCTGGATCTTCTCTCCCTGACTATTGCTCTGAGGGAGGGGCGCTTTGTCAGTTTTCGCCTCAGGCGGCAGAAAAGCTAGAATCGGCCCTGCACCCAGGGCGTACAGTTACTCCCTAGGTCGTCTGGGGACAGACTTCCATGGCGTAACTATACGCCCTGGGTCGTCTAGGGGTTAAGTGGTGAAGGCTTCTTTGACAGTCACCCTTTATTCCAGCCTAATCCGGCTTTGCAGTTTTACAGTTTGTTCAGATTGTTAAAAGTGTGGTTTTGAAGTAGAAACTGCCCCAATTTTCATATTAAAAACACACAGTGTCACTTAAAGGGAACCTGTCACCAAGACAGTGCTATCTAATCTATTGCCATCATGTTATAGAGCAGGAAGAACTGAGCAGATTGATATATATCTTTGTTGGAAAAGATTCAGTATAACTTGTAAATGTTGAGTGAAATCCCTGCTCATTCTGTGTGAAGGAGTCCAGTGGGCGGAGTCACTCAATGGGCTGGACTCTTTAGCATGAAAACATCAGAGATTTCAGTCAATAAATTACAAGTTATGCTGAATCTTTTCCCATAAAGATATATATCAATCTGCTCAGCTCCTTCTGCTCTATAACATGATGCATGTAGCACTTTCAGGGTGACGGGATCCCGTTAAAAAAAAAAAAAAATCCTATTGACTTTAATTGGAGACTAGGAATTTAGAGAAAAAGAAGTAAAAGGAATAGTCCACAGTCTAAATCTAAAATACCCACAGGTATTGAATAGCTGCAGAATTCTGTACATTTGCTTATCATGTGCTTGTTATATAGTGGTGCCTTGGATTACAAGCATAATTCGTTCCGGGACCGTTCTTGTAATCCAAATCCACTCTTAATCCAAAGCAAATTTTCCCATAAGAATTTATTACTCTGAATAACATAGAAAACAGATGAAACAAAAATTCAGAAACAGCAGAATATGTGATATTATAAGTTACTGTACAGTAATGGAGAGGATGGGAACCACAAGGACTGACAGAGACTGCAGGGAGCATGAAGGAATGAGCAGGGCAGATGTGTGCACATACATGCAGCGCTCTCTGTCCGGGGAGAGAGGGGTTACAGCTATGGAGAGATTACCTCCACAGTCAA
This sequence comes from Dendropsophus ebraccatus, assembly GCF_027789765.1. NCBI lineage: Eukaryota > Metazoa > Chordata > Amphibia > Anura > Hylidae > Dendropsophus > Dendropsophus ebraccatus. Next base: position 74,900,706 of record NC_091465.1, on the reverse strand, counting down.
GCCTCTTTGTATAGCACACCTTGGGGCACACCTACCAAATAAAGTAAAATACCGAAAAAAAATGTAATTCAGTGACTAACAGGTGAGGTCTTCTTTGATCTGAGGCAATCGCTCTCTGTTTCCTCTCCATCTGGCCCAGACCACCATGATGATTTCTTCAAGCTACAATTCTTCTCTTCAGAACCTGTGAGACAAACATCTTAGGCTCCGCACATTTTCAGCAACTTCCTTACCTTTTCCCCATCCATAGGCTCCCATACAGTAGTAATTCTGCTGCTTGGTGTCATTTGCAGTAAAGTAAGGAGGTTTGTGGGTCCTGTACTGTGCCCCCCATATAGTAATAATGTCCCATATAGTAAAAATGCCCTCTGTCCCCATAGTAATGCCCCCTGCTCTGCCTGCCCCCATAGTAATGTCCCCTGCCCCATAGTAATGTCCCCTGCTCTGCCCCCATAGTAATGCCCACTGCTCCCATAGTAATGCCCCTGCTCTGCCCCCCCCTAGTAATGCCCCCTGCTCTGCCCCAAAGTAATGCCCCCTGCTCTGCCTGCCCCCATAGTAATGTCCACTGCCCCCATAGTAATGCCCCTGCTCTGCCCCCCTAGTAATGCCCCCTGCTCTGCCCCATAGTAATGCCCCCTGCTCTGCCTGCCCCCATAGTAATGTCCACTGCCCCCATAGTAATGCCCCTGCTCTGCTCCCCCTAGTAATGCCTCCTGCTCTGCCCCCATAGTAATGCCCCTGCTTTGCCCCCCCTAGTAATGCCCCCTGCTCTGCCCCATAGTAATGCCCCCTGCTCTGCCTGCCCCCATAGTAATGTCCACTGCCCCCATAGTAATGCCCCTGCTCTGCCCCCCTAGTAATGCCTCCTGCTCTGCCCCATAGTAATGCCCCTGCTCTGCCCCCCTAGTAATGCCCCCTGCTCTGCCCCATAGTAATGCCCCCTGCTCTGCCTGCCCCCATAGTAATGTCCACTGCCCCCATAGTAATGCCCCTGCTCTGCCCCCCTAGTAATGCCTCCTGCTCTGCCCCATAGTAATGCCCCTGCTCTGCCCCCCTAGTAATGTCTCCTGCTCTGCCCCCATAGTAATGCCTCCTGCTCTGCCCCATAGTAATGCCCCTGCTCTGCCTCCATAGTAATGCCCCTGCTCTGCCCCCCTAGTAATGCCCCCTGCTCTGCCCCATAGTAATGCCCCCTGCTCTGCCTGCCCCCATAGTAATGTCCACTGCCCCCATAGTAATGCCCCTGCTCTGCCCCCCTAGTAATGCCTCCTGCTCTGCCCCATAGTAATGCCCCTGCTCTGCCCCCCTAGTAATGTCTCCTGCTCTGCCCCCATAGTAATGCCTCCTGCTCTGCCCCATAGTAATGCCCCTGCTCTGCCTCCATAGTAATGCCCCTGCTCTGCCCCCATAGTAATGCCTCCTGCTCTGCCCCATAGTAATGCCCCTGCTCTGCCCCCCTAGTAATGTCTCCTGCTCTGCCCCCATAGTAATGCCCCTGCTCTGTCCCCCTAGTAATGTCTCCTGCTCTGCCCCCATAGTAATGCCCCCTGCTCTGCCCCATAGTAAATGTCCCCTGCCCCCATAGTAATGTCCTCTGCTGTCCCATAGTAATTCCCCGAAATAGATGCCCCCTGCGCTGCCCCCATAGAAATGCCCTCTTCTCTGCCCCCCTAGTAATGCCCCCTGCTCTCCCTCAACACAAGAAAATTAAAAAGAATAAAATCATACTCAACTTATCTAGGAGGACTACAACTCCCAGCATGCCCAGCCTGTTATGGGAGATTAGAGGACATTATAGGAGATATAAGAGGAGAACTCCCAGCATACAGAGGGGAGGTATAATGAGCCCCGCCACCTCATGTCACATGACAATGATCACAGGTCCTTCATCCACCAGCATCCTCTCCCGTTCTCAGCCCCGCCCCCTTATGATGTCACCACAAGTCCTTCCCCATGGCTCGGCAGCAGACAGGCAGGTCCTTTACCCTGTAGCTGTCGTTATCAATGTGCAGGGCCGGCGTCAGCACCCGGCTCACTGCTCGGGCAAGTGTCGGGGCCCCTTGAGCGGCTGTGGGCCCCGACACTTGCCCGTGTAAGCCGGGTGCTGACGGCGGCCCTGTCCACAGTACTGTCCCCTGATGTAAGCCCCAGCCTGAAGTGGATCTGCTATGATTTGGAAGGTGAGGAAGACTTCCTGGGTCAGAGTACAGGGCTGTAGACCCCGCTATGCAGATCATGCTCCTCCCCCCCTCCCACCCAGTGCAGGGAGCTCTTAAACCAAAGCAATGCTTTTAAACCAAGTCACAATTTTGAAAAACTGTGAGCTCTTCAACCAAAACTCTCCTAAACCAAGTTACTCTTAAACCAAGGGACCACTGTATATTATATGACATTGCATTCTCCATATATAAAGTGGGGGTCCTATGGTCCTTGTTGGCCAGGGATGTGTTTATAAAGCAGGGGGGGTACACACATTATTTGGGAGGGGGGGAGCATATCACAATAGCACATTGTATTTACCTTTTTCCTGAAGCTATTGTCAAAAATAGACAATTCTGACAGTAAATCTGCCGTAAGAAGGTCACACATTGCACTGTAAGAACTTCACATTAAGAATCATCAATCTCAGGATTAGTGGAGTATTTGAAGGAGCAAGAAAAGACAAGTCAAAGCCATTACCTGTTTCAATAATCGGAGGATCAGGGGTTCCGGATCTACGCTATAGTGTGATAATAGAAGGATAGCTTGTATGGACTTGATATGAAATGTACAGTACAGGGAGTCATGTTCATACCAGTATAAGAAGATATTTATTTGTGTCCTAGAAAGCTGAAAATTGGGGAAAAAAAGGGGAAAAAAATCCTCCACCATTGAGGCCGCTATCACTATTTTTCAAAAAGTCTTTGCAGTTCTTGAGTGCATTCAAGGGGAATGGAAAACATAAAGAAGTGACCTATAGTACCGTGTGTGACAGCATCCTGACAATGATAAATACGTCTAAACGCCTGCATTATGTGACATGAAACCTATGTCACATACAGAGGCATTCCAGAAAATGACCTGTTGAGTGATATAGACTTTCTAATCCTCTACGTGTCTGTTTATAAGCTGTCACCCTTGGTTACGTTCCACCCGGGCATCCACCACTAAGATGTGTCACTCATGCTCCTGTAGTCTCCTAATCTGTCCCATTAGCAATGGCAATTAGCCGTCATTGCAATCAAAGAGGATTTTGGGAAAGTGTAACAGCAAGATCACAATTCAGAGAGGAAAGAAGTCCATCCAGACTCATTTTTTAGCATGTGCTGGGGAGGGGGAGGATAAAAAAAATAACATGCTCTTACCTCCCCCGCTCCAGCACTGGTGGCCACATCCTGCTTCCTGGTCTGAGTGGGGCCACACTACGGCCACTGACTGGCTGAACTGATCTCGACCTGGGTCCCCGCTCAGGCCAGGAAGTGGCCGCGGACCAGAGAGGCAGGATGCCACCACCAGCGCCCCCCTCCCCAGCATAGGTCTGGCTTGATGCCCCCTTTAAATCCATGGAGAGAAGAACAGTACAGGGATGTATGCTATTTTATTTTAAAACATATATGTCATTTGATATGTGGCACAACTCCTTAAAGGGGAACTATCAGCAAGTTAGGCGAATGTAACCTGCTGATAGTTCCCTATTGCGCATGGATCGCTAAGGAGGAAGGTAGCCTCCTCCTCGGTGTTCTTCCCATGCTGTTAGCAGTGCAGAACACCATAAGAAGCACTGCTCCACCACCATAATGCCGATATGGCCTGCTCCTTCTGATGTTAATCAATGGAGCGGGCAGGCCGGATCAATGCTATGGGGGTGGGGCAGTGCTCCGGAATGAGGATTACACTGCTAAGAGCACGGTATCGGCACCGAAGAGGAAGGTAAGAGACATACGACGACCCTTGCACAACAGGGGGCTACCAGCAGGTTAGATTTGTCGAACCTGCTGAGAGTTCCCCTCTAAAGTGAATGCATCACTTTGGTTTTTTACATTAACAGACCAGTGCCAACGCAGGGATTCCAGTGGCGCAGTCCTTTGTTTGAACTGTCGCCCAGTTGCCTCGCACAGCACCCGTCTATTCCCAAGCACTGGCCCGCCCCGGAGCACTGGGGGCTGGCCCGCCTGGCCCCAATGTGACGATCTCCCCTCCCCCCTGCAATGTGCTCCAAGAAGTTTCTTTCAAGCATCTACTACTCTTTCCGTAAACAAATATTTTTAGCTTCTGATCTTTCCCGCAATTAACCGCTCACTGTGTCCTATTGTTCTTGAGTTCAGTAGTTTTAGTTTTTTCTAAAAACACTTCCATCCTGAACCTTATATAGTCCTTTAACATGTTAAGGCTGGGTTCACACTACGTATATTTCAGTCAGTATTGTGGTCCTCATATTGCAACCAAAACCAGGAGTGGATTAAAAACACAGAAAGGATCTGTTCACACAATGTTGAAATTGAGTGGATGGCCGCCATATAACAGTAAATAACGGCCATTATTTCAATATAACAGCCGTTGTTTTAAAATAACAGCAAATATTTGCCATTAAATGGCGGCCATCCACTCAATTACAACATTGTGTGAACAGATCCTTTCTGTGTTTTCAATCCACTCCTGGTTTTGGTTGCAATATTAGGACTACAATACTGACAGAAATATACGTAGTGTGAACCCAGCCTTAAAGATTTCAATCATGTCAGTTTTTCATGCAGATTTTATATATATATATATATATATATATATATATATATATATATATCACCCGTATTATGGCTGTAAGGGTAGTATTACACGGGCCTTGCTAAATTGGCATACATTACCTATCCCAGGTCCAGGGCTCCTCTTGCTCCTCTTCTCCCCGGGTCCCGTGTGCTGCAGCTTCAGAGCTGCCTGTCTTAACTGACAGGCCGCTCAGCCAATCACTGGCCGCCGCCGCAAGAAGAGCCCTGGACCATGGATAGGTAATGTATTTATTTTGCAAATCGTCAGCCGACGGCCGCGCACCGCTATTACACGTAGCGGTGCGCAGTCTGTGGCCGACAATTATAGGTCAGAACTAGAGATGAGCGAACCTCGAGCATGTTCGAGTTTATCCGAACCCGAACGTTTGGCATTTGATTAGCGGTGGCTACTGAAGTTGGATAAAGCCCTAAGGCTATGTGGAAATCATGGATATAGTCATTGGCTGTATCCATGTTTTCCAGACAACCTTAGAGCTTTATCCAACTTCAGCAGCCACTGCTAATCAAATGCCAAACGTTCGGGTTCGGAGGAACTCGAGCATGCTCGAGGTTTGCTCATCTCTAGTCAGAACGTATATCAACGATCAACCGATGACAGCGATCATCGACTGATCGTTGTGTTTATTACATGGAACGATAATCCAACGGATGGGGTCGATTCGGCTGATTATCGTTCCGTGTAATAGTACTCTAATTCCCAGCTTGGGACTAATGACTTTGGACTAGGACTTGTGGCCATAAAATGGATGCAAAAATATGTTCATCATCTGAAACGCCCTGAGGGTGAATCCATGTGAATAGATTTTATTATAATTTTACCATAAGTATACATGATAGAACTATTTTTTTTTCTATATAAATAAGAGAAAACTGAACCTTTATGTTAAGGAGCCCTTCCATCTATTAGTATAATGATCACAGCACAGTCAAAACAATAAGCCATTTCAGAGTTTGTTGACAATGAATCCGGTTTGAGGTGGAAAAACTGGTCCTTATCTGTCGTCTCTATTCATTACTATGGGGCTCATTAAGTGTCATTTGTTCCTATGATGTCATCAGTTTGCATCTTTTTCTTAAGGTTTTTTTTATATCGGGGATAGAGATGAGCAAACCTCGAGCATGCTCGAGTCCATCCGTACACTCTAAGGTTGTCTGGAAAACATGGATACAGCATGCTCGAGGTTCGCTCATCTCTAATCGGGGAGTAATTGACTGAACAGACTCATGTTGCCCTGTGTTGAAAGGGGTTGGGCAGTATCTAACAGATTGCGTAGGTATAATTTAAAGTGATATTGTCAAACCCCCCCCCCATACTCTATGTGCAGTTCTCCACACCATCCACAAGCTTAGATGCTGCACATATGATATATACATGTATAAAACCCCATTTCTTTATGCTCTAAAATGGCTTCAAATCATCAGTGGACAGTGTCCAATGGGCGGGGCTTCATGACAGTTGTGCCCTCTACCCAGCCAACTTCCGTGAAGCCCCGCCCAGTTGACACTGTTAACCAAGAATCAAGGGGGTGACTGTTGCACTCTTCTCCCGCCTCTAATCTGTGGGGTTATGAACACCCCTGACTAATCAATGTGACAAACGCAGTGGAAGAGTCCAGCAGCATCCATAGTACAAATTGGGTCTTTATCAAGCATAATGCGTGGGTCAAAATGTAACATGTATGTTCTAGTACACTCAATAAAGATTTGTGCTACTTTGGACTCTTTCATTGTTAAGTCGCACCATGTGACCACAGCAGTATAACCATTCAGAGAAAGAAAAAGGACCCAAAATATGTTATATATGTTTATTACCATTGTGATTTATCATAGAACAAATATAAAAACCATGGTGCATAATAAAAGAGAGGCTTGTACTATGTACACATGGGCCTCATAAATGTAAACCAACTAAGGCAGGATGCGGATGTTACCCAAAGTAACCAATCAAATACCAGCTTATAGCACCGGCTGTAGAATAGAAGTAATGTGATTGGTCGCTATGAGCAACAAAGCCACTATTCTTTGGATGAGCTGTAACATAGCAACCAATCAGGGCTCAGCTTTCATTTTGTCAGTGCAGTTTAGAAAATGAATGCTGAACTCTGGTTGCTATGGTAACAAGGCTGCTCTTTCTCTATAGAGATATATACATGAAGGCTATATGGTGTCTTGCCATCCGGAACAGTCTAAAATACAAAGATACACCTTACTTAAACTACAGACTAGAATATTTCTGTGGCTATGCAATATAATTTGAGATATAAAGACATGGGCTATAAATGTAAACAAAAACCATATACGTTATTAGATATCTGACAATAGATCGTGTGTTTTAACAGGATCTGTTGACGGAATGGCGGTCTAATGTATATGGGGGTGGCCTGGGACAAGACAGATTGGATTTTACCACAGAAAATAAGTGACATGAGTTGTACTTGCTGCCGCTTATCTGTTACCCCCATTAAAATAACATGAACGGAGCTGATCGTGCAAGTTTACAGGGGAGTCGGGGTACATGGGTCCCAGTCCATCTAAACTACGGTAGTCATAAATTCACACCGTTCTTTGAGAAGCCATTCTTGTGAACATGGGGTTGTTCCTATAAAAACTGAGGTGGGGGAAGCATGTCTTTTTATATGACTATATCTACTCCCTAAATCTTCTAGTCCAGGCCATCAGCTCTTCATTTTCTTGCCTTCTGCTCACGGGCCATCTGACATAGAGTGCAGGGGCCACAAAAGGTGAGACATACGCAGTCATCGCAGATAGTGCCCTGTAAGAGAAAAGGGGGTGAGAGCGATGTCACATCAAGACAAGTCAACACAATCAACATGACAGAGTACGTAGGGCCGTGATAAGTATTAAAGGAGAACAAGAGTCCGTGGAGCCTCGGTTCTGAGTCTCAAAACACGGGATAGCCAGATATCTGGCTATCCCGTGTTTTGAGACTCACAGCCGGGGCTCCACGGACTCTTGTTTTGCATATTTAAATTTTTGGGGGCATCAGTGGAGTACTTCATTGGATTTTTTTTCACTGATCTCCATGAGTTCAGTGATAACTGTGTTTTGTTGGTTGATTTGTCATTGCCCCAACCAGCCAGAATCCTGCTCCACACTGACGAGGGGCAAATACCCCGAAACTGCTGTCTGTGGATGGATGCCTGCCTTGGCAAGCACTTGTCATGATCGCAATACTCGCACCTTGAGTTAGACATTGACAAAAAGGGGCCACCCTGTTGTTTCCATATTTATGTTCCAATACTTGCAACCAAGTGGGACTTAAGGGGCTACCTATGAGGGTGGTGTGGTGCTCTCCCCATCATGGAGGCACCCCGTGGCAACAGGCTAGTGATGTCTGGCTATCCCGTGTTTTGAGACTCACAACCGAGGCTCCACGGACTCTTGTTTTGCATATTTAAATTTAGGTATTAAAGGAGTATTCCCATTTCATTTTGCTGGGGGTCTGACTGCCGGAACCCCCCCCCACACACACACACACACACTAGGGACACAATTACCAAGTAAAGAATGAAGGGCTTTATGGCCATTTTTTCTCTATGGGACCACTGAACACTTCTGAGTTTAGCCCTTGAAAGCACTTGGTGGCCCCACAGAGACTAAAGGTGCGGTGAGCACCCCATTCATTTTGGGGCAATTACATCCCTTTTCTTGGGATCAGTGGGGGTTAGATCCCCAGTGATATTATGGATAGGAGATAACAAGATGAGATGGGAATAACCCTTTAAAGCTAGATTCACATCTCATTCTAACAGGACATTGGTGGTATAAATAAACCTGTCAAAAGTGTATGCATTGTGATATACTGATAGCGGGCTCACTAAATTTCATAGGTTGACCATAGTCAATGACTATGATAGGTGCATTTACTGCACCTATTTGGTGAGACTCAGCAGTGCAACATACAACATACAAGGTTAAATGAACGGATACATGTGGATAATGGCCTCCTTGGTCCACGGGCAACTTTATTACCTCCAATGTCCAATAGTGTCATGGGTAATATCTAGAGATGAGTCAATGTACGATCGAACCTAAACATGATCGCTTGGCCATTTAATCTCATTGCCTGGAAAAAGAAGGATGCAGCCCTAGGGTTGCCTGGAAAACATGGATGTATCCATCCAGGCAGCCCTAAGGATGCATCCATTATTTCCATGCAGCTGGATTTCACGGCCATTCACTCATCTCTAGTAATATCACACTGCAACCTAAGTCTGATGCTGGAATAATGCATCCATAAAAGTGTACAGCCATATTATACCTCGGCATACCTCCCATTGTATATTGATATTTTTATGGCATTGCCTAAGAGTGTGACATACTACGGTCATATTCTCTCCTAGAAACATTGCTACTAACGGAGAAGATGAAACACCATGCCATACAGCATAGTACAGAGCCAGGGACACCATAACTGTAATAGAAGTCTCACCGGGATGCGGTGTCGCTCTCTTAAGCCAGTACGTAGGGCGAGCACAGTGCCCCCTACCATCGGCAGACAGAAGCACTCCCCAAATTCCGAAGCCACTCTGCAAGCCAAGATCATAGGGCAAAATGTTCCACAAAGACCTGAAGCAGATGGAGACAAAAATATCAACCCAGGATTATATACTGGAGTACATGCACAATATCTAGATACAACTATTTCCTTTCTGCAAATGTAAGATAAGTTGTCATGCTTTAGATAGGCGTTTTGGTATACTTACACAAGGCGGCCATATTGCTATTTTTAGAAATCATGTAAAAAGACTATTATTTAGTATAGCAGGTAGTCTAACAGACTTGCCCTGTCGGATATGGTGTACTTCTTATTCATTATAACCATGATCCAGCTCAGAATAGACATTTTTAGGGGTATTGGGCCTACCCAAATATTGAGTTAATTTAGTTATGTGATGGATTAGAGGTAAATATTTGATACCTTTTTTTAAGAAAAGGTTGGCGCATGGAAGAGGTTGGTGAGTCAGACACTGGTAATACTTACAGATATTTGTATCCTTAAAACAGTCCATGACAGTAGAAGTCCACTGACTGGCTAGAGGGCTGGAGTTGGTGAATACTTGCACCACTTGAGGTTGTGCGGTGACCGGGTAAGCCATTGGGATCTGCCAAGACATGGATGGAAACAGATGAATATGAAGTCTTCAGTACCAGAGTAACATAGAAACAGGTTGTTGTAAAAAAAAAGCCCCCCCTGGTCTGTCTAGTCTGTCCTTTTTAGTATTTCCCTTAACTAAGTATTTGTTATAACTATAGCACCAGTGAGATACTCTATAGCACATGGTGTCTGCCTCAGTGGGAGGAAGAAATTAAAACTAACCAATATCCCAGTTGCCTGGACTGTAGGCCTGGCCATATGCAGGGCATGCTGAACTACAGGCCTTGTTGGGTTTGGAATGACGTGCACGGTCCACAAGATATTAACAGTTTGAAATCTCCCGGCATCATTATAAATGATGATGCCGGAACCTCCAAACTCTGTTACACAGCACATCGTCCATATTTTTGGACTGTTCACAGAATATGCTAATGCCTCCCAAGCTGTACTCTCTCTATTATCTAAGTCGCAGTGTATGAAGATTTTCCAATCAGAATGTTCCAAAATAGTGCACATGGCATGTCTAAAAAAATGACAAACCTTCCATACTGCTCCACAGCTTCCTTGTGTATCTGGAGTAAGGGGGCTCCCTACAAATGCAGCACAAATAAAGCTACTGACTTGTTATTCGATCCCCATTTTGCCGGCTTGTTAGAACAGGTCCCAATTACAAGGTCTTTGTGACAGACTTCATACAATCGCCTGTTAACAGTGAAAGGATTAGAGAAGTTCGGGTAGAAATAACACGGAGTGGATGGAATGTCTTCTTATTATTTCAGCCTCGATCATTAAGAGAAACCAGGAGAAGGGTAATTATAGGAGACAATGGCCCAATTCACTGAGGTCTCTTCTGAAACATGGCTACCAGACTGTGTTCTGTATTCTCACAGTGGGTATTCTCATGATGCACTGCATTTATACATTTAAGTGATACTGTGCCCCCCCCCCATGTGCCGTTCTCTGCACCATCCACAAGCTTAGATGCTGCACATATGATATACACCTGTATAATATGTGTTTGTGTCTTCTTTCTGCCCTAAAATCTCTTTATTTCATTGGTGGACAGTGTCACCTAGGCGGGGGCTTCTCCCTTTGGTTCCCATTGACGTCCACTGGCTGTCATCTCTGCTGAAAACTGTGTACATCAGTGACCCGGCTCTTCTAGCTGCAACATCGCTTCCCGTCTGAACAATTGGTCGCCCAGCCAGTCAGTGGCTGAGCCGGTGTCCCGCTCCAGTCACTGATTGGCTCAGTGGGCAGTTACTCACCCAAGTACATGACGCTGCAGCTAGGAGAGCTGTCAATTGGACCTGGAATCGGCGCTACGGGGCACGAAGATAGATAAACGTACTTTGTTTATTATTTCCCCACACCCCCTGCCTGTCTGCATTTTTTCAGTTTCGGGGACTACTTTGAAAGTCATTGTCTGCCGCCCGCCCATTGCTCAAAGTAATAGGTGATGCCGACAGCTTATTAAAGTAAGGGCTGCATGGACATTGCTAATGATCTCTATGCAGCCCTTGCCGCCCGATTATCGATCCGCCTAATAGGCTCAGTAGGTAAGTGTTAATCTAGCAGTTCGGCTCTCGCTTACAGCACAAGTTGGCCATCTAATACGGCCTTAAAGGAGAATATTTAGAAAATCCAGCAGCCAGCAGGGGCAGGAGGGAATTTGATAACAAGTATGAACTTACCTCTCCCTGTGCCCCCGGGGTGTACATGTCAGCCAGTCAGTGATTGGGGTGGAACGGCGCTCCATTGGCTCAGTCCATCAGCCGGGACAGGCATTTTCCCCCTAGTCGTGACATCATCACAACTCGAAGGAAAATGCCTCCCCGAGGCTGGTCCTGACGTTCACCGCGGGCTTAAGGAGAGGTAAGTGCCTACTCATTATCAAATTCCCCTGCCGGCTGCTGGATTTTCAAAATCCCCAGACTTCTTCTTTGCAGTAATTCAGCGCGACCAATACACCGAGACATACATACACACATAGTGTATGTAAGCTGGAGCCGCAGATCAGCGAGCAGCTGATCTGTGGGAGTGCTGGGTGTTTGGACCCCACTCATGATATTAAGGACCTATCCTGAACATAGGCCATGAATAAGTTTTGGCTTGTTTCACACATGCATAGTAAAGCCACATTCACGTCCATATTATTGCCGCACGTCCCAGCCCCACCAAGTTTCTAGTGACATAATCAGACCGGGACTTAACGGGTGTAAAATGTGGCTGTGTGATGCTCATGTGAAACCAGCACAATGTAGGCCCTTGTTCAACAGAGTTAGCACCATGCTTTAAACATAAATATGCATAGTCCCTGCTTGCCCCTCCTCTTCCTAGCTCCTCCTATTAAACTTAAAGGGGTTATGCAGAATTAGAAAAACATGGCCACTTTTTTTTTCCAGAAACAGCATGACTCTGGTCTCCAGTTTGGGAGAGGTTCTAAAATTAAGCTCCATTCTCTTCAATGGAACTGACCACATCCAGACTGGAGACAAGAGGGGTGCTGCTTCTGGAAGAAAGCGACCATGTTTTTCCAATCCTAGATAACCCCTTTAATACAGTTCCCAATCTTACCCAATACATTGGACATTTGCAACTAAACTATAATGTTTCACCATAGTAGCCCCGAGGGACATCTCCACGTGAAGCTTTACAGCAGAACATAGTAGCCAGTGGTCAACAAAGGAGCCTTTCTATGATTTATGCCATATGGGTCTTGTGACCATGGACCATTTATGGTGCACAATGGAATTTACAGTAAACCACTTGTATCACAACTAGAAGGGTTTCTAAAAATACTGCCAGAGTCAACAGGCCGGGAATGGCTGCATCTCTCAGCAGAACGGCCAAAAGAGGCATCGTCTCTAAAGACCCGCGAAGCCCCCAGACTAATAACTGAACCTACAGAGCTGATCTTTGGCTATTAATACTATGGATCTTGCCACCTGCCAGTTGAAGGCATTACCCTTGTCTCCATACATAAAAATAGAATGTATTTTAGGAACATGTCTGAAGAAAATGACATTGGATGAAGTCCTTGAAGCTGGACACTGACTAACAGATTGAGGATCCTACTATAGAATTCCATTGGGAACATTGGATTCTCTGCTACAGCTGAAGTGATACCCCCGTACATAGTTACATATCTAATAGGGGTGAAAAAAAGACAAGAGTCCATCAAGTTCAACCTATACCCTATAGTGTTGATCCAGAAGAAGGCAATAACCCTCATGAGGCAGATGCTTATGAACATTACAGGGAGAAAACATTTCTTCTTAAATCCTGATATAGCAATCAGGATAATCCCTGGATCAACGTCCTAACCCTCTGTGGTTACAATCTATGGCACCATAGCTATAGTCGTTTAAGGAAACCCAGTAAGTGACAATGAATATATTCTAATGCTTTATGGGGCTTTATGGCAACTTTAGTTTAGAAACTGGTAGACAATCCTGCCAATGGAGCTTAACCACTCTAGAGCAAACAAACATGTTGGAGGGTAAAACAATCAATACCTAATTTATCCAAAAATTTTGGGGAAAAGATGCTTTAAATCCCTTTAAGGAAAACTTTTGGAAAAAGTACATGTGTTGTTCCTTTAATGTCTAATGTCTTGAGTAATGACACAAGTGGTGAAAAAACACTAAAGATCCCCATACACTTTAGATTTTAGATGGCCAAACCAACTGCTTATGTAAAATTCAGCAGCCATGAATCTAAGGTGTATGGGGCTCATCCAAACAACCACCGACAGATGATGTCCCATCCCCATGTGCAGCCATGCTGAACATTCCTGTGTATTGGGCCGACAGCTAGCCAGGAAGGGTGGACGCGTGTGTGTGTGTGGGGGGGAATACAACTGACAGCGAACCTCCAGTACTTATCAGCTGCTGTATGTCCTGCAGGGAGTGGTGTATCCTTTCCTGTCTGACTAAGTGTTCTCAGCTGCCACCTCTGTCCATGTCAGGAACTGTCCAGAGCAGGAAAGTTTTTCTATAGGGATTTGCTACTGCTCTGGACAGTTTCGGTCACGGACAGTGGCAGCAGAGAGCACTATGTCAGGTTGAAAAGAAAACAACATTTCCTGCAGGACATACAGCAGCTGATAAATACTTGAAGACTTGAGATTTTTAAATAGAAGTAAATTACAAATCTATATAACTTTCTAATACAGGGATACACGGTGGCTCAGTGGTTAGCACTGTAGCCTTGCAGCGCTAGAGGGCAACATCTGCAAAGAGTTTGTATGTTCTCTCCGTGTTTTCATGGGTTTCCTCCGGGTACTCCGGTTTCCTTCCACACCCAAAAACATACAGATAGGTGAAGTGCTGCGGAATCTGTGTGCGCTATATAAATAAATAATACCAGTTGATTTGAAAATTTTGCCGAAGTACCCCTTTAAGAGGCCACTCCGGCTACAACGATTTACTGATAAATTCTGAATTAATTTTAATTTTTTTAATGATTTAATGATGCTGATTCCTCATCTCTTTTATTCCCCATAAAGGTATAAACATTTCTGTGCAGGTTATATAATGGAGACTAAATAGACTACTTTAGGGTCATAATTTGGTGGAACTTTTTTTTAAAGCCCACATTCACTTCATTTTTCTCCGCCAAGCTTATTTTCTTTCAGTGACATTCATGCTAAGGCAGAGAAGGGGACGAATCCGGCACACATAACAAAGAGAGTGCCCCCCGACCGTAATACAAAAACATTCCAGACCTCTTACCAATACAAGAAACCAACCTGAAGTATCACTAGGCATATATTACCACACAGATGCCATCATGTATTCCCTGCTGAATTGGGAAAGCTGCACAAACCTACTACCATTTATTTCGATGTCACAACCTTGTGGGATGTTTTCGCACATGCAGAAACTATTAAGTGACGTCACTTGACTTGTGAAGGTGAATTCTAGACAGAAAAGCAGATGGTTTGTTGCATATGGTTCCACCCAGTGGCCTAGCTACCATAATGGCAGGGTAGGCAGCTGCTATGGGGCCCTTGCAGCAGGGGGGGCCCCCGGGAAGAAGGTAAGAGCCGTCCTCCCTCCCTCTCTCTCTATGTGTATATATACTGTGTGTATATATATATATATATATATATATATATGCACAGTGCTTTGTGTTGTGGGGAGGGGGGCCCTTACAGTTTTTTGCTATGGGGCCCTAGCTACACCCCTGGTTCCACCCAATTAAATTAAGATATTTAAAATCTGTAGTGTGAACAAGCACATAGAATGTTAGGAACTCCGTTACTTAGATACGGCATGTCATGACATGTAATGTCATTGAAAGGTGGGAAATATTCTTTCAAGTTGAGTAAGACCATAACACAGTCACATTTTTGTATCCTGGCCTGACCATATATCTAGACACCAAGACTGATAGCTTTGTGGATGTCTATAATGCCATCAGTTCTGGTCATGAGACTCAGCGACTAGGAAATAGACCTTAATATCCTATGAACCCAAAACATTCGGGGGTATTAAAACCGGGCTTGCTCCATATAGGCGTTATGTTAAAGTGGTAATCAAGGGATAGAAAAAAAAAAGAGCGCCACTCCTGTCCTCGCTGAGGAAAAAAGCAGCCATGTTTTTCTAAGCCTGTATAACCCATTTAATCATCTTGTACTTATAAAGAGGTATTTCCATCTTATGAAGTTATCTCCAAGCTGATTGGTGGGGTCCAACCTCTCTGGTCATTCTGGAGGCAGTTTTTTCCCTATTCTCAGGATTAGTGGAATACCGAGTTTTTCGACCCCCGCTGACCGGCTGATAATCCCCAGCTGCTGTATACCTGGTGTTTGTAGTGCCGGTCTTCTTTTTGCTGTGAGCAAATCAAATATGCTAATCCGCTCCCTAGGAGCACTGGGGGCGTTCCTCGGCACCGCTGAACAGCCCCTCAACCCGCCCATTGCTTCTTTTGGTGACGCCTACTATGCATAATTATTAGGGGTGGCCGAGAGTTCCTGCGGGGCGGGTGCTGGATCAGCGAAGGCCATGTGGGCATGCTGGGGGAGGTGTCACCAAGCTGTGGGAGAATAGCGGTAGCGAGGCAGGAGCAGCATCTGTTTAAACTAGGTGCCAGCTGCCATGCGTAGTAGGCATCACTGAAAAAAGCAGTGGGTGGGCCCAGAGGGGTGCTCGGCATCGCCCCCAGTGCTCCTAAGGAGCCGAATAGCATATTTGATCTTAATCAAATTGCTCAAAAACTGTGTGAACAAAAGGAAAAAGAAGACCAGCACTGCAAACATCGGCTACACAGCAGCAGAGGGATATCGGCAGGTTCGCTTGCATGAACCTGCTGACAGTTCCCCTTTAAGGCTATGTTTCCACTACTACGGGATCATAGCAGGGGAAGGCAGCTGTCTTTTAATACTGATGGCCGCAAATAATGATCATGATAATTGTTAACAGCCGCCTTTCCCCAATATAGGACGACACGTTCTCATAGTGGGAACATAACCTAAGGGTCTGAGTTAATTAATACAATGTATATACAGAGCAGGACAAGTTTTGCGCTGTTTTATCCTCAGGCTCCCTGAAAACAGGGTTAAAATTGTCCCTGAAATGCATGGAGCGGTTGATCCTCTACAAATCAGACTGTTATCCCCATCTGTGGATAGGCAATAAACTGTTGAGATGGCAATACTCCAAGCTTAATGTTTAAAAAAACACAAAATACAGCAGAATTGTGAATGCAGCTCTGGAGTAAACTACAGGCTGTAATTCAGGTAAATATATCTATTTTATCATACTGCTAACCTGTATTTGAGGACATAGAAGATTACTAGGGCAGTGCATGACATGTTCTTGGTGGCATTTCTGCATGGGCTTGGCAGGCATGACCTTGTATCCTAATCTTACATTCACACATCTATAATAAATTATTGGTCTTCCATTGGTGTAACAAAATCATGAAAATCCAACACAAGTGATGTGTATAGCGACAATAAGGATTGGTGGTAATGCGATCTTCCAGGAGGGTGGGGTGGGGACGCATTTAACAAGCTTAGCTATGGCACCACATCGCCCCTCTCCCCACCCAAGTGAACAACATCTTCCTCCTGGTTCCTTGTAATCTCCACATTCCATCAATCATCACAAAGCTCCCTAGGAGACCACTTTCCTTCCTCCGTACATACAAGAACCAAAGACCCCCATTGTTCCCCTATATTTGTATATATTTTTTGTCTCCTTTTCTCGTCAGCCTATCTCCCAGTGGAGTTTCCATTCTATTTTCCTATAGACGGTGGTCAATTTTACGGAAACGTCTATCAGTGGAGGAGGAGACCACACCAAGACCATGGGGATGACTTGTGCCTAGGATTAGACATATAGCGTAGAGTCTAGTGGAAAACAATTGAAACTCTATTTATAGGAGGTCTCCAAGCGAGGAAAGAGAGTCTCCTATGCACCAAAAGTGGTGGTCATTCCTATTAGTAGTTTAATTCCCAACCACAATCCCAACCTCAATACATTTACACGCAGAACCTTTTCCCGCACTTACTTGTTGTGGAGGTGCAGACATGTTTCCAGGTGAAGATGCTTTCTAAGAAGTGAGAAGAATGTATTGCCCTTGGTACTGCTGTAGGGAACCACTCAATAACATCTGGGAAGGAATCCAACAAAGATGCATCAGTAGTAAAGTTACCAGCCCCCTCACTCATGCCTACTCCCAGCTCCGGCCCCTTCACAACCCCCTACTCAATGCACGGCATCTGTTTTTCATCTCTCTCTCTTTACAACTCCCCTCCCCATACCTTTGACGTATTTTTTTTCTAACCTTGTTTGAAGCTGTTAAATGAAACCTTCACTGCTTGTTTTTCTTCCTCACATACCCTAGAGAGAGGAGGATGACGGTCAGTCTTTTTTTTTTTCCTCCGTGAATGTAAACAAAATTCTGTAGAATTTCATCAAATAAAGCAGGTCTGGTGGTAATTATTAGGAAATTACTGGGGAAATCTGGCTTGAAGGGTTCAGTTAGCCTGCAGCACCTCCGCAGGGGAAAGGAAGTATTACATGGTGTCCAATGAAATCAGTAGGGTGTCTGTGGAATGGATGAACATGCTGGGTCCTGCGGAGCAAGAACACTTTTTGTTGCTAAGTTTCAATTGGGCAAATTGATAAAGGCTCCTATACATATTAGAGAAAAGGTCAGCCAGCCCCTCCAATTTTGCATGACTGGGCATCTATCTAATGTGAATGGGACTTCACAAAAAAGACTTTAAAAAAAAGAGACAAAATACAGGAAGTCCCAGTCCTTTGCGCACTCACAGTCATGGCTTGGTATTGACTTTCCTGAGCATGCTTGAATTGGAGAAGTCTTCACTGCATATGTATACAGCTCAGCTGCTGCATGTCCACATTCAGTAGCAGAAAATCCTGCTCGTACTCTATGGTCAGCTCTCCTGTCACACAACACCAAAACCTCTGTAACCACACAGTGACATTATACTGACTGAATTGTTGCATAACAGAGATCATTGTCTCCTGGTAAGCTGCAGAGCTGATAATTTGATTAGCAAAAGTTAATAATATAATATTATATAATAGGTAAAGCAAATGTACCATCAGGTTCATCACTTTTTTTTTTTTTACATTACACGGTTGGCGCCAGCGCGGGGATCCCCAAGGGTGCAGTCCTTTTTTCAAAATGCCACCTGGTGCCAAAGTTCTTGTGCATCGGCAAGGCTCTATGCCCTGGAGGCGGGTCCAGCGTGACGATATCTCCTCCCCTCTGTGACGCACCTCCATTAGAATCAACGGAGGTGCAGCACAGAGGGGAGGGGATATTGTCATACTGGGGGGCACCGCTCCCGCCTCCATAGAGCCTGACTGGTGCAGACAGTGCAGAGTGTGGGAACCTTTGGGCTCTATTACACACACAGATTATCTGACAGATTTTTGTAGCCAAAGCCAGGAACAGACTATAAACAGAGAACAGGTCATAAAGGAAAGACTTTTCTCCTCTTCTCAAATCCATTCCTGGCTTTGGCTGCAAAAATCTGTCAGATCATTCTGTTGGTGTAATAGGGCCCTTAGAATGATTTAAAAAATGAGGGAAATGGATATGGTGCTATTGAATTCCTCTTTCCCTCTTTATGCCACGGAAACTATGGTTTGTGCATGATATCCCAGACTAGAGTAGACCCTTTAATCAATAGATTGCTATATATTTATGTAACTGAGTGAGCCTGCCATGTCACATCTCCAGACCAGGAAGAGGCTGGACACCGGGGGACCTGAATGATGGATTATGGGCAACTGAGCTGGAGAGAGGGGGGTAAGTGGATGTTATTTTTACCCATCCCCCTCCCTGGGCCTTGCTGAAAAAGGGGTCCTGGCCAGAGCACCCCTTTAACTGGTATTGATTATTGTGGAATATTTTGGCCTAAAGCTACGAAGAACATTTTCAAACCCTTCTTGTTTCCCATAGAATGAGCGCTGCAGTAACTCGTGACATGCTAGTAGTGTGTAGTATAAGGGGCCCTTGTCACTGAGTAACAGGCTTGTATTGAGGAATGAGTAACACAAATTGTTAGGATTGTTAGGCAGTAACAGATTAGCAATTGCATTTATCTGTACTATACCTCATTAGAAATAACCCCTATTGGTGATGGTACGAGCCCACTGTCATGAGATTGTTTGTTTGTTTGACAGCCATCTTTGCCAATTCCCCCCACCCCCCACCCAATATACCTTCATACTGGCTCTAGATGTTTTATTATTAAGGAATGGAGAGAAAGTCATGGCAAGACTCCTTTGGTGGTAGATTAGTGTACTATGAAAAAATTATTGGCATCCAACACACATCTTAACCATTGGTGAAGAGTTGGCAGGCCACCATACACAATATGGTCGTCTAGTCCTGCTAAATCACTGTGCCTTACTAACACCTATCAAATGCTTATGGCTAGGTTTAGATTTCTCATATCACTCATGTATAACTGGACCATTCTTTTCCCAGTAAGGGATCCCCTGATGATCCGACTGGGTGGGAAGAAGACTGGGTGGGACAGTAATCTGCTACTAAGTCTCTTCTGTGTGACCATCTAATATTACAGAGGGATGATTCCACTGCGGCTTAGCTGTACTACGTTACATTCATTAATATATAATATCCTTTTTTTTTTTTTTGTTTCGCAACAGCCACACGCACCATATGGGCCTTAACCACAGCGTCAATTGAACGTTCCTTTCTAAGTGGTTATCCAGGGCTTTAATATTGATGCCTAATCTATGGTAGGGACCTGCACCAGTCACGAAAACACATGGGCTGAGGCTGCTTAGGACTTTCCTGTACAGCGGCAACTCCCTTGCAGGTGCTGTGCTAGGGGTAAACATGTCTGGGATACGTGACGGCAGTCAGTCCTCCTATCCTCTGGGTAACCTTCATTCTACTGTACTATGTAAATGTAATTTCTTATCCTAGTTATCTGGTTATAACTAGGGATGGTCCGAACCTGCCGAGGTTCGGGTTCGTATGAACCTGAACTCTCAGCATCAGATTCCCGCTGTCTGGCCGCTCCGTGCAGTGGGTGGATACAGCGGGAGGACCGCCTGGAAAACTAGGATACAGCCTATGGCTATGGCTGTATCCCAGTTTTTCAGGCGGTCCTCCCGGTGTATCCGCCCTCTCCACGGAGCAGGCAGACAGCGTGAATCATTGCCGAGAGTTCGTACGAACCCGAACCTTGGCAGGTTCGGACCATCCCTAGTTATAACCATGATATATTACATTATACAGACTGTATTGAGCATGCCCAGACATCCCAGCATACAATGGAGGCTGACCTTTATGCCTAAAGGGCCCAAGATAAGTTATTTTTAAGTTTCTAATAAAGGAAATTTTGGGCATTGAAGATCTATATTGTACCTCCAACTGGTCTGTATTCTACAAGAGCATTGTTGTTGTACCCCCTGGCCTGGAAACTAAAACATTACCTGACGCAATAAGGCAATTATAGGTGTTGTTCTCCGAGGCCTGACACCACAAGGTGAAGACGGTCTCTCCATTACTGCTGCACGTCTCATGGGAGTCACTACACATGGGCGCTCTCTTTGTTTTTTTCTAGTTAAAGTAGAAGAGTATCAACTCCATAGTCCTTCATGAAGGAACACACCTTAGGTAAACCCTGCTCCAGACAAAGCCAAGCCTGCCTCGGCCTTCATTGTGTTATCATTAATATTGGGAACTTTGATTTCTTACTTTTTTCAGGCAACATGCACTCGGGGCAGTATCCCATAGAAGTACTAATACCGCCCTACCCAAGTGCGACCCCCTCATCACTGCCCTGGCCCAAGAAGACCTGGTGCAAGCATTGTGATCTAAACCATGACTGGCAGAGGACTACAACCCTCAGCATTCTAAGGCTCGTTCATCAGGAAACTGTCAAAATCACATGTCATTTTATTCCTTTTTAGACCAGCACAGGCCCTATTAATGTTAATGGCCCAAGTGTAGTCGACCAATCAGCACTTTCAGGCCATTTTCTGAGACTGAGACTTGTGGTTTGCACCACTTTTCGGTTTGAGCCAAAAGTCATGTGGTATGAACCCTGGTTGGGAATCTATGGGAGAAAACCCACACAGAAAAATCATACGGGGGAGATTTATCAAACATGGTGTAAAGTAGAATTGGCCCAGTTGCCCCTAGCAACCAATCAGATTCCACCTTTTATTTTTCAAGGGATCTGTGAAAAATGAAAAGTGGAATCTAATTGGTTGCTAGGGGCAACTGAGATAGCTCTGCTTTAAACCTCTTTGATAAATCTCCCCCCATATCTCCACACAGGCATTTAAACCCAGGACCCCAATGCAGGGGACAACACTAACCACTAAGCCACCATACACAGCTGTGAGGCAAATTCCGAGGCGGAACTCGGAAATTCCGCCTGCCTCAGTGTGTCATAGCATCTCTATGGGGGAGTGCGCGCTCCTCCGCTGCCGCCACTCTCCGCTCAAAGAAGTGACAAGTCACTTCTTTGAGCGGACAGCCGCGGCTGTGGAGGAGCGCGTGCTCTCCCATAGACGGGCTATGTTCACACTGAGTAAAATAGGCGGAAATCCTGCAGCAGAGAGTTTTACTCAGTATGAACATACCCTAAAGAGAGGGAGATTACAAAGAAACTCCAGAGAAGACACCAGAGAGGCCTCGAAGAGGAGAGACCCCAAGAGGAGAGGCGGCAGAGAGACCACCAAGAGGAGAGGCAGTAGAGAGACCATCAAAAGGAGAGGCAACAGAAAGACCACCAAGAGGAGAGGAAGCAGAGAGACCTTATGAGGGGAGAGCTTGCAGAGAGACCCCCAAGAGGAGAGGCGGCAGAGAGAGCCCCAAAAGGAGCGGTGGCAAAGAGACCACCAAAGAGAAGAGGCAGCAGAGAGACCACCAAGACGAGAGGTATCAGAGAGACCACAAAAGGTGAGAGGCAGCAGAAATACCACCAAGAGGAGAGGCAGCAGAGAGACCACCAAGAGGAGAGGCAACAGAGAGACCTTCTGAGGGAATAGCTTGCAGAGAGACCCCCGAGAGCAGAGACAGCATAGAGACTTTGGAGAGGAGAGGCTGCAGAGAGAGCACCAAGAGGAGAGGCAGCAAAGAGACCACCAAGATGAGAGGCAGCAGAGAGACCACCAAGATGAGGGGCAGTAGAGACACCACCAAGAGGAGAAGCAGCAGAGAAACCACCAAGAGGAAAGCCAACAGAAAGACCACCAAGAGGAGAGGCAGCAGAGAGACCTTATGAGGAGAGAGCTTGTAGAGAGACCCCCGACAGGAGAGGCGGCAGAGAGACCACCAAGAGGAGAAGCAGCAGAGAGACCACCAAAAGGAGAGGCAACAGAGAGACCACCAAGAGCAGAGGCAACAGAGAGACCACCAAGAGGAGAGGAAGCAGAAAGAACTTATGAGGGAAGAGCTTGCAGAGAGACCCCCAAGAGCAGAGGCATCATAGAGACTTTGGAGAGGAGAGGCTGCAGAGAGAGCACCAAGAGGGGAGGCGGCAAAGAGACCACCAAGACAAGAGGCAGCAGAGAAACCACCAAGATGAGGGGCAGTAGAGACACCACCAAGAGGAGAAGCAGCAGAGAAACCACCAAAAGGAGAGCCAACAGAAAGACCACCAAGAGGAGAGGCAGCAGAGAGACCTTATGAGGAGAGAGCTTGAAGAGAGACCCCTGAGAGGAGAGGCGGCAGAGAGACCATCAAGAGGAGAAGCAGCAGAGAGACCACCAAAAGGAGAGGCAACAGAGAGACCACCAAGAGGAGAGGCAACAGAGAGACCACCAAGAGTAGAGGCAGCAGAGAGACCTTATGAGGGGAGAGCTTGTAGAGAGACCCCAAAGAAGAGGGGCGGCATAGAGACTTCAGAGAGGAGAGGCTGCAGAGAGAGCCCCAAAAGGAGCGGTGGCAAAGAGACCACCAAAGAGAAGAGGCAGCAGAGAGACCACCAAGAGGAGAGGCAACAGAGAGACCTTCTGAAGGGAGAGCTTGCAGAGAGACCCCAAAGAGCAGAGGGGGCATAGAGACTTTAGAGAGGAGAGGCTGCAGAGAGAGTGCCAAAAGGAGAGGCTTCAGATAGACCTCCAGAGAGAAGAGGCAACAGAGAAAGCAGCATCTGGAGAATGCTTAGAAGACGAGAGTCTAGAGCTGGGCAGCTGTGGGAGAGAAGCCAGAACCTACTGGGACCTTTCTCCCTGGTGTGTGGCAGGTGTAAGCTAAGGAAAACCCTATGTCTGTGATCTGTAGATCTCCTTAGAGACTGGTCGTGTGTCTCTCGAAAACCCACAATTACTGCTGTCATTGCCGAAGTCAACTTGCATACAATCTGCCACCTGCCTTGTTCCAGTGCTCATGTATCTTGCTGGTTGAGCCACACACACACTCTGGGAACAACAACCTGGTGCTCTTTATGGGGATTTTTAAGGTGATTTTAGTGAGCACTTCACACCTGTATACAGATTTGTTCCCAGCCAACAGCAAACATGGGTCTTGGTGAAATAGTGATGTAGCCTAATTTACGGATGTTCCATCAATAAAAAGTCCTGGAAAACTCCTTCAAAGAAAGAAAAATTTCCCGTTATGCTCCACAATGGATAATTATACGCTAGAAGAATTTATGCTCATTTCCAGCCATAACATTATATCCAATTATATCCAAATCCAATATACAAAATGTTACCATGGGGCTGTACAATGTGCAACGTATGTTACTTTCCTCCCAATCCTATAGAGATGTGTGTGATGTCATGATGAAGCATTCGTTCGATAATACTATTACATTGCCTCTGGGTATTATGGGTTTGTCGGCATTACTCATTCTGTAACCTTATCTTCAATCTTCTTGTGGAAAATGGATAATTATTCTGAGAACAGGACTTTTCGCACTTATCCCCTTATTGTAACTCTGGAGCCGGGTCAGAAATCTACTGCTATGGTGCTGGGTGGATCCTGAGGATTCCTGGTAATTATCCTGTGGTGCAAATAATTGTAATGTTTTTTTTTGTGGTTGTTGATGTTTTTTTTAACTTTAGGGCCCATTTACATATACAGGATCTGCTGCAGATAAATCATTGAAGACATCTGCAGATGCTGAAGGTGTGAATGGAAATTCTAGGCAAAAGTCATCTTCTACTAAGTCAGTATAGGAAATCATAATATAACATGGGGGATTGAGGTTGTGGCTGTGTGAGTCCTGCTGATGGAATGGAGCCATAGAGCTTCAGGTACATATACTGAATGATGTGGTCTTTTTATTTTAAAATTTGTAACTCACTCAGGTTCTCACAGTGGGATGAAAGAGAAGTGTATTATGTGTTTTTTCCCACTAGGTGTCACTTTTGTATTTCTTTTAGGTCTTATATTATGCACAGCTGAAGGAAGCATTGGGTTAACTATATTTGTAACATTTTTTTTTTATCCTGTCACAGATGCAGGCTTGTTCTCCCTCTTTTTCTATCCTATCATCTCTCTCTATATCTCTCTTTCTTGCACACACACAGCCCCACCAATCACAGCCTAGCTAAAGTAAACCCTATAAAAAGGAGCTAGTTCCAGGTGGGAAGGTCTTTTTGTCAGTAGAAGTGGAGAAAGACACACACAGAGCAGTTCCTGCTGCAGTTAAGCCAGGACCTGGCTTAGGCCAGGACCTTTGTCAGGGACCAAGAGACTTAAACTGATTTCTTTATGCAAGTAACTACCGCTAGCATGCAGCGCTAGACCCCTCAGGAGGAAGAGACGTCCTCTGAGGAGAACCTTGTCCACATCAGGGATACCATCTACACTACACAGGGCAGTACACTTGAGGCTAGGTACTGACCCCAGTAGGACAAAGCAGCAGTTAACGCCTACGTATCCTACTGTAACACATGGCTATTCTGGGAAGTTTTTGAAAGTCTAGTCAACCCAGCACAGGGACCTAGGACCTCATACTACCCTAGCAGGACGTGTATCCTGACATTATAGGGAATAAGGTGGTCAGATCACAGATATCTAGTGAGTACAACTATCTTCTCTTCTCAACTATGCTATCCCGGCTGAGAATATTGCTACATTGGACAGGGTTCTTAAGATGCTCCTCTACTCCACGCTAATCTTTCTGCAAAGTCTATCCCAACTACTTCTTGCCTGCGACTGCATCCCAAAGTGTTTCATCTTGTATTGCACTGGAGTTCCTAAGTAAACAGAAGTTGTCCTGTCACACTTGGGCTATCCAAACCATGAACGCAGTGCCTGTTTTTCTGGGGTGGGTTCCAACGCCACTTCGGCCTACCGTGACAAGTGCCCAAGTGACCTTACACCCACAAAGCTGCCACAGCACTGCACAACGGCAGATCTACTTTACAAGTTAGGGCTCTTTACATGGACCGAGTGCTGATCAGCGAGATCGACACTCTTTTGTGGAGCCTTTAAAAGGCTCAATCGATGGTGCTGCTGAACTATCATAGAATTGTTTGTGCGGTCTATCAACTTAATCAGTCAGCTGCACACTGTTGTTTATGTGCAGGTGACAAGGAATGGTTTCAATGCCCGAACAAAAGTTGAGGGGCTACATAAGTTTCGGAAGCCTTCCCTAGCAGCCTCTGGCTTTCCAGTAGGCTTGAGCAGTGCTCAGAAGAAAACAGGGGTTTGTAGTGGTGATGTGGCAGAGAATAAAGAGTGGCTGATAACTAGAGATGAGCAAATTTACAGTAAGTTCAGGTTCGTGAAACCCCAAACGCTCAGCATTTGATTCCCAGTGGCTGGAGAAGATGAATGCAGCATTAGGGCTGCCTGGAAAAGATGGATACAGCCATAGTCTCTTCAGGAAGCTATAGTGCTGCTTCCATCTTCTCCGGCCAGCCAGGAGTCAAGTGCAGAGCGTTCAGGGTTTCACAAACATTAACTTACTGTAGTTTGATAGGAAACTAAGGCAATCTCTGCTTTTAATTAATTCTTATAGCTTCACAGACTTGAAGCAAGAAAATAACTTGATGTATTATAGGTATCATTATCCTTCTTCAATTCAGCCCCGTAGCGTACTTAAGTAGGCTCTTACACTTACAATAACTTTTAACATGTTATCAGACATGTCAAAACTTATTGATCAGAGCGGGTCTCACTTCTGACTCAAGATATACTGTAGCTGGGAAAGATCATGGCTACGCGATCCACTCCCCAGCTGACAGCTCTGAACGTCAAAATTTCCCATAGACTTCTATAGAGAATTTTGACGGATTGTATTGCTGGCCAGGGTGCTCATGGTGAGATTTTGTTTCATGATGCAATGCTCAAACTGTGGGGTGCAGATTATTGTGGTGTAGGCAATGCATGTGCAGGCCGTGGACTCTGCAAGTAGGTTTTTAATGGGGTTGAGAAGGACGAGGGAAAACAACAATTACCGCGCATGGGCAGAAAAACACACATGAATGCGGAGACCAATTGCAATGCAATGTCTGTAATTGATATAATTATTGTGCCCTATGTGTCTGGGAATTGCCATCAAGCTACTCTGTTATCATGGCCATGAAGGTAGCTCAGCACTGTAATTGGTCATCTTTATCTGATCTGTATGTAGTGTCCCACTACGTGTTTTCTTTTCTCTTCTTACACCTTGGTAAAACTGTATCACTCTAGTGTCACAGGTTAGGACAGGTGACCGCTGTTCCTTACTCCAACCACTAGATGTCACACTCTCACAGCACAGCTGCAGCACTAGGTTTTAGCTACACACGCCCTTTGGTCTCTGTAGTCTGCACTTCCTTGGGTTAGTCAGTCTAGTTCCAGACAGAGAGGTGAGCAAACCTGTTACCCAACCACTATGGGTTGCTAGACAAGACCCCCAGGGAAACCAGAGCTAAGGGAGTCTTCACCCTTTGCCTATACAGTGGACAGGCTAGCTAAAACATGACAGTCGACCACCTTAGAAAAAGGGATGGACAAACTCAAGACTGTACCTGCAGTAGAGCACAGTGCTAGTAAGCCGCTCTCTACTGTCAAGACACTCAGCTTTGTGGGAAGGTTACTAAAAGCCAGTTTCACTAGTGTGATATTACATGTGTGATATTACAATTAAACTGCATTTTAATGGAACTGACCTGCAAAACCACATCCAAATTGTGGTGCTATTTCTGCAAGAAAGCAGCCATGTTTTTCTGAGCCTAAATAACCCCTAAATAACATGGGTGCTAGTGGGTATTCCCTTAGCATGGACAGCACCAGCTCTTATCCGTCCCCACTGGTCATTATTATAGCCCATTGATTATAATCCATG
The DNA here is from genome assembly GCF_027789765.1 of Dendropsophus ebraccatus. Lineage (NCBI taxonomy): Eukaryota > Metazoa > Chordata > Amphibia > Anura > Hylidae > Dendropsophus > Dendropsophus ebraccatus. The sequence goes on along the minus strand of NC_091465.1, from coordinate 74,873,057 downwards.
AGAGACGTGCACCGCATCCCGTATTGATTATAATAATGTAGAGCATGTTGGCATAGTCACGTTCAATATCTATATCACATTATTTAAAAGCCTCGAAAAAAAGAAGACTGGATGAGAAGGAGGTAAAAAGGTTATAAACAATTTACTTATACCGCAAAGTACTACATCAGGAAAACATGAGACACAGACGGATGTTACATACATGGGATAAGAGCTTCACCTTTCTGTATTCTTTTCTTAAAGAGGATGTACCACCAGGTACGTCCTCTTTAAACTGACCCATGGATGAAACGGCGCCATCACGGGGAAGTCGGTGCCACCAGTGGCGGATTAAATGTATCCTGGGCCCCGGGCTGTCTACGCAACCTGACACCCCCCCCCCCGGTCAATCCGCCCACATTATAATCCACTACTGCCCCCCCCCATCCCTGCTGTCCCCAATAAACACTGCCTGCCTCCCCTCCCTGCTGGCCCCAGTAAACATAATGTTTGGTCCCTTGCTGCTACCCCCAGTAAGCATTGTCCACCCCACCTCCACTGCCCCCAATAAACATATTGCCAGTTGTTTACCCGCTGTTGCCCCCCCCCCCTCACGGTCACAGCTGCACTGAGGTTGTCAGGAGAGGAGGGGGCTGATATTATAGGGGAGGTCATAGGGTCACAGCAGCACAGAGGATGTCAGGAGAGGAGGGTGCTGATCTTATAGGGGAGGTCACAGCAGCACAGAGGATGTCAGGAGAGGAGGGTGCTAATCCTTTAGGAGAGGTCCCAGCAGCACAGAGGATGTCAGGAGAGGAGGGTGCTGATCTATAGGGGAGGTCACAGCAGCACAGAGGATGTCAGGAGAGGAGGGTGCTGATCTTATAGGAGAGGTCCCAGCAGCACAGAGGATGTCAGGAGAGGAGGGTGCTGATCTTATAGGGGAGGTCACAGCAGCACAGAGGATGTCAGGAGAGGAGGGTGCTAATCCTATAGGAGAGGTCCCAGCAGCACAGAGGATGTCAGGAGAGGAGGGTGCTCATCTATAGGGGAGGTCACAGCAGCACAGAGGATGTCAGAAGAGGAGGGTGCTAATCCTATAGGAGAGGTCCCAGCAGCACAGAGGATGTCAGGAGAGAAGGGTGCTGCTCTATAGGGGAGGTCACAGCAGCACAGAGGGTGTCAAGAGAGGAGGGTGCTGATCTATAGGAGAGGACCGAGCAGCACAGATGATGTCAGGAGAGGAGGGCGCTAATCTTATAGGGGAGGTCACAGAGTCAGAGCAGCACAAAGGATGTCAGGAGAGGAGAGTGCTGATCTTATAGAGGAGGTCGCAGGGTCCCAGCAGCACAGACAATGTCAGGAGAGGAGTGTGCTGATCTTATAGGGGAAGTCGCAGGGTCACAGCAGCACAGAGGATGTCAGGAGAGGAGGGTGCTGATCTTATAGGGGAGGTGACAGCAGCACATAGGATGTCAGGAGAGGAGGGTGCTAATCCTATAGGAGAGGTCCCAGCAGCACAGAGGATGTCAGGAAAGGAGGGTGCTGATCTATAGGGGAGGTCCCAGCAGCACAGAGGATGTCAGGAGAGGAGGGTGCTGATCTATAGGGGAGGTCACAGCAGCACAGAGGATGTTAGCTGGCCCCCTCTTCCCCCCTTATAGATGGTCCCCCTCTTCCCTATTCCCCCATTATAGATGGTCCCCCTCTTCCCCCCTTATAGATGGTACCCCTCTTCCCCCCCTTATAGATGGGCCCCCTCTTCCCCCTTATAGATGGGCCCCCTCTTCCCCCTTATAGATGGGCCCCCTCTTCCCCCTTAAAGATGGGCCCCCTCTTCCCCCCTTATAGATGGTCCCCCTCTGCCCCCCCTTATAAATGGTCCCCCTCTGCCCCCCCTTATAGATGGTCCCCCTCTGCCCCCCCCTTATAGATGGTCCCCCTATGCCCCCCTTATAGATGGTCCCCCTCTGCCCCCCTTATAGATGTTCCCTCTCTTCCCTCTTCTAACGGAGCCACGTGATACAGGGGAGGGAATTCCCTCCCACTGGGGGCGGTCCGGCCTACCTCCAGTGCTTGAGCACGGCCGGTAACCGTGGATAGAACGACGCCGTACACGGAAACTGGGCCGCAGTTTGAAAAACGGACCGTGGCACCGACTTCCCCGTGACGGCGCCGTTAGATCTGTGGGTCAGTTTAAAGAGGACATACCTGATGGTACATCCTCTTTGAGGCTATGTTCACACTACGTATATGTCCGGCCGCATATTTTTCGCGGCCAGACATATACATGTTAAACTCCGGCCGGGGATTTACGTAAGTTGCGGCCGGCAAAGTACGGTCCGCGAACTTACGCCCGTAGTCCACTTACGCTTCCCAAGCACCGTACGTAGCGATCTGACAGCGGTCTTTTACTTGGAAATCTTCGCCTAGCCCCGGACACCCCACAGAACCTTTTGGATCGGCAAAGAAAAGTGCAAAAATGAAGACATCACCACTACGTACGGGAGCGCATGTTACGCTACGGGCGTAAGTTACGGCATTTTCGTCCTCAAACAATGGTCTGGTTAATTTTTCATGGCGCCGCATACAATCCTGGCGTAAGTTCTTACGTAGTGTGAACTGTCGTATACTTTCCATTGTACGCAAACTACGTAAATCTCCGGCCGCTTATTCACGGAACATGCTACGGCCGGAAACTTACGTAGTGTGAACATAGCCTAAAGCTGCAGATCCGTTGAAATTACCCCAATCTAATCTATGACTAGTGTGTATGACTAATCCCCCCAAAAAAACATGGGTGCCAGAGGCACCGACTCCTTATATCTGTACTGGCCACAGAAGTCCCATATATCAGACACTAAATTCAAGCTACAGTTCCTATTTTCTTATTTGGTGTAAGTAGTGGCACAGTGATGGTAGCAGTGACTAGTAGAGATGAGCGAACCGGGTTCGGGTTCGAGTCCATCCGAACCCGAATTTCGGCATTTGATTAGCGGTGGCTGCTGAACTTGGATAAAGCCCTAAGGCTATGTGGAAAACATGGATATAGTCATTGGCTGTATCCATGTTTTCCAGACAACCTTAGAGCTTTATCCAAGTTCAGCAGACCCGGTTCGCTCATCTCTAGTGACTAGCCTTTGTTAGTACCACCTGTAGGCAGCATAACTGCACATGTATACACAAGGGGGGAGCTTTATTAAACATGGTGTAAAGTGAAACTGGCTCAGTTGCCCCTAGCAACCAATCAGATTCCACCTTTCATTTTCCAATTAGTCTGTGAGGAATGAAAGGTGGAATCTGATTGGTTGCTAGGGGCAACTGAGCCAGTTTCACTTTACACCATGTTTGATAAATCTCCCCCATGGTTCTCTGCCACAAGTCTTGTGGTGGAGGTCAGGGGGCTGGTACAATTATGTTCTGGACTGGGTCCCTGACCTCCTATAAAATCTATGTACATCTTATACTCTATGCTAGCTATTAGTCTCATCTGCGTGTGATAAGCGTTATCCTTGTTTTCCAGTATCTGGTTTATCTGAGCTCTTCTCTCATCCTCTTTGGATTCTGACTTTGTACCACGTTACCCATCTGGTTTGACCCCTTCCTGCACGACTATCTCTTAAGGGGACATTATCAACTTTGCCCCCTTGGGTATGCCAGGGAGAAGGCACAGATTTGCCCCCCCCTCCCTTTCTCCCTGGAATTTGCCAGCCTCCTACCGCACTCAGCCAATCGGGTGCAGCAAGGCGGGAAGGAGGTGTGGCCTTTTCCCACTCCTGATTGACCATGATTTACACCAGGCGCAGTTCTCGCCGGTCTTAAAAAGTATACAAAAATAATTATAAAAAAAAAAATGTAACAGAAATGTAACAGAACCCCTACTCTTTTTTTTTTTTTGTTTATTTTTTAAATAGTTTTTATTGCAAAATTTCATATATTTTCAAATACATACCAATAAGAAAAATACTTTCCATAAAAAGAACCCCTACTCTAATACTCTAATAAAAGTTTAAATCCTCCCCCTTTTTACATTTTTTTTCTAATAGAGAAATAAACCAGTTAAGATCAAGATCAAGGTCAATTTTAAGAAAATTCCTTTAAATAACATATATTAATTAAATAGTAAAATAAAACAATAGGGGGGGGGGGGCTAATGAGAATGAGGATCTGTATATGGAAAAATTAGAGGGGTTATCCAGCGAAAACCTTATTTCTTCAAATCAACGGTTTCAGAAAGTTATATAGATTTGTAATTTACTTCTATTTAAAGATCTTCAGTCTTCATATACTTATCAGCTGCTGTATGTCCTGCAGGAAGTGGTGTATTCTCTCTTTCTGACACAGTGCTCTCTGCTGCCAAACCCCCATAGAAAACCTCTCCTGCTCGGGACAGTTCCTGACATGGACAGAGGTGACAGCAGAGAGCACTGTGTCAGACAGAGAGAATACACCACTTCCTGCAGGACATACAGCAGCTGATATGTATAGGAAGACTGAAGATTTTTAGATGGAAGTAAATTACAAATCTATATAACTTTCTGACACCAGTTGATTTGAAATAAAGAGATTTCCGCTGGATAACCCCTTTAAAAGACATATAATGCGTTAAAGGGTTAAAAATGGTGAATAATCAATAAATAGATATATAGTAATTAAAAAAAATCAGATCAGTCTTCTGAATGAAACTTGGGACTCTCGACAATTAGGACAAACGATTGGGAGCTCTATGCTCTTTCTTGGTGTTCTTTGAGCTTTCCCACCGGCCATCTTTGAGTTTACGAACTTAATATGAGGAAGAGAGTTTTATTGCAGTGTTTTGGGATGTAGACTCGTAAAGAGGGAGCTGCTTTCTAAAAACCTCACTTCCCTCCGGGTTATACGTCAATTACCCATGTCCTGTGCATATGGATCCGATTTCCTGCTCCTCATACAGGGGCCACATGGTTTTACTTAACATCAATGAACTTCCAAGGGTATTGGGCCGTGTCAAGCATTCCCAGCTTCAGAGGAGGGGCATATATATATATATATATATATATATATATATATATAGTTGGTTAGAATTACTGATGGCTCATAGTTAAACTATCTCTATGCAATGAGTAGTTTAGGTGCCCAGACCCTTTAAGAAATCCCTAATCATTGCTTATAAGCGTGACCCTTAGCCCCCAATCATACCGTTCCCAGAGACCCTTATTCCTAACTTAGCCTGAGGACGTCTTTCAACTTAATTAAAAGAAAGAACTGATGGTATTGAGGATATAGTAGTAATGGAGACCATATGGGAGATACCATGAATATTGGCCTTAACTCTTCTAGAAATGCAAAAATCCGCCATAGCTCTTCCTAATCTCAATATTCCACTGTACCCAAAAGGGATCCAGGAAGCTGAGATATATGGAGATGTTTGTTGGCTTTCTTAGTTGCCCCTGTATGATGAAAGAGAGAGGTTTCCATGGTCAAAAGAATTTAGTACATGAAAAGTTACTGTAACTAGTCGCTTGGTGGGGGTCTGGCCACTGGGACCCTCACTAATTATAGGAGCAGAGGTCAATGCCCAGGAATGTGCCTGCTGGGCCAACGCTGCCATTCTCTATGGGACTTCTGTTCATTGCAGAACACAGAACTTATCTGTGGCCAATAGACAGAAGTCCTGATTTATCAACCAGAGACAAACACGTGTCTGTTTTTTTGTCTCGGACAGATAACAACCATTCCCAGCTCAGTTTTCCTTTCTCACAATGAGCCCTGCTTGGTTGCTATCAGACACAGATTGATAAATCTGGGCCTCTAAATTTGAGGCATGACCCCTCCTCTGGGGATCACCTCTGATTGGCTAGTTATGTGATGTGGACCCCTACAATAGGTTAGTTATCCCCGATCGGTTAGTTATGCCTTGTCCTGTAGCCCCCCACTGATCGGTTAGTTATGCCTTGTTCTGTGGACCCCCACCAATTGGTTAGTTGTGACATGTCTTTTGGATTCTCACTGATCTGCTGGTTATTATCTGTTTTCTGGCCTCCCACCCATCAACTAGTTGTGCCCTTTCCTGTGGACCCCCACCAATTGGGAGTCTTGTATAACCCAGTCCTGTCTCCCCCACTCCCATCCTATACTCTCATTAATTGGCTAGTTATGCTTTGTCCTGTAAATCACCACTGATCAGCTAGTTATGCCTTGTCCTCCTGTAGACCAGTGCTTCTCAATTCCAGTCCTCAGGCCTCACCAACAGGTCATGTTTTGAGGATTTCCTTAGTATTTCACAGGTGCTATGATTATAGTGAATCCGATACCATCACAGGTGATCTTTGTATGGGAAATCCTCAAAACATGAACTGTTGGGGAAGCCTGAGAACTGGAATTGAGAAGCTCTGCTGTAGACGACCACTGATCAGCTAGGTATGCTTTGTCCTGTAGATCACCACTGATCGGCTACTTATGCTTTGTCCTGTAGACCACCACTGATCGGTTACTTATGCTTTGTCCTGTAGATCACCACTGATCGGCTACTTATGCTTTGTCCTGTAGATCACCACTGATCGGCTACTTATGCTTTGTCCTGTAGATCACCACTGATCGGCTACTTATGCTTTGTCCTGTAGACCACCACTGATCGGTTACTTATGCTTTGTCCTGTAGATCACCACTGATCGGCTACTTATGCTTTGTCCTGTAGATCACCACTGATCGGCTACTTATGCTTTGTCCTGTAGATCACCACTGATCGGCTAGTTATGCCTTGTCCTTTAGATCACCACTGATCGGCTAGTTATGCTTTGTCCTGTAGATCACCACTGATCGGCTAGTTATGCTTTGTCCTGTAGATCACCACTGATCGGCTACTTATGCTTTGTCCTTTAGATCACCACTGATCGGCTAGTTATGCTTTGTCCTGTAGATCACCACTGATCGGCTAGTTATGCCTTGTCCTGTAGATAGGAGTTGGTTTTTATTATTGGGATAACCCGTTTATCCTAGTGTGAATCATGTTTAATGAAATTAGGTGCATGGCTGATACAGTACATGCTCTCCTGGCCTATCTGCTAAAGTAATTGTATTCCCTGTGAACCAACAGTTCTTAGAACTCAGTATATCACCCATCTGTTATTCCCCTCGGGAAATGTATGTATTTAAATGGAGATTCTCTGAGTGTATCATAACCATCTATCTCTCTATTGTAACAACCTGTAGATAATCAGGACTGGTTGCCAGAAGAATTTTTTTTGCACTTTATGTGGCTTTTATGCATTTTTGTGGCATTTTTCCAGAATATGTTTTAATCACATTGATCATTTGAATTAAAGGGGTATTCCGCTCAAAAATAAGTCTTGATATGTTGAGAAGAACGTACCTATCCATACTCACCCGGTGTCCTTCTATGGTATCTTTGGGTCCTGGCTTATAAACTATTCTGCCTCCATTTCTGAGCCAGTAATTGGTTATGCTCCCACAACGGTTTTCCTGTACCGTTTATTATTTTTTAAATCAGTGTAATGATGGCTGTTGGGACATTATTCTAGTCCAGGTGGGCTGGTTGCCCTTTGGGTGTGTCTGACTTTTTAAGTCCATTAAATTTAAAGATTTTTTTTTACTTTCAGATCAACTGGTTTCACAAAGTTATATCGATTTGTAAATTACTTCTATAAAAAAAAGTCTACCAGTCAGCTGCTGTATGTCCTGCAGGAAGTGGTGTATTCTTTCCAAACCGACACAGTGGTCTCTGCTGCCACCTCTGTTCATGTCAGGAACTGTCCAGAGCAGGAGCAAATCCCCATAGAAAACCTCTTTTGCTCTGGACAGTTCCTGACATGGACAGAGGTGGCAGCAGAGAGCAGTGCGTCAGACTGAAAAGAATACAACACTACCTGGAGGACATACAGCAGCTGATTAAGTACTGGAAGATTTGAGATTTTTAAATAGAAGTAAATTACAAATCCATATAACTCTCTTAAACCAGTTGATTTGAAAGAAAAAAAAATTTTGCCCTTTAATAGGACGGTGAAAAAAAAAAAAGTGTGTGTGAGATGTCCATTGTTTGCAAAAGACGTCCACGAATTGTCATGATCCTTATTTTACCGTCCGTGCAGCACTTCACACAATGGTTCTCCTTTTTTTAAAAAAACAAACAAAAAAAACAAACAAACATGGCTGCTTTCTTTCACAAACAGTATCACCCTGGTCCATGGGTTTTATCTGGTATTGTACCTCAGCTCCATTGAAGCAAATGGGGTTGCAATATGCATAAACGCTCAACTTATGCTCAGGTGAAATACTGATGTTGAAAGAAAGGAACCATGTTTCTCTAATGCTGGTCAACCCCCTTATAGTATTTATCCAGGATTATAAAAACACAAGCAATTTCATTCAAAAACAGCGCCACCCCTGGCCTCAGGCTATGTGTGCTATTGCAGCTCAGTTTCATTGAAGTGAATGGAGCCAAGTTATAATACCACGCGCAACTTGAGAAAAGGGGTGGAGCTGTTTTTAGAAGAAATTTGCGCTTTTTGTCCAATACTGGATAATCCCGACATCCTGAACAATCAGTACTAATCTCGTTATTTGAAGGATTTATCTAGGATTAAATAAATCATAGCTACTCGATTTAGGTTTGGTATTACAGCTCTATAGAAGTGAAGAGAGCCGAGTTGTAATACCACACACAACCTGAGGACATGAGTGGCACTGTTTTTGGAACAAAGTAGTTGTATATATAATTTTTTTTTTTTACTAATCCTTTACAACGTCACATATATACAAGTCGTCTTGACTGATTCAGGCTACATGCAGTCCTATTGATGTAACCTATGTGATGGAGAATACAAGGAACTAATTTTTCATGAAGAGTACAAGGAAGGTGTTTTTTTTTCTATAGTAGTTTGCAAAAAACCACAATTTACTAAATAGACAATTTTTATATAGATATTTTATTAGAATCTTTTTTTATACAGTGCAAATACATAAAGGTATCACAAAAAAAAAATTAACAAAAATAGATTTGCAAACATTTAACACAAGGAAAGTAACTTTTGGTAGATTTTGTATGCAGTGCCGCAATGCTGTCCGATCTCTGGCTGTACAGCTGTGGTGAAACTACAACTCCCAGCATGCCCTGACAGCCTGCGGCTGTCAGGGCATGCTGGGAGTTGTAGTTTTACCACAGCAGGGGAGCCACAGGTGAGACCATTGCGCTGCAGGAGAATGTTACACATGGGTTATATGGAGACAATCCAGGAATTTCGGAATGTTTTCAGACATCCTTATAAATGTGGCTAATGGGATGTAACAAAAGATTTATGGGGGCCTGTGTTGTAGGGTGGAGATCCTATATAATAAAATGCAGCTTCTTCCGCCCAAACTGGAGACTGTGTAAAAGATGGAGTGGTCAGTGGTCACGTCACACCAGCTCCCTCCTCTCCTCCAATCAGACAGGATTTTACAGCATTTCATCTAGTGAATATGTACACAGTCCTTTGATGCTCGGCATGTCTTGAAAAACCTTTGCACAATGTTAACACTTCCTGTCTTTCAGCTCCCGCGCCATTTGACAGAGCGTGCAGGGTCCGCAGAATGTGAGACACACACAGTCATTGCAGATGCTTCCCTGTAATGCAAAATAAGAGATCGTTTAGATAGGGAAATAGGATCCACACACATCCTGTCATCTACCGTATATAGGTTTGTTTTTTGTGTAGTCCCATACAACCCCTTTTTAAATAAAATGTCACCCTGTACATCTACATATAAAGCTGAGCCATTTTGTATATACTTTGCTTTACTGGTTTTCTACCAGTTTTGAGTTATTTTAAAATTCTATTGGTTGCCCCTGGAAACAGACTACAACTTAGCTCAAACTTAGTTGTCAGATGTGTTCTAATAGCTCAGCTCTAACTGTCACTTGGGTTCCCACAATGCTTTGCAGTGAATCAGGAGAATGCTTAATTCAGATTCAGAATTAGAAGGATGAGAAATATTTTATGTGGAGTGTTCCTTTAATGGGATTGCCCCACCCTTTTTACTATTTTAACCTGTCGATCAAACAGATTTTGGGTAAAGTTGTGTGAATGGGTGGCAGGAGGTATCCTTATATTTGGTCAGAGTGCAGGACAAACAAGATACTATAATGGTGAATGGCAGTGGAATAGCTTTTTGGTCAAGTAGTAATGGCAGAGTCAGTCCTGCCCATCAAAAAAAGACGGGTTCCATAGATCCATTAAAGGACAATACCATTTGGTGCAGACTTTGGAGCCAATGTATTGATTGGCAAAATCTGGATATTTAAGCCTTAACCCAGAAATACCCCCACTTAAAGAGGTTATCCAGGCTTAGAAAAACATGGCCGTCTTCTTCCAGGAACAGCACCACTCTTGTCTCCAGTTTGGGAGAAGGTTTTGCAACTCTGTTCTATTGAAGTGAATAGGCCTAATTATAAAACCAGACCCAAACTAGAGACAAGAGTCATTTTAATCCTAGATAATCCCTTAAAAGGTCTGTTTATTACTAGTGTATTATAGAACCCCCCTCTAGTGGCCTTTAATACATAATGTCAGGGTATAGGGGTGGGTTGCAGTTTTAGAAAATCCAAAAAGTCAAAGGTTGCAGATAAAGAAAGCGGAAAGCTCACAATAGATACCACAGATGAATTAGCCAAATAAGAGAAGCTTGTCTAAGAAAAACTTACCGGGATATGATATCTTTCCCTAATGCCTGTCCTCATGGCGAGTACAGTGCCCCCTAGCATTGGCAAGCAGCAGCACTCTCCGAAGTCTGACGCTACTTTACACGCAAGAATGCAAGGAACAAATGTTCCACAAAGACCTAAAAACAAAAGAAGATATATACATTAATGAACTGGCCTGTACAAGCTATATGGAGCATCAGACTTGGGATCTCCAACTATTTGCTCTACTCTTCAAATGAGACCCCCAATGGAAAACATGAAGTCCCATGGGCATCTTAGTACAGTAAGTGTATAGGGTAATTTTTTGCACTCTATTGTTTTGCCCACTTTTATTTCACGTATATAGTACCAATATGGTGGCTATCACCAAGTGTTTAACATTTACAAGAAGAAAAATTCCACACTTACAGATTCCCATGTCTTCGCAACAGTCCATGACCTCGGAGTGCCACTGGCTGCTACTGGTGGCATAGCCTTGCATGGCTTGGGGTTGAGCGCTGATTGGGTAAGACATTGTGATCTGAAAGACAAGAACATACAGTCCGTGAACACACCGTAGCCATAGCATGACAAGTTCGGCATAAGCCACTAATCCCATGGGATAGAACTCTCACAACAACACAGACTTGCTTCCAGGAAGAACCGAGATGTGTTATTACTCCAAGTCCCCAAAGAAGTCTAATTCGGCTTCTTAAGGTCACTGGAATTGCCCCTTGTTTCCATACGTTCTGTTGCTATAGATAAGATGTAAATTAGACGCAGAAAGCTGGTTCTTCCATATTATCATGCCCTATGAATTAGTGAAGAATAAAATGTGTGGTCCTAATGTATGAGTGACTTTGGATAGAGAAGAAACAATCATACGTTCAGTATGTAAGTCCTTCTTTCCAGACTAGGTTTTCACAGTGTATTATATTTCCAGTTGACTATTACTATAATCTGTTATCCGCCAACTCTATCTTATTATAGTTTATTCATGATAAGTATAAGATCCTGTAGACATGGGCAGCGAAGTCAGGTCTATAGAAGAATACGAATGGTAGGGCCACACCTAGTCACCGGTGGAGGAACTAAAGGGGGAGGGAAGGCTGCAGTTACACCTGGCAATGGAAGGAGACAACAGGATAAATAGGAGGGGGGGGGGGGGGAGATTTTGTATTGGGGGCTCACATAGGTATATAGAAGAATCTAAAACCCAGCCCAAACCTCCAGTAATGCACTATAAAATTGGAATTCTGCAGACTATCATGTTGTAATACCTTTTGGGTTGCAAAGTGACCACATTCACTATTATTAGTTGTGCGACAGCTTAATCTTATATTGCGCAGCCACAAGTCTTTGAAAAGCCCTAGGTAGTGTTGAGCAAAGATGCTGAACTGTTCAGGTTGGGCTGAAGAAGTTGAATGCCGTCCTAGGGAGTCCTGGAAAGCATGGATACAGCCTAAAGCTCAAAACTAGCCCTAGGCTAGGGGTAGGAACCAGCTAAATGTTAGGCAGAGAGGTGAGAAGGAGGATTAACCCCCTCTACAATTAAGGGAGCAACAACACTGTGGTTAGCTCTCCCCTTATCTACCTTCTCTTAATAGGGTCCATTCCATTGCCATACATTTAAGTTGGCTGAGCCTGCCAAGTAAGGTGGGAATGGTCAACTCTCTAATGTGTATGGGGTCATCCTGACTTTTCCCCAATATAGGGTTTTTGATAAGAGAAGGAAAAGGCATGTTGGATTTCAGCTCTAATTCTGGGAGAAACAAGCCACTGCCTGAGGAGTCGGACTGGTTTACCCCTCCTCTCTCTCCATTGAGAACACATGAACATTGCTGTGTAGGGGATGAAGAGATGGGGGCTGGACAAATGTTCAGCTAATAAAGGGGCCTCCTTAAGGTTAGGGGGGTAGGGGGTACTAGAAATGATTAGTGAGGTCCCATAGGAGACCACTTCTTCATCTATAGACCACCCAGGTTGACAGATTTCCTACATTCCTGGTTAGTGAAGGATAAAGAAATCTTTCACTTATTAGCCACATAGCATTGAAGGATGAAGAAATCTATGACATATTAGCCACATAGCATCAAAGGATGAAGAAAAGCACGGAAACTGATCACCTATCACCGCCATACGTGGAGCTATTAGCTGAAAATTACCAGCTGCACTAAACCACTGTTTGCCTATTAGCTCCCATGTAATTCCTCATATAGCCAGGGTAAATACAGTAATCCCAGTGACCGGGGCAGGAGGGGAGTGAATGGAAATGGAGGCAAAAGCAAATAAATCATTTTCCAGAAGCATTTACAGGTGGAGTTAACCCCTTCTGAACTGGTGTACACGTAGAACAGAAACGTTCTACAATGTTCCCACTGACCTATTATGTGATTGGACAATGCCGGTGGACTCCATTGATTTCAATGGGGGTGTCCAAATTTTTTCTTATGGTCATGAATAATCTAAATATTTTATGTTAGATATTAATCGTCCTATACACACAGAAACTTATCACTAAAAAGATGATTCATATAGCGGGTATCACCCGGAGATCTTCACATATACTATCTGCATGCAGCTCCTAATGACTCACTAATCTCCCTACAACATGACACTGTGAGAAAACTACTATCACAAGCAACACAATCATTACTAATGGTTTTACCTGCGAATATCCAATGACCATCTATACATATAAATTCACCCAATACCATCTATACATATTAATTCACCCAATACCATCTATACATATAAATTCACCCAATGACTGTCTATACATATAAATTCACCCAATACCATCTATACATATAAATTCACCCAATACCATCTATACATATAAATTCACCCAATACCATCTATACATATACATTTACTCAATGACCATCTATACATATAAAATTCACCCAATGACCATATAAATTCACCCAATAACAGTCTATACATATAAATTCACCCAATGACCTTCTATACATGTAAATTCACTTAATGACTGTCTATAAATTCTCCTTCTCCAGTGAAATATAAACCAGCAAACAGTGAAGACAGATTTATCAAAACTGGTGCAAAAGAGAGTTGCAGAGAGAGAGAGAGAGAGAGAGAGAGAGAGCAACCAATCAGGTTAAAGCTTTTACATTTTTAAACTTAAAATGAATAAAAAAAAAAACTGCTGACATCTGATTGGCTGCTTCAATTTTGATAACTCTGTTCCCAAAGTTTCCAAACTTTTTTTTTTTGCAGAAAATCCACAATCCCTGATCCAGAGTCTTTATCCAGGAATCCATTCATAGCAACTTGTCTTTGCGTTCAATTTCAAAGGGATGGATACATTATATAATAACAAAGGGAGAATTCTCAGTGCAAATAATACAGTCCTGTAAGGAGTCCTATATCCAGTGTATAAAGTGAAGACCAGAGCGATAGGCAGAGGAGAGTGGTCTGAAGAGCTGACACTTACTTGTGCTGCAGAGATGTCTCAGGGAGAGGATGCTGCGGGGTGAGCTTTGACTACTGTGCTCAGGTTAGGCTATTTATACAGACCTGGGAGGATACTGCGGAGTTACATCACCGCCCTGCCTCCATAGAGTTTCCTCACAGTTTTTGTGTCACACTTCTTCTCCTCCTTGTTCTGTGCCAATCACATTCCAGCCGCTCCCTCTGCATCCTGTCACCTTTGCTTATCCCCCCTCCAGGCTGACCCTTCCTTAACCGGTATACCTATTACTTCTGGACACGTAAAACTTGATTTTCTACTTTGTAAGCCAGATGGAGATACAGCGGAGACTTTATCCTAACAGTTTTCCCAATGGTCACCTTGTCGTTATACGGAGAGAGTTACAAGTTCTCTATATACTCATATACATAGTCTGTAGTTAGATAAACTCCATCTTTGCCCTCCAAAAGTTCGTAATTGATGGATAAGTAGAACGGGTCTATTCTAGTGTTATTCCAAAGGGCTAGCCGTAAAAGAGAATTACTTCCGATAAGGTATAGCTCAGGACCATGGAACCTTGGCTCTCCAGCTGTTGCAAAACTACAAATCCCATCATGCCTGATAGTCAAAAACTTTAGTTTTGGCTGTCCAGGCATAATGGGAGTTGTAGTTTTGCAACAGATGGAAAGCCAAGGCTCCCTACGCCTGGTATAGCTGAAGCTACCGCGTTTCCCCCCAAAATAAGACACCCCAGCTAGCCTACAATAAGGCACCCCCACCTTAAACTAAGGCACCCCCTGAAAGTAAGGCACCCACCAAAAGTTAGGCCGCTAACCACTCACCCAACCCAGACCCCCCCCCCCCACTCAACTGATCCCCTTGGGGACTTTGACAACTGGTGCCACAGCTGGTCCATGGCCCCCAGATCTGTCCGCACATCCCAACGCCATGCGGCACCATCACATGTCCTTACGCATGTCCTGACGAACGCTCCGGGTCCTGCTGCTCAGGATGTTGGCGAATATGCCGGGGGGTTCCGAGAGGAGAAAACCAAGGGGGGAGGGAGACACCGGGGGGGGGGGGTCAGAAATAAGACAGTCCCCATTAATAAGACATAGTGCCTCTTTGGGAGGAAAAATTAATATAAGGCAGTGTCTTATTTTCAGGGAAACACGGTATATTCACCACCAATGTTTCTACGGATGGTACAGGACCATGGACGTCTAGTGTAGTCACCAATGTAAAGGAGAAAGAAAATATTCAATAGACTCTGAAAAAGAACTCTCCTAGGATTTGAATACTATATCAGTTTCGATCGCTGTTCTATTCTTATGAAAGCCACAGATGTTCCTATAGAGGCCGAATCCTCGGGAGACCTATTATTACGGGCACAGACGTAGAGGTTTTTACTTGACCGGCTTTATAAGACCCACATCATGATGAATAGCGGAAAAGGTTTCCTTCCCTACCTACATATTACACATCTGAAAAGATCATGGACTGTTCGAGTTCGGCAACAGTCCTGAAAAACATGGATACAGTCAATGAAAATTCCATTAAAATCAATGCACAACGTCCGGAAATAATAGACATTAGCTCATTATTTTGATGGCCATATCAAACAACGGCCAACACTTTTCACTATGAAAAGAATGGTCATTGTTTTAATTGGGAAAAAACGTCCATTCTGGTCATAAAAGGTAGGTTGTGTGAACATAGCCATAAGCTGTATCCATGGTTCCCTGACAGCCATAGGGCGGCATCCAACTTCTCCAGCCAAATGCTGAGTGTTAGGGTTCGAGAATGTTGCCGAATCTGAACAGTCCGCAAGTTTGCTCAACGCTACCGTTGACTATTGTAACCGGATGGGTTTATTTCAGATTGTTAAAGTGTCTTATTCATGTGATAGGAAGGAATGTAGTGTTTTCATGTCTTATTTGTATCTATCTATCTCTCTCCTATCTATCTCTCTCCTATCTATCTCCTATCTATCTCCTATCTATCTCCTATCTATCTATCTATCTATCTATCTATCTATCTATCCATCTATCTTAGCTGGCTGTGTAAGTGGGATTGGTTTGTATTTAGCTATGTGCATGGGAATAGGTAGATGTATTGTTATGTCAACTGTTCGGCCATAAACCTCCCCAGTAGTGTCAACATTGGAGGACACAGTTGTTGTTATTGCCCAAATGCATGTAGCTGAAATTGAACAACCACATTTTGCTTGATAAACATGTACAAAGCCTGGGAAACTTCCATTCATGGTCATCAGTGGTCTACATAGACATTTCTGGAAGCACATCACCCCCCACCCAAACTTACTATAAAGATCGGGGGTATGTAGCTTCTAGTCAGCCTCAGCTGGGACCATGGATGGAAGGTGCCCAGCACCCTGTCATCGAGCAAAATGGGTGTATATTAGTCCATAATATACAATGGGGCTCCCCATTTCATTGTGGAAGGAACATCTATGCATCTGTACCATCTGTAACTGCAGCTAAGTATTGTTTTCTGTAATAAACCTCTTATTTTTCTATAATTCTGTGTGGTTATAGCCTTCTCAGACTATTATCAAAAGCAACCGGTTACATAATGGTGTCAGAAGTGGGATAATAGTCCAGGAATTGCT
Organism: Dendropsophus ebraccatus; assembly: GCF_027789765.1. Classification (NCBI taxonomy): domain Eukaryota; kingdom Metazoa; phylum Chordata; class Amphibia; order Anura; family Hylidae; genus Dendropsophus; species Dendropsophus ebraccatus. Next base: position 74,856,356 of record NC_091465.1, on the reverse strand, counting down.
ATAACTATATAATAGAAATATAATGTATGTGTTAGCTGAGATGTGTAGTTGTGGGGTAGATGACAAAGCGAGTCCAGTCCCCTGGTGGGTGTATAGTTCGCGACCCTGGGCACCCAGCACTCGAGATGGTGACACCATTTCAGCTGACAGACCCCAGTCGGCTGGTGGTGCCTTGTTATGTTTCTTGAATGGCGGAAGACCGCAGCAGATGTGGGATGGATCTGTCTGCTGGCGCGAATTGAGAGAGACATACAAGAAAAAGAAGTGAAGCAAGTGGGCTTCATGGATGTGGAGATTGTAGGGTGGGAGCAGGCTCCTCACCAGGTTTTGGCCAATGAGTGGCCGCAGTGTGTTGGTTTATAGGTTTGAAATAAATCATTTTAAGAGTTTGAGAGATGTGAAACCTGTAGTAATGTGTTTGCAAAGAGGATGAGTAGAGGTTGTGTGTTATTGGCAGGTAAGAATGGATGTTATTGTTTTACCGGTATTGGAACGACGAATGTGTAAAAGATAACAGTGTGATAGTGAAAAGTGTAACTTCCAGCCTTAAATGAAGGCTTGTATATTTGTGTTGTAATGGCTTGTATATGACGGTGCATGTGTATTTGCACTGCAGAAAAGTTTTTCTATCTCTGTAATTAGGAGAGCAGAGTGAGCAGCAGCTTGTCAGGTAACAGTCTGTGTTCAGCCCCTGAAGCTGATGTATGGCTTATATTATTAGCATGGAGTTGGTGGAGTTTTAAGTGTAAATATTACTAGATATTCACATTTGAAACAAATGAAGATCATGAATATATTAGCTAGAAAGATATCAAGGTGGTTTGTATGTGATTGTATTATAAATCCTTAGAATATCTGACTTTGTGTTTTGAACAGTATGCCATTCTGGAGAGCAGGGTGCAGACAGATACCCCTGCTTAGTAATATCTATACTTGTAGAGTCTAGATTTATAATGGTTTGTGGGAGTAATGAAGTTCTGTGACCACCCTGAGTGTTACAATTAAGTTTTGGACTGTATAGGAAGTTTTTGCAATTCTAGAGTTAACTTATATTGACATCTTTTTAGTTGGGCCTATTTTGTGTTTGAGAGCTATAGACTTAAACTCTGTGCAAAGTGTTGTACTCTGTCCATTGTTTTAGTGTTTGTATTTTCTGTATGTGGACCAGTCAGATAAAGGTTAATCTGATGGAACATGATGACTTCATGGGATTATTTAATCTATGATATAACTAATAAGTCTGTGTTTTATCTGCAGGTTCTTGGAGTATTGCTATATATAGTATGTGTATAACCTGGGATGTAATGGATATCCTTTAACATTAATTTAAATCCACGTGGTAACAAATTGGCCAAATGTCAGTACTTTTGTATTGTGTACATGTTGTGTTTTCCTTATTGTTTTGTATTCTGCAGCTGTTGAGAGAACAGAAGTGAAGAGACACCCCCTGCTTATGTTTTTCTTCCCCCAATTACAACTAATGATTTGTTTGTTTGCAGGAGTAAGTGGCCGTCCTAGCAGAGAAGCCATGTTTGGTATCACCTGTTGAGTCCTGGCCAGAGTAAAACTTAATGTTCTTTTTTGTAGTACTACCCACATGTGTTGTTTGGGTATACTGGGGATTGTAGTTCAGTGAGACACCAGACTGAATAAAAATGCGCATTTAGGTTTTTGGTTTTTGTTTGGAGCTCCAGTTAGAGTTGATAAGAACTCTTTTGTTTTTGTTTTTTTTGGAAGTGACTTTTGCGCTTCCTGTGAGACTGTTGTGAATGGGCCCATGTATGTCTATTGTTTGTCTGTAGTGCCATATGTTATATGTTTCTAAACGTTTGCGCAGCGATTTTGAACTCAGCTGAAAGCAATAGAGTGATCTATTTAGATCATTCTATGAGCTGCATGTATAGTTGTATTACCTGTATGGATGGATGGTTAAAGACGAACACCCCACATGATTTAATGAAAATGTATATATGATATGATCTAAAATGTGATGTACTTAATTGAATCAAATTGGACAGATGGTAAAAGAAAGTTGACATGTTTTATACTCCCTCTTGCTATAACAGAAGTATATACTTTTATTGATATGGATGAGATATCTGAAATATGAGCCTCATAGTATTTAGCAATAAGAGTAGAATGACTAGAGACATATAGGAGGACAATGTGTGTTTATCTTGTTTGTTCTAGAACAGAAATCCTCAGGTGCTGACTGGGCAATGTTACTACAAGAAGGTGTTGGATTGACAAAATTAGAGTGTGACATTTGTTACTTTTGTTTCATTCATTTAATGAAGGGGTGGTGAAGAACAAACAAAGAGATACAAGAGCCACCAAGGACGCTGCAAGTCATGATATTCTGCTCTTGTGTGACTGAGACTGAGTTGCTGAGCCCACCCCATACAGCTTGAATGTTTATCTGCTATGGTCTGTCTCTAACTCCATCTTCAGAGGAAGTGCAGAGGAGCCTGAAGAGGCGACAACCTGAGATGACTGTCTGCCAAGGTGCCAAGATGCCAAGATGATGGAGAAAGATGGCCCTCACCCGGCACAACACTGCCACAGAAAGGGGCTCTAGAGTCTGCACCTCCAGCCATATCTGCAACCCCCCTGACCTGAGAGAGAGGAGGGGGAAGGACTGAGACAGACCAATCAACTTGCAAAGACATCTATAAAGAGAGACATTTACGAACTAAAGAGGAATTTTTTCAGTGCTATGACTGATAATCCAGCACACCAGTCCTTTCCAGTTTTGGTTTTTAGCCCAGTCAGTGCCGAGGTAATTTCTGTGATAGACAAATAAGAAATAGTGAAATACACTATTTGTCCTACAGCAACCTCATGTCCATTATGGACCAAGGGGTGGGAAGTGTCATTACTTATATGTACTTATATGTCATGGTCTCAAGCTTAGCTAGTTTATTACACAAAGGTTTAGAAACAGGAGGTGAAGTATAAAATGAAGAGAATAGTATGTGAATAATTACATGTTCAAATGAGGATGATACCAAATCTATGACATCACAAATAATGTTTTGTAACTTCCTTAAATCACATCAATAAGACAAGGGGTGGAGTGTAACCGGATGGGTTTATTTCAGATTGTTAAAGTGTCTTATTCATGTGATAGGAAGGAATGTAGTGTTTTCATGTCTTATTTGTATCTATCTATCTCTCTCCTATCTATCTCTCTCCTATCTATCTCCTATCTATCTCCTATCTATCTCCTATCTATCTCCTATCTATCTATCTATCTATCTATCTATCTATCTATCTATCTATCTATCTATCTATCTATCCATCTATCTTAGCTGGCTGTGTAAGTGGGATTGGTTTGTATTTAGCTATGTGCATGGGAATAGGTAGATGTATTGTTATGTCAACTGTTCGGCCATAAACCTCCCCAGTAGTGTCAACATTGGAGGACACAGTTGTTGTTATTGCCCAAATGCATGTAGCTGAAATTGAACAACCACATTTTGCTTGATAAACATGTACAAAGCCTGGGAAACTTCCATTCATGGTCATCAGTGGTCTACATAGACATTTCTGGAAGCACATCACCCCCCACCCAAACTTACTATAAAGATCGGGGGTATGTAGCTTCTAGTCAGCCTCAGCTGGGACCATGGATGGAAGGTGCCCAGCACCCTGTCATCGAGCAAAATGGGTGTATATTAGTCCATAATATACAATGGGGCTCCCCATTTCATTGTGGAAGGAACATCTATGCATCTGTACCATCTGTAACTGCAGCTAAGTATTGTTTTCTGTAATAAACCTCTTATTTTCCTATAAATCTGTGTGGTTATAGCCTTCTCCGACTATTATCAAAAGCAATCGGTTACAACTATGTAAAGCTATGTTCACCAGCCGGTGGCAAAACTATAACTCCCATCATGCCCTAAAGCATAAAGGATGGAGATTATTCTGATCCTGGCGGTATAGTCTTCTAGATGCCACAGTCAAATACTACAACAGAATTGTGTTTTTTAGAGGGGGTCTGTCTCTCTCATCCTGGTGTTCCCCCCACAACATGGTCACAGGGGGCTAAGAAGGTGGCATGGCAGGCGGCTGGGGCTAATACTGCTACAAGTATATCCTGCCAGATGCAGGGTGCACAGGGACCATCACAACACTATGGGGGAGACTGATCAGACTGGTGTAAACTGGCTCAGTTGCCCCTAGAAACCAATCAGATTCCACCTTTCATTTTTCAAAGAGTCTGTGAGGAATGAAAGGTGGAATCTGATTGGTTGCTAGGGGCAACTGAGACAGTTTAACTTTACACCATGGTTGATAAATCTCCCTCTATATGCTTCAAAAATGTATATATCTTTTTTTTAAATTCATTTTTTGAACATTCACATCCATAAACTACTTTAAAGCAAAACATATTTTTAAATATTAAAAAATTATCTTATGTCCCATAAAATGGAGTAAAAAGTGATTAAAAGTGTACCCCAAAAAAGTACCAACAAAAAATAATATATCCTGGAAAAAAAAAAAAAAAAAAAAAAAAAAAAAAAGTGGCTTTATTAAAAGTGGTAACTGAACCGATATAAGCATCCTATCACCGTAATCACCAGCCCAAAGGCTTACATGTGGTTTATGCTATGGGTTGAATAGGCCGTTGCCTGGAAACGCTGTAGCAGTATAGGGTTAAACATAGAGCTCTTTTCACCACTAGGACCTCCCATGAGGCTCTCTAAATGGATTCATGGTTGCACAATAAACTTCATTAGTGTTTTCCCTTAATTCAGACCATAGAATGTAAAAGAAAGAGCGAGGGGTAATTACGGGACTGTAAAGAATGGTGTGGAATTTCTTGACTTACAGGAAAGCCAAGCTGCATGACACGATTCCTGGAGGGGCAATGCCAACAGTGCTATGTTCACACAACATACGGACAGCGGCCATTGTTTGGCACTCAAACACAACGGCCATTGTTGCATTTAATATTGCATTGAAATGAATCGACAATGGCTGGAAATAATTGACGTCAATTATTTCAACGGCCATAGCAAAGAACAGCTGTTGTTCAATACATTGTGTGAACAACGGCCACTGTTTGCATTGACTTCAATGCACCACATTTTTAATGACAAGAACGGATCTTGTTTTAATTGCAAACAATGGCCGTTTTTGTCATAAAAAAAAAAAAAAAAGTGTGTTGTGTGAACGTAGCCATTCTGCCGAAACAGCTGTTATATAATGCTAACTACACACGGAACGACTGTTGTTTTTACGGCGTGGGGACATGGTCTTAAAGTGTACCTGTCATGACAGACCGCTGCCGGATCAGTTCGGAAGTTCAGATCACCATGGTTATGAATATGCCATGAGGCTATGTTCACACTACGTAAAAGTACAACGCCAACAACGGCATTACTTTATGCAGTGTGGAACATTGCCTCTTGTTCTATGGGATCTTGGCCAGAGTGTATACACATTGTATACGCTCCGACCGGGATCCTGTGCGGCGCCGCAAAGAACTGACATGTCAGTTTTCTGCGGCCGCAATTCAGTAAATTGCGCCCATAGGAAACCCTGTCAGTTCACACAATGAAGCAAACGGCTCCGGCCGCTTGCTTCATCGTGTCCTATGGGGAGTTCTGATGCAGGCGTGCGCTGATGCGCCCGCATCAGAACACTACGGGCTTAAAAGATCATCCGGTTGGTACTGCAGTACCAGCCGGGATGATCTTTGCAGAGACCGGCCGTTCCGTGACCGGGCCAGGTCACGGAGCGGCCCGTCTCTTACATAGTGTGAACATAGCCTGAGACTGTAATGTACCTGACCCAATTTGGGTGTGCATTAAGATCTTATGTCGTCTTTGAGTTTATGGAGACCTGAACTTGGAAAACATGGATACGACCATAGGCTGTATCCATGTTTTTGGGACCCCCTAGGGCTGCATCCAACTTCTGCAGCTGAGGGTAATTAAATGCTGCAGGCTCAGGTTTGGATAAACCAAGTGTGCTCGAGGTTCACTCATCTCTACTGAGGGCTGATCGATATCTCTCCTGCCCTCCCCATAGCCATAGAGGCTAATCACAGCTGAATATCCATGTCTCCTGTACAGACAGACCGCTCTAGTCCTAGAACATTAGGATTCCAACATGGCCGACCCTTTTCTCCACTAACCTCATCTGTGGAGGGAGGGTCAGGAGGCCACCATACACTGACATTTGGCTGACGTATTCTGAGGTGTGCTCTGTTTGCATCCACTTCTGCTTTAAAAAATAAATAAATAATAAACTGCCAAAAACAACATTAGTGACTTTACCGTTTTAGATGTAAATTTATGGCTGGACAAATGACAATGACTGTCTGTAACATAAGCTATTGTGTGTTACACTAATATCAACCCCTTCTAAATGAAAGACGTACTGTATGTGTTGGATGGGGAAGGATGCCAGTTGTTTAACCAACTAGATGCTGTGGTCAATACCAACTGTGGAATCTAAGGAGTTCTCTGATAAGCGCTAGTTCTGTCAGGGGTTTGAGTGACACCCTTGAAACACAATAACAGGGTGCTGGTTGGTTGTCATGCCAGCCTGAGACCTTTTGAAGGTCTTCTTGGCTGCCATGTCAGCTCTACTATTATAGCCTGGCATAGACAGTCAGTAATAGTGATCACTAAAATGAGAGTTCACTGCATAGTGTTGCAGTGTACTGTATAAGCGATCAAAGTCTTACAGGAAAACAAATAAAAAATGTAAAAATATGTTCTTATGATATAACAATCTCCCTAATACATATGTTATCGCTATGTACAGAAACTGAAATATAATGATATTTATCCCACTTGAACACAGTCGCATCTCTAAAAACATGATTGTGACTTTTCAACAAGCCCTATTACCCCAAGCGATTATCGGCCTAAATACCTTAACTTGCCCCAAGGGTAAAATATAACTTGATCGCCAACTTTAATAAAGTCAGTGCCACCGACGAAACTAGTCAGCAAGCAGGCAATGGCTATTTTAATGTAGTTAGCTCTAGGGGTACGATTATTTCTCTCTAGTTCTTACGGACAATAACCAGCGTTATTACAGACCACTGCAGCATGTTGTAGTACTAACAGGCCAATATTGCGGTATATACCGCTCGCCGTAACAGATAGCGATTCGGGCAAGCACGCCTGTGCACCCACTCTATCGCTGTATACTACAACCCAGCAGTGACCTGACTGTGATCAGTGGTGTACCTGTATACGCAAAAGACAGTTTTGGTTACTACTATACTTAGAGAGAGTAACCATCGTTGCATATTTATCTGCGATATAGCTCACAACTTATTCCTCGTAGCGCCGGCTGGCAGAGGATAGTTGTAGTCACTACTATTTCCAAAAGCTATAACGCACCTTGTCTGTCAGCCACTAGTTCATACCTATATACGGCAGTGTATACTGATCATTAACTGCACCCTACACAGGGACAGGTATCGAACTGGTACCATTAGTACACCAATATCTCTAGCTGGTGGACGCACCTCTAGAAGAATATTGAAGGTTAAGTACACCACCAAGGATCAATAACGCGATCATCTACAAACGACTCCTAGCACTACTACTTTTAATTAACACTGTATATACACTTTACATGGGTTATTTTTACATGCAATTAAATAAAAAGTTATATTTTACCCTTGGGGCAGGTTAAGGTATTTAGCCTTCGGCCAATTAGTTGAACAATATGGAATTACGGCGGAGATTTCAAGAGGAATCCGCACGATGGTCTCCTCTTGGAGTTCCGCCTGCCTCATTGACTGTGATATTATGAAGCTCAATCCACCGTCTGCCCAAAGAATTTCCATCCAAATTGTGTGGTGTGCACATACCCTAATAGAGCCTTTACTGTTGTTGTAATTGAACAGAACCGCAGAATAAAGTAAATATGTTTGTCTCTCAAAATTGTGTCATTGTTCGGGATTTTTATTCCATTTTTCCTGGTTTTGCACTATATTGTATAAAACCTGAAGGGTGCCAATAAAAAGTGCAAATTGTTCATTGAAAGGGTTAAAGAACCATTGGGCCCAAGCTAAAAAAAGAAAAGCTTGGTTGGAATATTCTCAGGAAGCTTGTGTTTCCAAGACCCTGTCAATTGGTTGTCAGAGCAGCGGATAACACCACTTTCCAGGAACAATAGGAGACTAATGGATTTTTTTTGCAGTAAGACAATTCGTGTTGACTTTACTTTTGTTGTGTTTTTTTTTCTTTTTTTTGGGGGGGGGGGGGGGGATGGGAGTGGAAAACCTTTTCTTCTCTATTCAAGAGGACTAGAGAGGTCAATAATAATAATAATAATAATAATAATAATAAAAGCAATAAAAAAACAAAAAGGGGGACTGGAGGGGTCAATGTGATTTAGATGCTTCCAATTATCTTTTTTTTTTTTTACAAGGTGTCTCAGGCGGCTTTGAGGTCCATATTAAAAGGGGTACTCCATTCAGGACCCCTTTTTTCACAATGCCCAGGGAGGGGCCGGGTGAAAGTAATAACATCTACTTACCTCCTTGGCTCCATTTCTGCCACCCAAATTCTGACTATTTGGCCCCCAGTGTCTGACCACTTCCTGGACTTGAGACATGCCATGGCAGCAGAAACACTGTCTGACATGTTGTCATTCATTGGTGGGCCCCCAGGATCATTTCCACTGGTGGGCCCCAGATACCCCAGTCCGACACTGCAACCAACCCTGCACCTTCCATAACCAGCCAAACAATCGTTCAGACGACCGTTATTTCTCCCTCCTTTGCCATAGACCCACAGCAATAACTATAGCCAAACAGTTTATTAATCTGTGTTATTTGGATGTACAGTATTTTGAAATATTTATATTTATAGAAAAAAAGGGCTGTAAAATAGACTATGTGAGAAGGAAGGGCTGTTTATATCGGCATTTTTCTAAGAATGGCCTAAAAACTTGTGTGTGCATAGGGGGAGATTTATCAAACATGGTGTAAAGTGAAACTGGCTCAGTTGCCCCTAGCAACCAATCAGATTCCACCTTTCATTCCTCACAGACTCTTTGGAAAATGAAAGGTGGAATCTGATTGGTTGCTAGGGGCAACTGAGCCAGTGTCACTTTACACCATGTTTGATAAATCTGTCTCCGAGAGGTCTGCTGTGTTCCTTATCAGCGCTCGTATATCCCTTTTATAGATCATAGCCAACGTCATTCAGATAATGATCACTATTGTATTTTTATGAAGCTATGTGACTGTTCTTACTTTTACATTTTGTTTACTCAATAACATTTTTGTCTTCTAAACACGTGCTCAATCATGGTGCATCCTGGAAAACTAAAATGACTTCTCCCCCAGTACAGGGACGGGGACTTTGGTTTCAAAATGCTGCCCCTGTAGACCTCAATGCAAGTCTCTGCCGTTGTAATAAACTTGTGTTACTTGGATTTGCTGTTGAGTGACAAAAGCTCCAGCCCTTAAAAGGGTGCTCCAGAAAAAAATATTTTTCTTTCAAATCAACTGGTTTCAGAAAGGTATATAGATTTATAATTGAAGTCTTCCAGTACTTATCAGCTGCTGTATGTCCTAAAGGAAGGGGTGTATTCTTTTCAGTCTGACACAGTGCTCTCTGCTGCCACCTCTGTTCAAGACAGGGGCTGTCCAGAGCAGGAGAGGTTTTCTATGGGATTTGCTGCTGCTCTGGACAGTTCCTGATATGGACAGAGGTGGCAGCAGAGAGCAGACTGAAAAGAATACACGGCTTCCTGCAGGGCATACAGCAGCTGACTGGAGATTTTTAAATAGAAGTAATTTACACATCTATACAGCTTTCTAAAACCAGTTGATTTGAAAGAAGAAAAACAATTAGATGGATAGCTCCTTTAAGTTTCTTGGTAGTTTTCACAGTTTTTTTGTTTTGTTTTATGCTTTGGATTAATATCATGCATGTTATATCTAGATCTCACTCTTTTGATGCCCGTAGATTTACTGCTAGGATTGTTTAATGGTTAAAGCAAATGTACCGCTTCCCACTTCCGTGTAATAAGAGCGGTGGCAGCAGACGGCCGCTGACTTCAGATCTAAGGATCATCTGGGCTGCCCTTCCCGCAGCTCCCTGCTTGCTGTCTGTGTGTAATAGCATAGACAGCGGATGGGGAAGAAAGGGGAAGCGAGCGCTGACCTGACAGGTAGGCGCTTGCTTCCTCCTGGAAATCGTGCTATGTAATACGGCCTTAAGGAGGTATTCCGCTCAAACATAACTTTTGATATGTTGCTGTCCATGGTGAGACTAACAATTCCTTCCATACTTGTTATTTTCTATTCAGTCTCCTTCCTCCAGTTCTGAGCTGCTGTTTTCTGCTGAAGACACACAAAAAAAATCTGCGTGCGAGCTTTTCTCTCTGTCTCCCCCTACCCCTCTCTTCTGAGACAGCACTGAATGGCTTTATCTGCAACATTGTAATTTCTTTGTAATGCTGGGAGCATTATTCTGAGGTCAAGTTGCCATGAACTGTGATTAACCCTGTGATTACAAAGAAGCTACAATGTTGCAGATAAAGCCAGTCAAGGACTTGTTTACATCAGCTGTCTCAGAAGGGAGGGGGAGACAGAGAGAAAAGATTTTTATGTTTTCAGCAGAAAGCAGCAGCTCAGAACTGGGAGAAGGAGACTGAATAGATAACAACAAGTATAGAAGGAATTGTTGGTCTCACCATGGGCAGCAACATATAAAAGTTATGTTTGAGCGGGATACCCCTTTAAGGCTGCGTTGAAACTATGGGGCCTATTCCACCGGATGATTACCGTTCGCATAATCATTAATGATAAACGATCTCAAATGACTGCTATTGCGAACGACCTGAAATTGTTCACCCATTTACACGGAATGATGATCGTTACTTACAATCGTTCTTGCTGTCATCTTGTTGTCACTACTGCGAATGACTGGACATCTTATTCCATGCGAACAATTTGCGAACGAGCAACAATAAAAATAGGTCCAGGTCTTATTGAGCGATCAACGATTTCTCGTTCATCGTTTAATAATTAACTGCTATTCAACCGAACAATTATCGCTTCGTTCCGATTTAACAATTATCCGGACGATAATCGTCCCGTAGAATAGGGCCCTATATAATTCAAAGCCTGATTGTGTGAACACACCCTGAGGGTATAAACCCACACACCGTATATGCAGCGTATTTACTGCTGCGATACGCAGCAAACTCGCAGCATATTAGATCTAAATAACTGAACACAGCATCAAATCTGTACCAACAAATCTGCTGCGTATTTGTTGCGTATCTGCTGCATATACGGCGTGTGGGTTTATACCCTGAAGAAACATGTGCGTCTATGGTCAGCTTTAGCCATTGCCTGGGGATATTTCTTTCCTATGTGCGTGCCTCGCCCGCACACCCGTGAATTGATTCGAGAAGGCTGCCCCCTTCTCTTTGTGAAGCCTAGTCACGCCTGTGTTCCACACCTAATCACTTGCTCATGGCTCTTTGAGGCTACACAGCTACCGCTTTCATAGATGGCCCAGCTCCGTCCGGCCGACATGTGACGCTGCAACAGCTATGGGACAAGCGGCCATTGATTTCGTTTGTCCATACCATGTCGCGTGCCACATGGGCTTTGAGGCTGTGTAGATTCTATGGGTCATGACTGGACGCAATGGCACGTAACCAGAGTCATCTTTTCCGATACCTTATAAATAGATTCTTGAAGCCTTCAGATAGGGTTTGTTTTCATAGTTTAGGCTGTGGTTCTCGGCTTTGCATTTCATCAAAACACAAACCTGTAAAACAGGTAAAGGAGTCTCAGTGAGACAGACTATGGAGAGTCATGTAGAAGGTCATGTGTTCTATGAATGAGGGGCACTGGGGAAATGTGGGGGGGTTGGTAGCCCATCATAACATATGGTATGGCCCATAATGCTGGGCCTCTGGAGCGTCACTCCTCACAATGAATACATGAGGTGGTGAGTGTTCTGGTATTGGGAATTCCCTGGATGCATCATAGATACTGAAGGGCTCATGACCGGCTGGGATTATACATAATAAGTTATTGCTATGATTCAAGTCAGAATGTTAAAGTGTAACTGTCTTAAGAGACATGTGAGGGAAATCCAAGTGCCGGGACCCTTAAAGGGGTTGTCCAGCGAAAATCTTTTTCTTTCAAATCAACTGGTTTCAGAAAATTACATAGATTTGTAATTTACTTCTATTTAAAAATCTCAAGTCTTCCCATACTTATCAATTGCTGTATGTCCTGCAGCAAGAGTTCTTTTCAGTCATACACAAAGCTCTCTGCTGCCACCTCTGTCCATGTCAGGAATTGTTCAGATCATGAATGGTTTTCTATAGGAATTTGCTACTGCTATGGCCAGTTCCTGACATGGACAGAGGTGGCAGCAGAGAGCACTGTGTATGACTGAAAAGAAAACACCATTTCCAGCAGGACATACAGCAACTGATAAGTATGGGAAAACTTGATATTTTTAAAATAAAAGTAAATTACAAATCTGTATAATTTTCTGAAACAATTTGATTTGAAAGAAAAAGATTTTCGCTGGACAACCCCTTTAAGATAGATAACACCCCTGTGTTTTCTAAGAGGAGGGAAAGGCTGTGGCTTATTTCTCCACGAACAAAGGGGTTTGGTCAGTGATTTTCACCAGTCCTTTTACATGTAACAATCTTCGGCTATTCATGGCCGCAAGCAAGTGGCGGTTGGCACGAGTCGCCTTCAGCAGAAAAGAAACATTCAGCTGTTTGCTTCTCCCGCTTGTTCTATTGATCGGTGAGGGATCCACTATCTGGATCTCTACTAATAAAAAACATTTGACAAGACACTTCAAGGTGGTATTCCCATCAAAGACCACATCTAGCCTCAGAATTGGGGACCCCTACCAGCCTGGTATAGCAGCCACTAGTCCTGGCAGAGAATGAACTGACAGCGACTGCCTCACCAGTCACCATCTTAGGCCTTTATGGCACAGGACCCCAGTTCTGGAAACGGGCAGACATCTCAGAGGTGGAACCTGCATCTATGTCCAGAACTGCGGTCCCTTCATCTCCATCCTGCCAGTGTGGTGGTCTCTGGCCAATGCCATAAATCCCCAACATCGGAGTGCCCCTTTAAGTTGTACATATATGACCCTTGAAATACTGTCTTTATTTCAGGCCTCAGTGACAGACATTGTATTGTACTGGAGATACACTGACGGCATCTTCTTCTTACAGAAAGGCAAGGAATCCGATACACAGAGGTTTACTGATAACTTACTGTCAATTCCTGGTACTCACCAGCCCCAACTCGCCATTGCTGCCCCACTCTCTTTCTCTGGATGCCGCCATGTTGCTTTCTTCTTCAAGGCTGCTTCTGTTGTGTCCCATAGTGGGCGCACGCGTGCCCTCTCTGTTCTTTATACTGGTTGTATAAGTAACCAAAACCTGCCAGGGCTCAGCTTCTCTTATTTAAAGGGGGTTATCCAGCTCTACAAAAACATGGCCACTTTCTTCCAGAGACAGCCCCACTCTTGTCTCCAGCTTGGGCGGGGTTTTCTTGTTCAGTTCCATTGAAGTGAATAGAGCTTAACTGCAAACCGCACCTGAACGTATTGTCTCTGAAAGAAAGTGGCCATGTTTTTGTAGCACTGGATAACCCCTTTAAGGCTGCCCCACCCATTATCTGACATTTCAGCAGTTTTGTTGTATACCACAGCAATGGTCGGTTTGTAGGTTCATGTGTTACCTGTAACCTTGTTCCGGCTTCTAATCCCGCTACTTGAACTATTTGAGCTCTGCTACATCATCAGCTTGTAAAGTGATTAACCTGTGCTGATCTCCTGCTGTGAGCTCAGGCTGCTATCCCCTGCTCCTCCCTCCTCCTGTGGATTACCTGGCCTGCTGACCATGCCGGTCTCTGGACTCTACTGGCTCTGGATCAGTGCCAACTACTACCTACTCGTTGCCTGCACCTGGTGCAACTATCTGGTGCTTTGCACTGGTTTTACTGGGCCGGCAGCTGCCCACACCAGTACCACTCAGGAGGTGACCTGCTATCCTCTGGCAGTCACGACCAGTTTGCACGTCCTGGAACAGCATAAATGCTCAAAATCCAGATGGTGCAGAGACCTCAGTCCTGGATCCGGCCCCCAGCCAAACTGATACCGCAGTGGGCCCACTCCTATTATATATAGCCAGCCTTATTAAAGGGGTTGTCCAGTGAAAATATTTTTCTTTTAAATCAACTGGTTTCAGAAATTTATATAGATTTGTAATTTACTCTATGTAAAAATCTCCAGTGTTCCCACACTTATCAGCTGCTGTATGTCCTGCAGAAAGTGGCGTATTCTTTCTCTACGCTGCCACCTCTGTCCATGTCGGGGACTGTCCAGAGCAGTAGCAAATTCTCATAGTAAACCTCTCCTGCTCTGGACAGTTCCTGACCTGGGCAGAGGTGGCAGCAGAGATCACTGTGTCAGACTGAAAAGAAAACATTTCATGCAGGACATATAGCAGCTGATAAGTATTGGAAGACTTGAGATTTTTAAATAGAAGTAAATTACAAATCTATATAACTTTCTGACACCAGTTTATTTGAAAGATTTTATTTCCCACTGGACAACCCCTGGGCCTTTCCAATAAGAACTAAGGGTACATTCACACGTCTGCAGTGCATCGCAGACTGCTCTGTGAATGGGGCCTTTGAAATCTCTTGGTCCTATGTTTTGTATATTGCGGACAGAAATACAGAAGTGTGAATAGGGCCTTAGTGATGGCTGACCGAGGATTGGCAATCCATATATCATCCATGGGGGTATGGTACCAGCTGTTCACCACATCTGTGGCACCCACAGTACATAAAGCTGGAGGTAGACACACTCAGGGGGGGAGATTTATCAAACATGGTGTAAAGTGAAACTGTCTCAGTCGCCCCTAGCAACCAATCAGATTCCACTTTTCTTTCCTCACAGACTCTTTGGAAAATGAAAGGTGGAATCTAATTGGTTGCTAGGGGCGACTGAGCCAGTTTCACTTTACACCATGTATGATAAATCTCCCCCATACTGTACATCATGTAGTGGCCATGCTGGATTATTCCAGTCCATCCCTCATTCCGTCTGTCCGCCATCCATTCTGGTTTCCGTCTCCTGCAGGCGTGTCTGGGCCAGTGTTAAGTTTCTCTAGTAAGTTTTGATCTTGTGCCTCTGTTGTGGCTTTTGTCCTTCATCATCCTCGCCCTCTCAGCGGCAGCGTCCGGTTTCATTAGTTACCGCTTTGTTTTTATTTTGTTTCTTGCTCCAATTTTGTATTGGATTACATGGCTGGTAACTCTCACCCGGCTCTGTGGCTTCACACCATTGCACACACAAGTTTACTCTACTATAGATCATCAGTGATGCCTGTGATCCCGGCCGCATAGTTGCGCTCACGGGAATATGCCACCAGGATATTCCAGGGAATCGCTGTTGAATTCCCTGGAATATCCTGGCCGCATATGCGGCCGGGATCACAGGCATGATGAGAGAGCGCCGATGCCGTCAGACCAAATGTCCGACGGTCCGCTCATCTCTAATTACGATGTTGCGTATGTTACACGTATACATCAGCAACCTGTCAAAAAGTGATACTGACACTTAATGCATGGACAGACATGGGCTAAATTGACTTGTACTACTGCAACTCCCAGCATAACTCCTTGTGCACTACAACTCGCAGCATACCTCAGTGTGCACTACAACTCCCAGCATACCTTCAACTCCCAGCATACCTTCCTGTGCAGTATATCTCCCAGCATACCTCCTTTTGCACAAGGAGGTATGCTGGGAGTTTTAGTGCACAAGGGGGTATCCTGGGAGTTGTGCACAAGGAGCTATGCTGGGAGGTAAAGGGTAATTAAAAAGTTTTTTAAAATTAAAAAAATCATAATAAAAGTTCTAATAATCCCCCCCCCTTTTCCCTTTTGCCAAAAAAAGTAAAAAAAGAAACATATTTGGCATCATTGCATACGTAATTGTCCGAACTATAAAATGCAACAAAAAAAGTGATCAAAAAGTCAAATAAATAAAAATGTGGTACATATCATATCCACATCCTGTGCGGTGGAATTATATTTGTATTTTCAGCGTTTTTTTTTTTTCTTTCCAAAATTTATTAAGTGTCAAGTATTGAAATAAAAAAAAACATGGTATCGGTATCGAACTCAAAATTCTGGTATCATGATATCACTTCAATGAATGGTAAAAACAGATGCAGTTGCATGCCATCCATCAGAGTCTGTTTATCACCATGGCGGTTCATCATATTTTGTTGCACGTTAAGGCTATGTCCCGTAACATCTTGTTTTTACTATAACGGTCATTATTGATGACCATCATTATGAAAAAAAAGCTGTTTTTTCACCTAAAAAAGGATCAGTTAAACAGAAGGCAGTAAGACACTGTGGCCCTAACACGGTATTGCCGCTCACTTCTGTTGAACTAAATGGAACTGAGTTTAGTTAAATACACATTATGGGGACAAGAGTGATGCTGTTTTTGAAAGAAAGCGGCTTGGTTTTCCTTAATCATAGATAATAACTAGAGATGAGCGAATCGGGTTTGGGTTCGGGTTCGGGTTCGAGTCCATCCGAACCCAAACGATCGGCATTTGATTAGCGGTGGCTGCTGAAGTTGGATAAAGCCCTAAGGCTATGTGGAAAACATGGATATAGTCATTGGCTGTATCCATGTTTTCCAGACAACCTTAGGGCTTTATCCAAGTTCAGCAGCCCCAGCTAATCCAATGCCGATCGTTCGGCTTCGGATGGACTTGAACCCGAACCCGGTTCACTCATCTCTAATAACAACCCCTTTAATATAATGCTGGTAAAATAGAAAAAAAACAACAACTGTACTTACCTACTGCAGTCCCACTGTGGTCCCTCTGCAGCTCCGGTTCTCCTACAGTACCTCCAGTTTCCACCACACGTCTATACATCCTGCTATTAAGATGGGCGCTTGGAGCAGGACCTGCCTGTTCAGCAAGTCACTGGCCATAAAAATCTTGAAAGCAGACCTTAAAGGAGAAGTCCGGCGAAATTTTGATTAAAGTATTGTATTGCCCCCCAAAAGTTATACAAATCACCAATATACACTTATTACGGGAAATGCTTACTACTGCATCAAGGCTTCACTTCCTGGATAACATGGTGATGTCACTTCCTGGATAACATAGTGAAGTCACTTCCTGGATAACATGGTGATGTCACTTCCTGGATAACATGGTGATGTCACAACCCGACTCCCAGAGCTGTGCGGGCTGTGGCTGCTGGAGAGGATGATGGCAGAGGGACACTGAGGGACACAGTGGACTGAGCATCCCCCTGCCATCATCCTCTCCAGCAGCTACAGCCCGCACAGCTCTGGGAGCCGGGTTGTGACATCACCATGTTATCCAGGAAGTGACATCACCATTTTATCCAGGAAGTGAAGCCTTGATGGAGAAGTAAGTGCAGGGAAAAAAAATCACTTTTAGAATTTCCAGTAATAAGTGTATATTGGGCATTTGTATAACTTTTGGGGGCAATACAATACTTTAATAA
This sequence comes from Dendropsophus ebraccatus, assembly GCF_027789765.1. Taxonomy (NCBI): domain Eukaryota; kingdom Metazoa; phylum Chordata; class Amphibia; order Anura; family Hylidae; genus Dendropsophus; species Dendropsophus ebraccatus. The sequence goes on along the minus strand of NC_091465.1, from coordinate 74,838,790 downwards.
AAATTTTTGCTGGACTTCTCCTTTAACACCACTTCAAAATATTATATATACAGGATATATATTTTTAGAGCACAGAACAAACTCTTTAATGCGCTAAAACAATAAATAAAATCACTGAAAGTATCACACATAAATATGTTTTATCCCTGGTAATGCATCATACGATCACATACAATAGCAGGGCAATCATTAGACTTAGTCTTAGTATGCGGTGTCGTCCGGCATCCATGAAGTGTCAGTTTCTAAAACCTATGCATCCTGACAGCCTGGATATGTACCATAGTAATGGATGTAGAGATAGGTTGCAGGCTTCCATTATTGAACAGGTCTGTGATCTTTACAAAGCCTCTGGGAAAATGGTACATAATGAGGTACTGGAACACACCTGTATATTGACTGATAGAGAGCTTAGTCATCATGTGGATTCCTCTCTACTGAATGAGGATGCAATGTTATATCTATAAGAGAAGATACTATAAGCCATGACCGCATTCAGACCCCTAGGGATGAGGGTTTTCAACTTGAAAATCCAGTTTTTCCTCTTATATAACTAATAAGAATGCACTCCTTGATATTGTATAATAACTGGCAACCCAAATCAAATATAGACGACCCCTTAAAAGGGTATTCCAAGAAAGTCAATTTTTCCCCTATCCACAGGATAGGGGAAAATTAGGAGATTGCGGGAGGGGTCCAACCTCTGAACCCCCCGCCAATCTCTGTATCGGGCCCCAGTTTCTGTATTATGAATAGACACACTGTACGGCACAGGACCCGCTCCTCTATTCATTCCTATAGAGCAACGAAAAGAACCAAGTACGCCGGAACAGCGCTGTACTCAGCTCTTTTGATCAGCTCCATAGGAATGAATACATAAGTCGGGGCCCAATACAGTGGCCCCGGCATTACAGATAGGGGAAAAGTTGATTTTCATGGAACACCTCTTTAATGTTTGCTGGTACTGTCTGCTCCTAAAAAAATTCTCAAGGGAAGTTTAGAACCTGCGGTTACTCCTCCTACAAGTGAGCACTGACCTGTCCGGGGAAGGTGGGAGGATGCAGGCAAGCTGCCCGGATGATCTCTAGATTGCCCAAGGAGCCCATAAAAGATTGCGGCGGTCTGCTGCCACTGCTGCTCCTATTGCATGGAGCGACGGCAGCAGACCGTTGCTCTCCACGTCATCTATCTTTCAACATTTTGAAAGACAACGATTAGCCGACATTGTTCATGTCAGCTGATGGTTGCCTTTTATTACACAAAGAGATTATCGTCCTTAACTACCCCCACCACTTCATCCCTTTACAACTTGACAAATGTTTGTAAGCTTTATCCTTGGGTTGATTTCCCCTATAACAACCACCCTATAGATTCCACCGTTTTTTTTCCAATCTTTATTGTCTTTAGCCAACATCCACCTGTTTCTGTCCCAGTTCCAGCTTTATAGACATTTTCTATAGATTTAGCAGGAAGCCAAGTTTATCGAGCTGTATCCTGTATGAAGAGAATTGCTTACCAGAAGTGACTCTTTCTCAACTTTTTCCTGGATTTTCTCCAAAAACTCCTACTGAAGCCAATCGATGCATTTCCATACCAGCTTTAACTGCCCTCTCCTTTACTGGTCCCCACCTCTGTCCCTCTCTCTCTCTGCTTAGGACTCTGGTCCTTAACAGGTACTCCTGGTTCTCCTTTGCCATGTCATATCCAACTAGAAAGTTGGAAAAACTACTTTTTATTTAAAGTGTCACTCCCACCATAAAAAACTTGTGACTTCTGACTTCATAGAGACATGTCTAAAGTTTTCATTGGTCCAGGTCTGACCAGTACCAATCATGAGAACGAGGCAGGAGAAGACCCCACTAAGCTTTGTCACGTGATCAGTCGGGCTCATAATGTAAGTCTATGGAGGCCAACTGATTATGCTGTCCTCTCCACGCTTGTTCTGATGATTCTCAAAAGTTTTCCACGGTGACAGTGACACTTTAAAGATCTTGAGATCTTGGCCTGTGGAGCACGTCACTTTTCTTTGCCAGCTTTCTACCTGTACCCAAGCTCTTTTTCTGCCTGACCACCAGTGTCTCTAAGCTCACAAGGTCAGCTGATACATACACCAGGATCACACCTAGAGGTAAAGACCAGGCAGCCCCCTGCATTGAAGTCCTGAACCCCATGTAGGGGCTAAAAGTTGAAAAATCAGGGGACCATTAAAAGTGGCCCAAAGTTAGACTAGTGAAGTGACACCTGCTGGTTGTTATTCACTGTTTGAACCTAATCTTTGATCCTAGTGATTTATGACCCTATTGTCTTGTCCTTTTTAATCCCTGTTTATTATTTGTCATTCGTATTATAAATCCTGTTGGGCAGGATCCCGTCATCGTCTATAGCAGTCTGTATTCTTTATTTTTGTTTACTGTACTCATTTTTGACAAAGGACAAAGGACCTGAGATACTTCCAGTGGGGTTCAGGTTCTGACGTAATAATGGGTCCCTGTGGTAGATAGAACATAGGTGCCGAAATACCAGTAGACCTGAAAGCGGAATCTAATAGTAGTATTACACTGCCCGATAATAACTGTAAACAAGCTCCGATCTGCTAGATCAGCATTCGTTTACTGGGCCTATTACACAGCCCGATTATCGCTAATGATGTCCATGCAGCCCTTGCTTATCTTTATACATTACCTGTCTAGGCTGCAGGGCTCCTCTTGCGGTCTTCTTCTCTCCGGGTCCCACGTGCTCCAGCTTCACAGCAGCCTGTCTCATCTGACAGGCCGCTCAGCCAATCACTGGCCACGGAGGTCCTGGCCATTGATTGGCTGAGCGGCCTGTCAGCTGAGACAGGCCGCTCTGGAGTGTGCGGGACCCGGGGAGAAGAAGACCACAAAAGGAGCCCTGCAGCCTGGATAGGTAATGTATATCATCAGTCGGCGGCGCGCACCGCTATTGCACATAGCGATGGGCGGACGGCGCCCGACAATTATAGGTTCAGAACTATATCAACGATCAGCCGATGATTGTTGTGCACAGCTGATTGTTGTATTTATTACACGGAGCGATAATTGCCCGAATCAGGCCGATTCAGCTGATTATCATTCAGTGTAATAGTACCCTAAGAGACCTGAATTTACGAGACGCAAACTTATAGTAAGTATGGGTTCACACGAACCCAAACGCTCCTTATTTTACTGGTGGCTGAAGAAGATGGATGTAGTCCTAGGGAGTCTGGGAAAACATGGACACAGGCTGTATTTTCTCTATCCGCTGGGCTATCCTCTTGGCCCCTCAGACCTTGAGTGTCTCAGCTATCCTTTCCTAGTGAGGTTATTGGCAAGTCATATACAGTAGGCACTCATAAGCCGAGCTGAGAATGACTGATCAATATTGCAGTTGTTCAGGTACTGATAGTTTCTTGTGTAAATTTAATCTTTACAGTTTTAGGCTTTCGTTATTAATTATTATTTTCTTTTTTTATGCTTTCGTGTAGCCCAACAAGTAATGGCACAGCCGTATAGTAATGAATATACCAGGGCATTGTGGCCTTTGTGTTTCTAACTAATCTACGTAAGTATTTTCTTCATCACTCTTGTATCTCCCAATCAGATAATCCATTCGGTTTCTGTATGTAAGAGCCTCATTACTAATCCTTCACATCACTTTTAGATTCCATAGGATAAGTCACTTTTATAAACTATCCATTGGTTTTTCTTTCCATTAATTCTGTCATGTTTGGTGCCTTTCAGGCAATCTTAGGGCTTTCAGTGTTCAATGTTTTCCGTGTTTTCTTCGCTGGCCATATATTTGAGGTAACCACTGGGCTGACCCATATTAATTTTTGTAATGGAGAAATAAATAGTGGCGGCTATTTTCGCTAGGAAGTAGGTTAGTGCAATCGGATAAGTTGTGCGATGGATGGGTTCGTTCCCTCATATTAGATATTGAGGGTAGTAGCTCACCATTGTACATTAAACTAAGGTAGGATTTGCTACCTGGTATATGTTAACTGATTATTTATTTCATATCATATCTCTAAGGCAAACAAAAGGTGCTATTTGTTTTACAAGCCTTAAGCAACAAGTGGATGGATTGTTTATGTAGCCTCTTATTTTCATCATAGCCAGCTGCACATTCCCGTTTACATGGGAAGATGTGGTCAACTAACAATAATTTAATGGCTGTACAAAGGATGCGATTAGCCGACGAACAAGAGATTTGTCATTTGTCATTTGTCGGCTGATTGCTGGTCCCTTTACAGGGGCCAAATATTGGCAGTGAGTCTTCCTCCCTGACCATCATCAGTCATTGTAAAAGGAACTTTACTTGCAATGGCAGCAAGGATAACTAGTGTAATATTAATCCACAGCCAACCAACTGCAAAACTGCAGGAGAAATCTAAGGATTTGCCTAGGATTTCTGCTGACAACTGCACAATTATTTTTTCTGATGGAAAAACCTCATTCTTCACTCATATATACTAATGTGCCTTCATTGATTGCTTTTAGATGGGTACCGCAATGGGGACAAAATTCACCCCTAATTTTAGTCTTCTTCTTTTTTTGCCACATTGGAAACCTCCATATGCTCAAGTTTTGTTATTTTTAACTAAACTCCCCATCTTCTGTAATCTCTACTTTAAATATTATGGTAATTGTTGGGGTACTCTAGCACCTCTTACCCTCTCACCTCTTAGCATTGGTCTCCCTATACTGTATGTGACCTTTTGGGCTCCTTTTAGATTCCAACAATATAGGTTGGTATTCAAGATGAGCGAACCGAACTTGCCAAAACCAGATTCCTTTGAAACTGAACTCTCTGCAAAGTTTGGAGAGGGTCGGCAAGATGGTGTCGCTCATGTAAAAAAAAAAACATAAGCCCGTGATTGGATGAGCAGGCCTTCACCGTAGAAAATAACAGAGTGGCACCGGAGAAGAAGGAGTGCGGACATGTAAGTGTAAGGAGAGGCCTTTAGAAACTGCATTAAAACAGTTAAAAACCTGCAGTCATTTAGTTGTTTTAATGCGGTTTGTTAATATTCGGTTTGGCACAAACCCAAACTTAACATTAAAGTCGGTGAACCTGTCAAACCAAACTAGTGAAAAGTTTGCTCATCTCTACTTGGTATCTTTCTAATGAGTATTGTTCTATTATGATATCACTGCCACAAGGCTTACACAGCTGTATCTTGTAGTCATAACAGGATGCTAGTACTGTCTGTATGCACTGCCATGCAATATTGGCCTCATAGGGGTGGCTCTTATTTTTCCTGTATTCTTGCCTAGGCATTGGGTTGTTATGTTTCAGCCAATCAGAAACCCTTCGTGTCTGGGCAGAACCGCCAACGTATTGATAAGGGTATCTAAGATAGTAAAAGCCAAAGATATATCAGTGTATATTTGACAGTCAGATATCTTTAAATCATGTAAGGGTGTATGGTTTGCAAAACATGTTTTTAGTTTCTTAGACATGAATACTGACCTTTAAAAGTTATCTCTTCTATTATCTTTATGTTACGCATGGGTGATGCCAGTTGGATCTTTATAGGGATTTTTAGATGCATTGCCTTGAGCATTAATAACTATTAATAGGCTTCCGCCTTGCATGTCCTGCCAGATACACCTGCACTATTCAAAGAGAGCAAACTATGACTAACAAGGTCTATATGGACCACACCTTATCCATGCTGCTTGGTAGAAAACCGGACTTTTCTGTCAATGTGTTTGTGCCCAAAACAAGGGGAAATGGCAACTTTTATTATTTACAGGAAAATCCTGCATGGAAAGCATCACATACGAGCCCTTAGGAAGAAGAGGTCAATGCTACGGGACTCTCCCGAGGGTGTAGTTGGTGTCAACATACAGTACCTTGTGTACATGTGATGAGTAGTCTATTTAGAAGAGAGGGTTTGGATTTGCCATGAAGAAGTGTTTTGCTATTCCTTCCCCTACAAAACTGCAGATAATAGGAACCAGAACAGACCAGAAGGATCCGTGAAAAAAAGGAATGGAGATGGATGGGAGTGTTCATTGGTCTCATAAAAAATTAGTTTTTTTTTTTCCTTCTTCTGGATCAACACAATAAAAGTCGAATTTGACTTGTATTGTGTTGATCCAGAAGGAGGGGGGAAAAAAACAACTAATCTTTTATGGGACTGATTCCAATTTGTCCTCATAGAAGCAGCATTAACTCATTGGTAGTAACACCGGCTTATCTGTGTGACACATCCCTCCCTCCTTGTGTCGTGCCTACTCCCAGATTCTTCTGTTGGGTCTTGGCCAGGATGACGACACTCACAAAACAACTTTTTAGTTTGGCTATTGCCTCATATTGTAGAAGGAACACGTTTGGCCGGAGTTATGTCATTCTAATGGTTGTTGTAGGGAAATATGTTGCAACTTTGCTGTAGGAAATTACTTTGCATTCGGCAATTTGTTAATTAGATCTAAAGTGACTGGAGAGATTGCATTTGTGTAATGTTATAGGAATTGTTCCGTCTGTGTATGATAGAGATGACGTCCCCAGACTGTATGAGGACACTCTGTATTCTTACAGGCTACTATACAGCCTGCTGCTGGATATGTTGATACCATGTGTTTCATGACAGCTGAGGTTATGATGCCCATACACATTAAAGGAGAAGTCCGGCCATTTTTAAAATCTGACAGCCGGAAGGGGGGGGGGGGGATTTATCAATATGAACTTACCTCTTCCTCAGAGAATGAACTTACCTCGGCAGGAACGGCCTCTGGACCCCCACCAAAAGGCATTGTGACAACATCATGACTTGGGGAGGGGGGGATGCCTGTCCCGGCTGATGGACTGACCGCTAAGCCATCAGTGATTGGAGCGTCACCCCGCCCCAGTCACTGTCTGGCTGAGCGGGCAGTCCATCAGACGGGTCATGACGTGTCAGTGCCGGAGATCCCGGAGCCCGGCGGGGGTCCTGACGCCGGTCCTGCTGCTCACCATGGGCACGGGGAGAGGTACGTTTATACTCCTTATCAATTTCCCCCCTGCCCTTGCCGGCTGCCAGATTTAAAAAAATGGACGGACTTCTCCTTTAAGTAAACAGCAGTTGAACCTGACAATTTCATGGGATCATCCTTAAGAGCCCCTCTGCCCAAACTGTAGGGAGAGAGAAGGGTTCGGCATGTTGTATTTCAGTATGCTTAATCCTTTGTACCCGTGGGACTAGACATGAGTAAATCTATTTGGCATCAATCAAATTCATTTTGAATTTCTCTAAAATTTCACAATCCTGCAAAACTTTTCAAATAAATTTTTCAAAATCTCCTGTCCTCTCTATACTGAGCAGGAGTTCCATACTAAACTCCTGCTCAGAACCCTAATGAGTGGGGTGGGGGATTATCTGGGGACTGGGGTCTGGGGACACAATAGGAAGGGCTCTTTATAGGGATCTTGATGGTGATTATTGAGAGTTAACAATAGTATCCCTGATACCTTAAGAGTAGAGATGGGCAAAGCAGGCTTTGTAGGGTTTGTACACATCCTAACGATGAGGCTTCTGAATCCCACTGTCTACCCGATCCATGGAGAAGGTGGATACAGCCCATGAACCGCCTGGAAAACATGGATACAGCCATAAGCCATAGGTTGTATCCATGTTTTTCAGGTGGTCCTTGGGCTGTATCCACCTTTTCCATGGATCAGGCAGACAGTGGGATTCAGAAGCCTTATCATTAGGCTTGGTACCAACCCTATAAAGTTTGCTTTGCCCATCTCTATGTAAGTGCCATACATTTTTATTTCTGGTGATCTATGGAAATTGAAACAGGTGAAAGGTCGAATGGTAATACCCCTGTTGGACTAGGGTTAGGCAGCATTGTTCTGTTGCCTGCAAAGGGTAAAATTCAGGTTCTTCTTCCTGCATTGATGAATACCTTTTACCACTGATGTGGATAGAAGGGTCAGAGGGATAAACCAACACCATATTAGTCTGGCTATTCCTCCCTTCCCATAGAGAACATATTTATCTGTATGGGAAGTCAGGAGAAAGAACGGTCGGCGGAAGGGGGGGCGTGCAACATATGAAGAATCTATACTTCCCCACCCCAATGACCTGCAGCACCGTTTCACAGGCTCACCGACCGCCACCAGTGTCCTGGGTCTCCCGCTTCTGCAATGTCATGACCCAGGCTTATGTCACTGACTGGCTGAACGGGCCCTTCCCACCGGGAACCCGGGTGAAAGCAGAGCCCAGCGGTGGTCATTGAGCCTGTGACATGGCGATGCAGGGGCACAGGGACAGGTAAGTACAGCTTCTTTATTAAGTTGCCACACACCCCTGTTCCCCTTTAAGTGATAGCAATGACTGTATAGCTGCTATTGTAGTTGTCTCTTTCATTGGGAAGGTAGAGGTCTGGCAGCTGAGGGGGCGGGGGCGGGTGTGGCAATCTTTTCTTAGAGGACAAGAAAATAGTGACGAATCTTGACATTTGGAAACCAAGGAGCTCTTCTTGTTATAACCTGTTTTGTCTCCGATAACTTGCTCTCTGCTCATTGTCCCTTCAAGTAATATAAATCTTTTATAGTTTGCATTGGCACTGGGAAAATACAATTGAATGAGAAGGGCTGGAGTAACAGGAGGAGTGGGATGTAGTAAAACTTCTGGGTGGTATATGACCGGTGTCAGATACTTCCCTGTTCCTGAGAATTTAGCTTTAAAGGATATATGAGGGAGTATGGCAGCCATACATTCTTCCTCTATAGGGCGTTCATGCCTCGACTTGTCACTTATTTGCATTCAATGTATGAAGAAGTGTTTCCCTTAGGGATTAGCTGCATTGTGACATCTATTAGGAAGGATATAGAGGGTAAGTATCTGGGATCTGTAAATGTGTCATCCGATCGGCTCCCATTCCACAGCTAACAAGTAGTTTACTACTTTTTACCAGTATAGCGCCAACGTATTCCACAGTGCTGTACCCAGATTGTCTCCATTCCCATCAGTCTCTGTTCCCAGTGGGACCGATAATAGGCCCGATAATAACTGTAAACGAGTGCCGATCTGCTAGATCGGTCCTCGTTTACTGGGCCTATTACACGGCCCGATTATCGTTTAACAAGGGCTGCATGGACATTGTTACCGATGTCCTTGCAGCCCTTGCTTAAACTGTATACATTACCTATCCAGGCTGCAGGGCTTCTCTTGCGGTCTTCTTCTCCCCGCGCCCACGCGCTTCAGCTTCAGAGCGGCCGGTCTCAGCTGGTCCCGGCCAGTGATTGGCTGAGCGGCCTGTCAGCTCAGACAGGCCGCTCTGAAGGGAGGGTGCGGGTGGCGGAGAGAAGAAGACCGCAAGAGAAGCCCTGCAGCCTATACAGGTAATGTAAACCCTCAGCCGCCGGCCATGCACCGCTATTACCCGTCGGCGCCCAACAATTATAGGTTCAAACCTATATCAACGATCAGCCGATGATCGTTGTCATTGGCTGATTGTTTTATTTATTTACGAAGCGATAATCGGCCGACCCTTACAGTCTAAAGGAGTGCCTATATAAAAACAGAAAGAAAAAAACGCTTCGGAAGCGGTGGGAACAGGACTCTAGGAAATCACTCAAAATTGGTAAGTGATGAAGCTTCACCACTCACTGTAGACCAATGCCCAAGAGATTAACAACACAATTCTGTCGGGATCGCTACACCCTCCGGAGGATCACCGGTCCAACATGGAAAGGCATAAAAAGCGAAATATTGGGGAGCAATCTATTCTCTAGCAACCAACATTTAACCTTGATATCATTGAAGTAAGTGGGTTACTCACATCTCGGAGGGGAGATTGCTCAAACTCCCCCCTCGACTCCAGGAAATCTCGTAGCCGCAATACAGCCAGTCGGTGTCGCACTTCTCAGTGAAGGACAGGATTTCTCCCCAGATCTTCTATGCGCAGCCTATTGAGTCTTCTGGCGTGCTCTACAGCTTGGACCGGAGCAAATTCCTCGATCGCAGTGATTTGTAGATAAGTTCAGTAATAATATTAAAACAACAACTTTATTCCTTGTCCCACGCGTATCGGAATACCCAATTTCTTCATCAGGGACATAGCAGCAAATAATTGACATACACTTTAAAAATCCCACTAGCTCCTTATTCCTCCTCCCCTTTACATCACTTCTGGGACAAAACTTGTAATCTAATTCATATAACATACATCTATAAAAACACACAAATACATAAATATCTCCACTCCATTAGACCACAAATACCTATATATATATATATATATATATATATATATATATATATATATATATATGTCAATAAAATTTGTACCCTTTGTATCATCTCATGAAGGCCACTGGGTACCAAACTGTCTAATTTGAATATCCAAAAGCTCTCTCTTTTGCATAACCTCTCTATGCAGCTAGAAATTTATCGTTTCTATTGGAAATAGTTTTAATCCACTATCATCTCCATTGTGAAATTGTGATTAAAAATAGGAACCAATAAAACCTTTAGGACCAGCCTATTTTTGGGACTTAAAGGTATTTTTTTTTAACAAAATTTATTAGGATAGGTCATCAATATCAGATCTTTGGGTGGCCGACATCAATCACCCATGCTGATCCGCTCTAGGTGTAAAAAACATGTTTTTTTACGTGTCTTTCTGAATCCTCTAATACTACATACTGTATGTAGACATTTTCCTACTTTTCATATATCTTTTTTTTTTTTTTACTTTTTAACTTTTTTCATATTATCTTTTTTAATATAACATTTACATAAGATTTCCATTACTGTCATCATTGATAATCCTCTGATTGCTCATATAATATTGTGTTGCAATCTATCATTGCTTGCCATTGTTTTATTGACAGTCTGTTATCCCGCTGCCTTTCTCTGTATTTATGGCTTTAATTATAGCCAATGAATATTACAAATGTATTTACATCTGAACATATGACTGATCCTACATGTCATGAGCTGGTTATACACATAACCCAGCTGTCAGGTGAATGCTCATCTATTCACATTACATTCATGTCGCTGGAGGGATGGGTAGCATCAGAATGTCTATTCATATGGAGATTAGTAACGCAGGTCTTAGATGTGTAACCTTTAACCTTAAGATCCTAGGATGCCAGGATGACACTATATTACACTCAATGAGGCGTGGCCTAGAGCTTCTTTGCCCTAGGCCACGCCTTATTGATTGACTTATTGATGCCTTATATATTTATTTTTTTTATTCATACTGTGCTTATTCAGGAAATATAAGTTTTCTGCAGGATTTGGTATATTTCCTGTTGTATGGGCGGTACCTGCCTCACATTTCCATGGCACTGGCGCTGCAGTGAAGCTGGATTAGCTATTTCTTTTGTAATAAACATATAGATATATAGATGTGTGTGTGTGTGTGTGTGTGTGTGTGTAAAGTAACGTGGGAGTCCCTGGGATGACTTGTTAGGCCGGTAGTGGTTCTGCAGGAAGCCGTTCTGGGAAGTGTTTCTAGCTTTGCATGATAGGACGAAGCTGTGAGAAACCTGCATGGGATAGGACTTACAGGAAAAGGGGGGGGGGGGGAGTGAAACCTGAGACAGTCCTAAATTGCTGTGTACAGAATGGGGAACTTAACATAGGACTGATGAATGGTTGGACCTAAATTTAGTTTTCACTAATCCAGATCTGACAAGGGGGATGACAAATAAACAGATTAAGGCTATGTTCACACTGCGTACGAGTCCTGCCGTACATGTGCGGCTGAAACTACGGGCCGGATGCGTACAAACCGCGAACATATGCCCGTAGTACAGTTATGCTTCCCTAGCTTGTTTCAAAGCGATCTGAGGCAGGTCATTTACTTGGAAATCTTCGCCCAGCCCCGTAAACCACACAGAACCTTTTGGATCGAAAAATCAAGTTCAATTTGGCTGAAATAAGTACTCCGTACGGGACCGCATGGAAATCCACGGCCGTGAGTTTCAACATTTCCGTCCTCAAACAATGGTCTTGTTCATTTTTCACGGCGCCGTATACGATCCGCCTGTAAGTTCATACGTAGTGTGCATTGTGCGGCCGGAAATCGTATACTTTCAAGCGAAAGCATCAACCTCAAAACTACGTGCGTATGTTCGCGGTTCGCACTACGTCCGGAATCATACGCAGTGTGAACATAGCCTAAATGAACATTGGTTGTCAATAAACTATATCTAGACTTGGTGTTATTCAAGCAACCTGTCAGCTATTGATATGGGAATACTTGCACTGGAACCATGGTCCCTTCTCTAGATTGTCTACATCAGCGGTTGGGAACCTGCGTCCCTCCAGCTGTTGCAAAACTACAATTCCCATCATGCCTGGACAGCCAAAGCTTTAGCTTAGCTTGATGAGAACTTTAGTTTTGCAACAGCCTGAGGGCTGAAGGTTTCTCATCCCTGGTCTACTCGGACATGCGAGATATGTGCTTGTTTCTGGATCAGAAACTACAGTAAATGACGTAGTGATATGGGCCAGTGCTCTCAAAACTGTGAACTTTAAGTTGGTGGAAAACTATAAGTCTCAACTTGTGGCAATTATGTCATTTTGAGTGTTGTTGCTTCCCAACAACTGAGGAGTCAGAAGTCGGAGCACTTCTGACTGTGGTCATGGTAGAGAATAAGTTCTTCATTATAGTTGGCCATACACATTGGGTAGAAATAGTCTGATAGTTGAAAATCTACGTATATGATCAATGACTAAGACTTTTTTGAGAACATTCGTTCCTTATTTAAGGATGATGTTCTTTCCTGAACAAAAGATCTTCCGCCTGACTATCAGTTGAAAATTTCCAAGACAGCTGGCTTCTTTCTAGCTAAAGACAGTCCATCGTAACATGACTTAATGATTGTTTGTTTTACCCAAGTGATGCTTTTTGTTAAGATTCTCCATTTTCACAAAAGCTTACAAAAGCTTGACCAATCTCCTCTAAAAACAACCCCAAAGGTTGGGCACTGTTTTTGGAAGAAAGCAGCCAAGACCCTTTAAGAAGTTTCAAAGGGTGGATATTCTTTTAAACAACTTCTAAGGCCTTATGCACACGTTCAGTATTTTTTTCTGGTCCTGAAACAACCCGTGAGAAATTGCGGATTGGACATCCGTATTCCATCCGCATTCCATCCGTTGCTGGACCAGACTTCAACTGAGCAGTGAATGAATGGCAGACCCCCTCTGCGGCATCAGACCCCCTCTGCGGCTGCATCAGACCCCCTCCGGCGGCATCAGACCCCCTCCGGCGGCATCAGACCCCCTCCGGCGGCATCAGACCCCCTCCGGCGGCATCATCAGACCCCTCCTGCGGTAAGGATGCGATCTCCTATGCGATCCTCCTGTGCAGTTCTGCCTTCAGTGCTCTTAATTGATTCATTGATACTTTCCTAACCACATAGTAAACACCAATTTATTGAGCTAATTGGTAATGATGATTGGCAGCTGGGCTACAAAGGTACAAGTACCAATTACCTCAATAAATTGGGGTGTTGATTGTAAACACCCCAATTTATTGAGGTAATTGGTACTTGTACCTTTGTAGCCCAGCTGCCAATCATCATTACCAATTAGCTCAATAAATTGGTGTTTACTATGTGGTTAGGAAAGTATCAATGAATCAATTAAGAGCACTGAAGGCAGAACGGCACAGGAGGATCGCATAGGAGATCGCATCCTTACCGCAGGAGGGGGTCTGATGCAGCCGCAGGAGGGGGTCTGATGCAACCGCAGGTTCAGACTGAGGAATTCTCGCGGAAAATGTCCGCGGAATTCCGTCAGCTGTCTGCCCGGAGATCCGGAGAACTATAGATCCCAGCACTTCTATATACTGCTGTGCACAATAGGAGCATGAGTTATCCATATTTTTCTACGGAAATACGGATGCCAAACATGTTGCAATCCGCAAACAATCCGTAGACAATTGATGTCAATGAGAGCATCCGTGAAAAAATCTGGGTCCGCACCCGGTCCGCACTAGGACATGTCCTTTTTTTTTTACGGATTGATTTTCATCCATTTCTGCTACTGATCGTGTGAATAGCCCAATAGACTTCAATGTGCACTAACTCGGATACGGAAATACGGATCCGTAAATTACGGAACGTTTGAATAAGGCCTAATGGTTTCACCTTGAGATTTTTTAGAAGGAATCTGGCAGGATGTCACACCCTGTTAATTTCAATGGCGGTGCCTTCAACTTTGCTTGAAGGTATCTAGACATCCGCGAGTAAATCAAATGGAAGCAGAAGGCACATGACACTTGTCAGGACAGGGGTTATAGCTCGGAGGTTACGTGGAATTGGAATGTATTGTATGTCAATTTCTTTCTATATTTAACCCGTTTATTTTTTTTTCTATGGAAATTGTTATAAATGAGTCTTCTTGATGGAGATTACCTTACCTGTCTCTGACATACCTGGCATACCTCTTCAGTCACTGTTTCATCATCACTCCTCACATGAGCTGCTTCCAGATATCTGCAGATAAGGACATCTCTGGTGGCTTTTAACATGGTCCCTTGGTTTTAAATGTGTTTTTCTTTCCGAGAAGAACCCTCAGGGCTTACTGGCCCTTGGCAATATACATGGCCAAGGACACCAAAGTCAGTGGTTTTACGCTACCTTTTATCTAATGTCTATGGGGGGTCTTTACTTTCCTTGGAAGACAGACCTAGGACACGGGTCTACCAAGCCAATAGACAAGTATTTGCCCAGATTTATTTTGGTTGCACAATAGGTATTCAAAAAGCAAACTTATGATTATGGTCTTAGGGTTCCCATTTACCTATACTAAGGTGTGTGGCAGCCTCCCAACTCTCCACCGATGGATGATGTTGGTGGAGACAAGGGTCAGGCATGATGGATTTCAGTGCCCCACCTTGTTCTTGGATAGATGAGCTGGCTGGAGCTTACCCCTCCCCACCCCATGTAGAGGGCGGTTGGGAGAGATAACTTGTATCCGGCTCCTTGAGGAATGTTAATGTTTTAGATTCAAGATGTCCATTAAAACATTAAAGCTGCTTAGTTAAAGAAAACCCCTTAAAAAAATATCCAAACAGTTAATTGCCCCAATCAGCTTAATATTTAGTCAGTCGCGGTGGCAGCTAGTGGGGGAAATTTAGTATTACAGTACATGATGAATGGGCATCCATGTATTACAATGATAGATCCATTTCTCAAGGATGGGGGTCACTTGTACTTACTGGCTCTCCATTCTGGTTAATATTAGGGGCTGTCTAGCAGGAACAGTAGTGGATTATAATAGGGGAGTTTGTGGCGGCAGCCCGGGGCCCTGAGCTTCTGGTGTACTGTCTCCTGGTTATACTTCTGCCATGATTTGCAAAAAATCATAGTTTTTTTTATGGCAATTTTGCACAAATCAGGACATCATGACATTATCTGTCCTGTACTATGAACGCCAGGCTAGTGCTGCCATAGTTACAGTGGGGTGGGGGGGCCCAGGCTTGGTGAACAGCCCGGGGCCTATGGTAAAGTTAATCCGCCCCTGAGCAGGAAGCCCATGTTTTGATCTCCATGGGCCCTAATTGTGAGTATTATTGCCAAATAGTCAAAAACCTTTTGAGTAGAAGAATGTCCCCCCCGAGGCTATGTATTCCAGCACAAACCTGACACTAGGCACTTTACTACTCTTTGTGGTGGATTGCTGTGTATCTTTTATGGGATGTTGCTGTTATAAAGGATGCGGAGGTGCTCCATGGCTTCCCCATGCCTCATAAGTAAAGGCCGGTATTATAAGTAATGGGTGGAGGTGGGAATTTTACATTTAGGCTTTATGTTACACCACTGTACCCGGTTATCTATATCTCATGTTCCACAATGAGAAGAACCCTAAAGATTGCCGTAAAATTTTAATATCTGTCAACAGCTCTCTCTCTCCCTATCTGCCCATATACTCGAATGTTCATGTATTTAGAATAGAGAGAAAGGGATACCAAAAAGATTGTGCAGATGAAATCCAACATTCCCCAACCATCTCTCTATGGAATCCTCTATTGGAGTAGAGTTGAGAGACTATCATATACATGAGATGATTGACTGATCAGCCAAAACTTGTGTAATGTATCTGGGGGCCATAACTCTTTTCCCTCTTGTCGATTTCTACAGTATATCCTATGCAAGAAGGTATATCTGCTCATTATGTCTTTTTGTGTTGCTACGGTATGTTGTTTGCTCACAGTGGGCACCATTGATGGTCTTCATGGTTGCTTATCACCTTCTGATGGTTCTCAAGGCTTTTGCTTATCACATGGTAATCTCCCTTTGCTTGAGACATACTGATAACAAGAAGCCTTGATGGAGAACAGGATGCTGCGGTCTTATCTGAACACCATGCACAGCTTTTTTTTTTAGTGCTTTGAGGGGGTGTTAGGTATTTGAGCTGTTTTATGTCAATAATCAAGTTTAAAGAGAATCTGTCATGTTGGTACCAGGTACAGAGCTGCAGACGCAGGCAGATGGGCTCATGCGGAGATAAAACAAGTCAACACTTTGGGGGACATTTACTGTGGAGTCAAAAACTTGCGAGTATTATTTATTTTTATTTTTTTACTCAGCCAAATAGGAATAATTTAACAAACTATTCATAAATTTGTGAACAGAATTTTATCAGAATATTTGCAAAAAAATGCCCCTCTTTGTCTCAGCTAATGGCCTTTTGCAAACTTTTAAAATTGCGTTTTTCCTTCAAAGCTGAAGTGTCACCGAAGTGATGCTGACCCACAGCATGCACGCCTCTTCCGTCAACCACCTCTCCCTTCCTTGGTAGTTGACATACAGGACTGGGGGCTTAGTCCTGTTAATCAGTCAGTTGAGGCAGGAAGAGTGTGGGAGGGAGAAGGCGTGCATCCTAAGGCTCAACAACATGGCCTCTTTGACCCTTACATAGTTACATAGTTAATAAGGTTGAAAGAAGACAAGAGTCCATTAAGTTCAACTTGGAGAAACCCTACTGTGTTGATCCAGAGGAAGGCGAAAACCCCTATGAGGCAGATGACAATTGCCCCATCACAGGAAGAAAATTCCTTCCCCACTCGAATGGCATCAAAATAATCCCTGGATCAACGTATCACCGGAAAACTTATGCTCATAACTTGTAATATTATATTTTTCAAGAAAAGCATCCAGGCCTCCCTTGAACTTATTTAATGAGTCAGCCATGACAACATCATGTGGCAGAGAGTTCCATAGTCTCACTGCTTTTACAGTAAAGAATCTGCATCTGTGCTGGCCGTGAAACCTTCTTTCCTCTAGATGTGGAGGATGCCCCCTTGTCATGATTACAGACCAAGATGAGCAAAGTGAATCTAGTGAATTCTAATTCCCAGCGAATCGGGCGTTTAATTCGACTCGTTGCAATTTGTGAGTTTTCCAGATTGGCTTAGCAAATTCACTAAACATGGCAGCCACAATAGCGAACGCACATGTTTGCTGACAGTACTGTCTTTTGGCAGCAGCAAGGGATTATCCATAATCCCTAGCGCCCTTCCAATCAGCTGCAAACCTCACTGTGATGTCAGCAATCCCCCTCTCTATATAAGGTGATTGGCTTCCTGGAGGCGGCCAGTCGGCTGTGTGTAGCGGAGAGCAGGTTGCAGCAGGCAGAGCAGGGAGAAAAAAACAGAGAGATAGGGACAGAGAGGAGAGTGGATTGTGGGTGCTTTTCTGTAGGAGCAGTGAAGCCATTGTCCAGTATACCAAGTAACTGGGTGACTGTTGTTCATTATACCAACTCACTGGATGCTGGGTGTGTATTATAGGAAGTCACTGGGTGCTGGGTGTGTATTATAGGAAGTCACTGGGTGCTGGGTGTGCATTATAGGAAGTCACTGGGTGCTGGGTGTACATTATAGGAAGTCACTGGGTGCTGGGTGTGTATTATACCAACTCACTGGGTGCTGGGTGTGTATTATAGGAAGTCACTGGGTGCTGGGTATGTATTATAGGAAGTCACTGGGTGCTGGGTGTGCATTATAGGAAGTCACTGGGTGCTGGGTGTGCATTATAGGAAGTCACTGGGTGCTGGGTGAGCATTATAGGAAGTCACAGTGAACACGGTGTCCATTTTAATAACTCACTGGGTGCTCATTTACCAATGTCCACTGCTGTCCTGGGAGAAAATTTAGTTTACGCCGCTGATCCACCAACGTCCGCTAGTGTCCATGGAAGAAATTGAATGATTGACAGCAGGGGCGTAGCTAGGATTCATGGGGCCCCATAGCAAAAAACTGTACGGGGCCCCATGAATCCTGTACTCTCCCCCCCCCCCTGCCAAACACAGACAATGACGCATATATACACACACAGAGGCACCATTAACGTATATACATATACACCACTGTTATACACACATGTATACGCTGTGATGTGATTACACTAGTGCTGATGTATACACCATGAATAGACTGTACACAGGGAAATCATCTCAGTGTAATAAGAAATACTCAAACAGAAATAAAAGAAAATGCAGCAGATATTAATGGTGGATTCTTTTATTAGAGCCCAACATTAATAGAAGCTGCTGCAGAACATCTTTGGGAGCAAACCTGTCAATCACTTGAGATACAACTAATATACACACACACACATATACACCAGTGTCAAGGCCCTATTCCACCAACAGATCTGACGACATATTATCTGCCAAAGATTTGAAGCCAAACCCAGGAACAGACTATAAGCAGAGAACAGGTCATAAAGGAAAGACTGGATTTCTCCTCTTTTCAAATCCACTCCTGGGTTTGGCTTCAAGTCTTTGGCAGATAATCTGTCGTCAGATCTGTTAGTGGAACAGGGCCTTTACAGACATTGCTGACATACACACACACATATAGCCACAGATACATACACATACTGACATATACATATACCCACAGATACATATATACACACACTGACATATACATAAACCCACAGATACATATATACACTCACTGACACACATACACAGCACTTACAGATCCCAGGCTTACCCCCTCCTCCTCCTCCTGTAGTCCGGGCTGATCTTCACTTAGAAGTATTCAGGACCTTTGGGTCATGTGACCATAAGGTCCTTCATCCCTCTCCTGTGCCGTGCAGGACCTGGCAGGTCCTGCTCCTCTGTTCAGCCCACTCACCCGGCACTTCAGTGAGGGGGCTGAACAGTGCAGTGGCGGGTCCCTCTTCCACTGGACCCCTGGGGGTACAGTGGTCGGATGTCAGTGTCAGTACCTACCATGAAGGCAGGGCAGGCTTCCTCGGGCCCCCTTCCTGCAGGTGCCCCATAGCAGTCGCCTTCCCTGCCTTCATGGTAGCTACGCCACTGATTGACAGGCTGATTGACATTTTCTACGGCCCATATGCATAACTTTACATTTATCCACATTAAACTTCATTTACCATTTATCTGCCCAAGCCTCCAGCTTCTCCAAATCCCTCTGTAATATGATATTATCCTCCTCTGTATTAATTACTTTATCTAGTTTATTATCTGCAAAAATGGAGATTCTGTAGCCCCTCCACAAGGTTATTGTTAAATATATTAAAAAGAAGTGGGCCTGACACTGACCCCTGCGGATCCTTCCTGATCCAGAACTGACATTTCCCTTTAAAGGAGTATTCCCACCTGAGCATGTTATCCCTTATCCAATGATCCAGAGAACAAGGGAAAACTTCACTTAGGAATGAATGGCTGGTACAACATATGTGCATCCAGCACCCCATTCATTCTTTATGGGGCCACCAGTTATTTGTTAATTTAAAACTTGGAAATGTTCAGTGGCCCCATAGAGAATGAATGGAAGACCATTCACACATGCACCATCCATTCATTGTCCCCATTCTTCGGATAGGTGGTGATCCCAGTGGTTAGCTCGCCACTGATCAGCATGTTTTCCCCTTGTCCCCTCTCCTGTGGATAACCTCCTCAGAAGAGAATACGCTTTTAACTTTGATAGCTAAAGGACACCCCTTTCTAAATACAGTGCCTGGTACAGGATTCTCATAACGGTTACAATCACATGACCCCTGTACAGTTCCTGCAACCAGGGGTGTAGCTGTAATGGTTGTTGACATAACTTTCTTATTGGGGTCTTGGTATCTGAAGGGTCTAGAGGCCCCCTATCACATGATAGGAATTGTTGCTTTGTAACAGCTGGAGGTCCACAAGTTTAACACCTGTGGTCATCACTCCAATGGAGAAGAACCCATATCATGGTGGGTTGTAATTCCTGGTATGATATATTTTATAATACTCATACAGTAGGTGTCTCACCAATACTTATATAAACCTATTTGTTTTATTTGAAGTGACAAATCTATTGTACATCCTTATCTACAAGACTACACCCACATAGCCAGTGCCAGTGCGGCACACCCATCTTTATGTCACGGGGACCGATGACGACCCAACGATGAATGATGAACCAGATGTTTCATTTATATCCATTACGCTTTATACCATCTACTTCATATACTGATCGCTGCATCACTGATCACTACATGATAAGGAGGACTGATAGCAAGAGGGAAACTCCAGGAACCTTACTGACTGCTTACTGGTGACTCAGTGACACAACGTTTGCATGGCTGACCGTCTGCTGATGCTGAGTAGACTGATGGCTTCCCGATACTGCATAGTATTGTGTAACATCTTATTAAGCTATTATTTCCTGAAAATATTCCCAGTCCTGCCCTCTACATATCGGGAGTTGACCTTTAGAAACCTCCTGGCTCCTCTACAAGGTTATGTATGTTTTAAATAGTGACTATTAAAGATGAGGAATCTCAAGCACGCTCAAGTTCATCTGAACCCGAACATGCAGCATTTTATGACCAATGGCTAAAGAAGTTGGATGCAGCCCTAAGGCTGCCTGGAAGACATGGATACAGCCGTAGGCCATATCCATGTTTTCCAGGACTCCATAGGGATGCATCCAGCTGCTCCAGGCCCACAATTGGGTTCATAGGAACCTGAGTTTGCTCAAGATTCGCTCATCTATAGTGACTATACAGCCACTATTAGACACAGACATCAAACCTGGCAATTTCGTTGTATGGAGGTTCTCCCAACCTTTGTTCTGGGAGCTGAAGACGCAATTACTTGGTCGAGCCAGACGTCGATTGGGAAAGATAACTGTTGGCCAAATTAAGGGCTATGCTATGGGTACAGATACTTTAAAGCAGTGGCCCTAACCTGGCCAGCGCTGGGGCAGAAGAACGGTCAGTGGAATGTTTAATATTTTTTATAAAATATGGATATAGGGCATTTTGGGAGAGGAGTTTAACTAAAATGCAAGGAGGGGGGAGTTTCAGTACTAGGGACTTTAAAGGGGGGTTAACTGCAATATTAGAGGCATGGAGGGGCGCAGTATTAAGGGGGGCATGGAGGGGCCCGATACTATTGCTATGTCTCTGGGCTCAATTCCAGAGTGCCACCATTTTCCCTGTATAATAGCTACATGTTCCCTGGTGATCCACAAGGGTCTTCTGTAGGCCAAAGCCTACAGTCAAGCTGCCTGCTCAAAGCCTGGATTGCAGTTTTCATAGCCTGTCTGGCTGCATGTGTAAGAAACAATTCTCTGTTTGACATAAACTTTTATCCCGACATTATAGGAATCTTTTATTTAAATAAAAAAAAGTAGTAAAACACAGAAAACTAACTCAAAATTACATCCAGGACAAAAACAGACCACAAAACAACTCTTTATGTGATTGGAAAGTCACAAAAAATTAATAAATGCCACAAACCTAACTTTTGTAAAACATAAAAGTGTGTCAAAAGTCTCGGGACACCCTAATTACTGAGATTAAAGGACAATGACTTTTCTGAATACCCCAGAATGTAGTAGGTGCCTATGTTTTAGACTTTGGATCAAGGGCAAGTTTTTTCCAATGGCGTATTCCATTGGTGATTTCTGAGCCAATTCTGGTCTTCTCTGATATGCCACACGACCACCTTCCCATTGGAAAAACTTGGCCTTGAACCAATAGAAAGATTTCAAGATGGCGGCCATGTTCTTAACAAAGTCTGAAAAATAGCCTCTCTCACCCATTACATGCTGGGGTATTCAGATATGTCCTTTTCTCTTTCATTTCTGATATAAAAGTTGTTTTGTGACCTTTAACTCTCCATATAAATTTTATTACTTTCCCATCACTTTATTTGTTGGTTTTTACGGCCAAGCAGTATTGTTTCTTAACAGTAAAGGTTTCTTAACTTGTGGTTCTTATAACCGCAGAAACGTCCTTGTCTACTTACCCAACGTATTTGTCGGAAAGAGTGACGTAAGGCAAGACAGTATGGTCTTGTGCGTTGAGAGTCTTCGTGACGTTACATCTGATGGTATTGGTCATGCGACGATCATGTGACCACACCATCACAGGACTGTTACACTATATTCTATATTCACACCTGCATGTGGTCACTTGTACCTGAAACACAATTTAAATAGAGATTTACATACATAAGGTTCACTCATAATAAAAATACTGTGCTTTGTGGTTCCGTTCCTGATCATTTTCAAGATATTAGCTTGCTGTTATTGAAAGGAAACACCCGCCCTGACATCTCTTGACATACGCAGAAATTTCTTTTAGTTTTTTTATTATTATTTTTATTTTTATTTTTTTTTTTGGGGGGGGGGGGGGGGGGGATATAGCCCCAACACGGCAAGAAAGTCGGAAAAAGAAAAAACTGCCAAAAGAGGACCTCACATTTAATATTATATCGTATAACTGAACAATTAAAGCAAAGTCTTGCATAAAAAAAAAAAAACTGCCAAAAAGTATTGTGTGTGAATACACAAATAGGAATGTGACAATGAGCTGAAATAAAAACACATAAATAGGGAATTGAGCAAGAATAGTTCCTGAACCACAACCTTGTTTTATGTGATGTTTCTGGAATCCTAAAACGAGATATTTTATCTCTTAATTTTTTTATTATGAAGAATAAGGAAATGAAAAATTGCCAGAATAACAAAACTGTAAAACCTGTTTTGGCAGTGTGCATCATAGCAAGGTCATTTCTAATAGAATACATGGCGTTCGGGATCGGGGAGAAGAATTATCTGTTTTATCCCCATGTATCTAAAATTAGTGATATATTGCTACAGGCAGAATAAAAATAAAACAAAGGGGATACTCACCTACCCCAGTCTCCTGCAGCTCCTGGTGTGACGCCATGCAGTCCCCTCTGGCCTTAGTGATGCCCCGCCTCAGTCAGTGATTGGCTGTGATAGCAGTGCCCAGTGACATGACTCGGAAGCAGGAAAAAGCAATGACAAGTGGGGGACCAGAAGGCATCACACCAGGAGCTGGATTTGTGACTGTTCTAGTTTCTTTTTAAAAAACTGCCACTTAAAGGGGTCATCCAAAATAAAATTTGGCCATTATTAATCCTGTATATTGCATTTTTCAGCAGATATCTCCTCTGCAATTTTCTCTCAGCACTCACCCCTCCCATCTTCCCCCTCCTTAGACTTTTAGAGTTTAGGGATCAGATTACAAGTCATAACCAGTAAAAAAAAAAAAAAAAAAAGTTGTTGCTGAGTTGATTTTGAGATTGAGGTTGCCAGGGGAGGGGGAAGGAAGTATGCTTGATAACAGGAGAAGTAAGCATTTTTGTCTGATAAGATATACTCCAAAGCTTCCTATAGTTACTTGTACTTTAGATCTATACAAAGTTTGCTGAAACAATAGTGCTTATTTAAAGGGGTATTCCCATCTGAATTAATATATTTATATTTGTAGGACCCATCATTTTTTTCTCTATTTGTTCACTTTCCCCTAGTGTAAATATTCTGCAAGTGCAAAATACAGACTGTACCCCAATGAAAAGTCAGCCCAGTGCGCTAAAAACCCAACCCCTGCTCCTTTACTCCCCCACCTAAGCCATGCATTTACCTCCCTAAGCTCCTGCTGTCCCTCCTCTGATGCGCATGGTACAAACAGTACTCCAGAGAATACGAGCTTGGAGGTCCTTCCCTTCAGCTGGGCATCTAATTCTCTAAATTTATTCTTAATGGACCTCCACTTACCATGTATTCTGCCGATGGTTCCCACATAGACCATGACAGCTTGGTCACCCCCAAGTAATTTGTCCACCCAATCTGCCATATGTTCTAAAGGGAGAGAGGAGAGAGGGGTCTAGACTCCTCTGGCAGAGGCTTATCTTTCCTAGAGAAAAAGAAGTGGAGAGTTGAGATCCAACCTACCCTATAGTTCCATTTTTTATACAGAATAGAGAAGTGCACATGGAGTCACCTGAGCTAGTCACCTGCCAGTACCTGTGTATGTACAGATATAGTGCGGGGGATAATAGGGGCTCAGAACCTGCCCGGGGTATTACATTCCAGGGAACCAGTGGAGCATGAGGAATGAGGTGGGAGCAGGGCCGATTCTGGGGTTTCTGCCGCCTGAGGCAAACCTCAGGCGGCCGCCCCGAGTGATGGCCGGCATCCCCCCCCCAACCCCCCCCCCCCCCGCAGCCAGCCGCTCACCTGTCCCACGCCGCAGCCGGCCCGCGCTCTCCGCTGTCTCCACATCCCGTCAGGTCCCGCGATGTCACCCTGCAGCTGTCATGGACCTACAGGCTGTGGTGAGTGAGTGGGGTGATCGGGTCGCGCAGGGCGGCCCCGTGCAACCCGATCACCCCAGCGCGTCCCCCACCGACCCCGGGCACTCACCACAGCCTGGAGGTCCGTGACAGCTGCAGGGTGACATCGCGGGACCTGACGGGATGTGGAGAGCGCAGGCGACGGGACAGGTGAGCGGCCGCTGTCATTTTTGTTAAGTGATACTTAACAAAAATGACAGCAGGGGGGACATAATGCCGCCCCCTGCCGGAGCGCAAAATCTGCCGCCTGAGGCGGAAGGCTCATTCCGCCTCATGGCAGAAGCGGGCCTGGGTGGGAGGTTAGGATTATGTTAGTCTTAGATCATTATGAGAATGTAGAGTAAGGGGGGAGGTAGACAGAGATGTTCCAGGAGATAGATATAGGTGCAGCACTAAGGGCTGTATTAGACTGCCAGCGCCCATGTGTAATACCCACAAGAGGAAATCGTGTACTAAGCCTTCAGAAGTCTGATCAGCAATGAGGCTGCCATAGCAGCTGCTACGAGGGGGCCCGGTGGTCTGCTTAGTCCTGTAATGTCCCTGGTTAGCCATTTAGCACCTTTGTCCTGAAACTAGCTAACCAAGGATGGTTTGTACGGCAGCTGGGCCCCCAGCCCCACTACACTAGGGGCCCGGAACCCCAAAATCCTCTCCTCACGGCTCCTGAAACACCTCTGGGCAGGCACCGGTGGGGCAGCACTCAGAAAGGGAGAAAGAGAGAGTGAGATCTGCGGGTCACATGCTCAAATTTACTGTGTAGTGATCGGCCTGAGGGGTAGAGAGAAGGACAGAGCTATAACTGCTGTGTGTCTATCTATCTATCTATCTATCTATCTATCTATCTGTCTGTCTGTCTGTCTGTCTGTCTGTGTCTGTGTATATGTCTGTGTCAGTGGAGTAAGTGTATTTGTGTATGCAGAAGCTGCTACTCATGCCGAGCTCTGATACCCTATTACAAATTGAAGATGTTTCCCTTATATTTTGCCCCATTTTGCACTGTTATCAGGTGATTGACAGGTCGGCTTCCAAAGAGTTTCAGCAGCAGCTGCTATTCATGCTGGATTTTTATTTTCAATGCCAAGATCATCTACATGATATCTGTGCTGGAAGATGTCTTCCCTCTATCCTGTCCCCCTTTGCGGTCCTTCTGCTGTCTAATTCCACATAAAATTCACTTCCAAAGATGTTCTGCAGCAGCTGGTAGTAATGCTGGATTTATTATTATTGACAAGGGTCCCCACAACACAATGAAAGCTCCATAAATATTGTCCCTTCATGTCACACTTTAGCTTATTTCAGGAGTTAGGTGAATTAGTTGCCAGTTTTGCTTGTAAAGATGTTCTGCAGCAGCTGCTATTAATGCTAGGCTTTAATCTTAAATAATTGTGTAATATTGTATAGACTATATTTAAATATACATCTCAATTGTGTATAAAATGACCAGTGCTCCATGCAAACGATTATGTGAAAAAATACACAGACAGATGGACGACATGATATATACCAGTGTTCCCTGGATCACCACGCACCCCTGCTTGTAGAGGAAGGTCACAAGCCAGAACGCTCTCTATAGTAGTCCAGTTGGGTCCTGGCCCTCCGCCAGGTCCCCAGTCTCAGTGTGCAGCCTGGACACATGAAGCTAACCTTTTCTCCTCAAGTAACTCCACTCAACACTCTGCAGTGTTAAACCCTTCACTAGAGAGGACAAGTTAGAGATCGTGTCAACCCACGCCGTAGACAAGGAGAGTCACAATGCAGGACAGTATCCACAAAGCAAGGCTAAGAACTGATCCCGAAAGAGCAAAGTTGCTAGAAGCCTATGAACTCTATCTCGCAGTGCCAATAGGTGGTGCGCAGACCCAAGAGTCAAAACTTGGGCACAAGTATTCTCTCTTTCTTATCAAGTATTCTTCTAGCTCATCCTCCAACATCCCGGCAGAGCACAGTACTAATTGGGTTGGGACTCTCACGACATCCTCCTCTCTACTCTTCTGATCCTGACTGTACTATTCTCTATCCGCTCACTACAGATCTGGATCCTAACTTATCAGGTGTCTTATTAAGTGTGAAATATCTGTCAGGACAGGGTGGTGAGGACAAGACGAGACAGTGGGCCCTGATACTGAACCCACCCTCTGTTCAAAAAAAGTACCGTGACACCAGCATCCTCGCAATCAGTGGCGTAGCTACCTTGATGGCAGACCACGCAACTGATACAGGGTCTGGAGGTAGAGGGGGGCCTCATCTCTGGCAAAGCAAGGCATGCGCCCCCTACCGATCACAGCAGAACCACCTATAACCCCAGGAGGGGAAAACAAGCCCCCCAATCGCAGTACTACCTAACCCTTCCCCCTTCCCATACGCACCTGCCCGGCGCAGCGATCCTGCATTCTCTTAGCCTACCCAGGTCAACTGAGTATGGGGATTTGGGGATGTCATGGCACTAACAGCATCCACCCATACCGGATTAATGGGGCATCATACAGTTTTTATTGCTATGCGGCCCCATGAATTCTAGCTACGCCCCTGCCCACGATGTACCTAGTACATTCACTTTGAAGGGGTATCCCACTGAAACATAACTTTTGATATGTTGCTGTCCATGGTGAGACTGACCATTCCTTCCATACTTGTTATTATCTATTCAGTCTCCTTCCCCCAGTTCTTAGCTCCTGCTCACAATCAATATAGTGACTGTCAGTGGGTGGAGGCAAAAAAGTTGATACGGTTCATGTGAAGGGAGTTGTAGTTCTGTAACAGCTGGAGAGACACAGTTTGGGCAATATTATTCGCTTGCCTACTATGTCCTCTGATACTTCATTCAGCGTGTTGAGTCACCTTGGTTGCTTCCAGCAATGCGTATGGGAAATACTTCTAGTAGATGTTCATGTAGATTCTCTAGTTGCCGCCTGTGAATATAAGCCAAATGATTCAGCACTGAGCATATGTTATAGCAATCCCTAGCATATATTACATCTGGCTGCCATCTTGTGGTGCCCGCAGTACTTGGCACCCCAAAAATAGTAAAAAGAAGGGCAGAAAATAGCACCGATATGGCACAACTTTTGGCTAAACTATATACATATAATAGTGTATTTTTTGTATTGTATTGTATGTAATGACTATGTATGTATCCAGTATGAGGGCTCGGACCACATCTTATCAGTATAAGGGCTTTACCAAAATTGTGCAACACATAGTATGATCACACATTGGTTGTACACTTATCATATTGGGATGACTAACACTGAGCAATGTTCTCCATCATTTTAGCACTTTGTTTTCTCAGTGCATCATGGGACATCATTTGCATTAATGGTTAGGAAATTTTTGCAAACAAGTGAAAAAATGTGATATTTCCAGGGCGGCTGTCACTGAAAAATGTGACGTATGTAAGGAGTCATTTTCAGGGCGGCTGTCACTCAGGTAGATAGATATTTTTTATAATCTAACCAGATCCTTAAAGGGGTAGTCCACAAAAAAGTGTTACCAATAGAGATGAGCGAACCAGGTTCGGGTTCGAGTCCATCCGAACCCGAACGTTCGGCATTTGATGAGCTGGGGCTGCTAAACTTGGATAAAGCCCTAAGGTTGTCTGGAAAACATGGATACAGCCAATGACTATATCCATGTTTTCCACATAGCCTTAGGGCTTTATCCAACTTCAGCAGCCACCGCTAATCAAATGCCGAAAGTCCGGGTTCGGATCGACTCGAGGTTCGCTCATCTCTAGTTAAAAAACCATAAAGTGGTTTCTGTTAAGGTGGTCATACACCTTCAATAACTGATACTCAAACGATTATTGAGCCATCGGTTATCTCTCCTGTCCAGCCCCCCGTCCTCCCCAAACACATGGATGTTCAGCCCTGTCTGCAGCTTATCTCTCCCATAACAAAGGGACCGAGCAGTGATTTTCCGTCACATTTCTTCTGCCCCCACTAAGGGACTTCCACTTAAAGAGAATCTGTCTCCCCTAATACTGCTATGCACAGTGTGCAGTGGTAATTCCACAAAGTGGCAGGAATATACTAGAGTGAAGCATGGCCGTACCCATGGGCGTAACTGGGATTCAAGGGGCCCCATAGCAAAAAACTGTATGGGGCCCCCCAACATATTACCTGTCCCGGCAATATGGTGCCGCCCCCCCTTCGGCAGCTCTGAGACGCTGTGCCCTAGGGTGGGGTGGATGAGGAGTAGCAGGTTGCTGCTCCGTTTATGGGCTGCTCTGAGTCCCTGCAGGGTTGGGAACTGCTTTAAGTCGGGGGCGGGGGGGTTGACACTGGGGTTGACACGATCATTATACTGACTACTATACGAGATGCTAGGGAGGCTGAGTGACCCCATTATACTTACTATGTAAGATGCTAGGAAAGCTGGGTGACCTCCATTAGGGCCAGGTCACACAGAGTAAATATGGTGGACAGCCTCCATGTCATACTGGCAGTCTATGGGAGGCTTGTGCGCATCCTCTGCAATTGCTTGCCCTGCCTCCATGGTAGCTACTCCACTAGCCGTACCAAAGCTCCGCCTCTTTGACATTATTCTTGGCCTAAATAAAGGTATTTAAAAAAAAATAATAATAATAATCTGTTGATTATCCGACTGACAGATTGGTTAAAAAAGGGCTGAACTTTTCGTTTTAAGCTGTTTTTAACTCTAACATGACTGGCATGTGTGTGCACTTATGGCCAATATTCCATAGATTTCAATACAACAGATTATTAGCCAAAAATGGGTGATTTTTAACAGATTTTTTTTAAACCATAAAACATTTTAAAAATGTGCTGATTTTGCTGTGTGTATAGCAGTTTACAGCTCTGCCCATAATACTGTAAGGGTAGCCTTTCCAATCACTATAGTAAACAAGCGCCTAGATTGGCGCTCATTTATTGAGCCTATTACACGGTTTGATAATCGTGCAGCATATATATATATATATATATATATATATATATATGTGTGTGTATATATATATATATATATATATATATATTCTCATTAGCGATGTCCATGCAGCCCTTTAAAAGCATAATAATAAAGTTCATACATTACCGCTCCATGGTGTCTTCCACTCTTCTCCCTGCTTCCCTCAGCCGCCGCTGAGACTTCAGAGCCGCTCTTTATAGTGACAGTCCGCTCAGCCAATCACAGGCTGTGGCGGTCCCATCCCGGCCAGTGATTGGTTGAGCGGCTTGTCGGTTTAAAAAGCAGCTTTGAAGTTGCACTGACAGCTGCGTGGAGCGGAGAGAAGAGAAAGACACCATGGAGCATGGAGAGAGGTAATTTATGTACTTTATTATTTTCTTTACAGATTCATCAGCCATTGGCTGCCCATCACTATTACACGTAGCAATGTACGGTCGGCAGCCAAGGATTTTAGGTCAAGACCTAAATCACCATCACTGATCGTTGTCTTTATTATGTGGTGCGATGATCTGCCAAATTGGCCTATTTGGCAGATTATTTTTCTGTGTATTAGGGCTCTTATACCATCCACTACAATTATTTGTGCTGTAATATGGCGCTGTTCTTTCCCATTATACAGGTGTAGCAGAGCTCAGACGGCTAAGTGACACGTTCCAATCTATGCTTCTTCAGTGTGCATTTATAAGAATATTTTACTCCCATATAAACTGTGCGCAGTGTAGCAATTCTAATCCTATAATCCCATTTAATAGCTGTTTTATGCTTTTATTATATTGTTCTAGTGTTCTACTTAGTTATTAGAGATGTTATTGTGATGTGTGGGGATAGAGGTGATGGCCGGCTTCTCATCACCAGCCTGAGGAGGAATAGATGATCAGTGCTGCCCGGGTGTCAATGTGACCCTGATGAAGACTATAATATTCTCGGTTTGGTGATATTGAGCACGTTGTTGGGCTCTGTGGCTGTATATACATTAGTGATATTGAGCACGTTGTTGGGCTCTGTGGCTGTATATACATTAGTGATATTGAGCATGTTATTGGGCTCTGTGGCTGTATATACATTAGTGATATTGAGCATGTTATTGGGCTCTGTGGCTGTATATACATTAGTGATATTGAGCATGTTATTGGGCTCTGTGGCTGTATATACATTAGTGATATTGAGCATGTTATTGGGCTCTGTGGCTGTATATACATTAGTAATATTAAGCATGTTATTGGGCTCTGTGGCTGTATATACATTAGTGATATTGAGCACGTTGTTGGGCTCTGTGGCTGTATATACATTAGTGATATTGAGCATGTTATTGGGCTCTGTGGCTGTATATACATTAGTGATATTGAGCATGTTGTTGGGCTCTGTGGCTGTATATACATTAGTGACATTGAGCATGTTGTTGGGCTCTGTGGCTGTATATACATTAGTGATATTAAGCATGTTATTGGGCTCTGTGGCTGTATATACATTAGTGATATTGAGCATGTTATTGGGCTCTGTGGCTGTATATACATTAGTGATATTGAGCATGTTATTGGGCTCTGTGGCTGTATATACATTAGTGATATTGAGCACGTTGTTGGGCTCTGTGGCTGTATATACATTAGTGATATTGAGCATGTTATTGGGCTCTGTGGCTGTATATACATTAGTGATATTGAGCACGTTGTTGGGCTCTGTGGCTGTATATACATTAGTGATATTGAGCATGTTATTGGGCTCTGTGGCTGTATATACATTAGTGATATTGAGCATGTTATTGGGCTCTGTGGCTGTATATACATTAGTGATATTGAGCATGTTATTGGGCTCTGTGGCTGTATATACATTAGTGATATTGAGCACGTTGTTGGGCTCTGTGGCTGTATATACATTAGTGATATTGAGCATGTTATTGGGCTCTGTGGCTGTATATACATTAGTGATATTGAGCACGTTGTTGGGCTCTGTGGCTGTATATACATTAGTGATATTGAGCATGTTATTGGGCTCTGTGGCTGTATATACATTAGTGATATTGAGCATGTTATTGGGCTCTGTGGCTGTATATACATTAGTGATATTGAGCATGTTATTGGGCTCTGTGGCTGTATATACATTAGTGATATTGAGCATGTTATTGGGCTCTGTGGCTGTATATACATTAGTGATATTGAGCATGTTATTGGGCTCTGTGGCTGTATATACATTAGTGATATTGAGCATGTTATTGGGCTCTGTGGCTGTATATACATTAGTGATATTGAGCATGTTGTTGGGCTCTGTGGCTGTATATACATTAGTGATATTGAGCATGTTATTGGGCTCTGTGGCTGTATATACATTAGTGATATTGAGCATGTTATTGGGCTCTGTGGCTGTATATACATTAGTGATATTGAGCATGTTATTGGGCTCTGTGGCTGTATATACATTAGTGATATTAAGCATGTTGTTGGGCTCTGTGGCTGTATATACATTAGTGATATTGAGCATGTTATTGGGCTCTGTGGCTGTATATACATTAGTGATATTGAGCATGTTGTTGGGCTCTGTGGCTGTATATACATTAGTGATATTGAGCATGTTATTGGGCTCTGTGGCTGTATATACATTAGTGATATTGAGCATGTTATTGGGCTCTGTGGCTGTATATACATTAGTGATATTGAGCATGTTATTGGGCTCTGTGGCTGTATATACATTAGTGATATTGAGCATGTTGTTGGGCTCTGTGGCTGTATATACATTAGTGATATTGAGCATGTTGTTGGGCTCTGTGGCTGTATATACATTAGTGATATTGAGCATGTTGTTTGGTTTTGTGGCTGTATATACATTAGTGATATTAAGCATGTTATTGGGCTCTGTGACTGTATATACATTAGTGATATTGAGCATGTTATTGGGCTCTGTGGCTGTATATACATTAGTGATATTGAGCATGTTGTTGGGCTCTGTGGCTGTATATACATTAGTGATATTGAGCATGTTGTTGGGCTCTGTGGCTGTATATACATTAGTGATATTGAGCATGTTGTTTGGTTTTGCATCTGTATATACATTAGTGATATTGAGCATGTTGTTGGGCTCTGTGGCTGTATATACATTAGTTATATTAAGCATGTTATTGGGCTCTGTGGGTGTATATACATTAGTGATATTGAGCATGTTATTGGACAGTTTCTCTGTGTCTATTTGTGGCTGTATATAATATTAGGAATTCTTCCTGGGGATGATGTAATATGGCGTTTTGGCAGCGATGTCCCGGAAGTTGTACCGAAGCCAATTACAATATTGTGGATTTGCCCAGAGCAGGTAAATGGGAGGAATTACAGAGTAACAGAACAGGTTGTCTGACCCATAGGAGGATCCCTAAATATCTATCTACTGATGTGTCATATGTAGGTGTGTTATCTATCTATCTACTGATCTCATATCTGTCTATCTATCTATCTATCTATCTATCTATCTATCTATCTATCTATCTAAGAAAACACATAAATCACATAAACACATAAAACACATAAATCACTGAAATCCAATGGAGTACTCATTTACGAGTCTCCACTGACTACCCCCTACAAAATTTGAATAAGCAAAGAAGGGGTCCGTGGAGCCTCAGTTACGAGTTACAATTTTCAGTTCAGTTCAGTGATTGTTGTGTTTTGTTGGTCCCTTTTTCATTGCCGCCGGTAGCCAGAATCCTACTCCACACTGACGAGGGGCAAATACCCCAAAACTGCAGTCTGTGGATGGATGCCTAGCCTTGGTAACCCTTGTCTTATGTCGTTATACTCGCCACAGAGTTAGACTTTGACTTACAGGGGCCACCCTGGTGTTTCCCTATTTAGGTCCCAAAGCTCGCAACAAAGTGAAGACCTGAGGGACTACGTATGAGGGTGGTTTGGTGCTCTCCCCACTAGGAGGCACCCCTTGGTGACGGGCTTCCTTCTCTGGAGAGAGGGATATCTGGCTATTCCTGTGTTTTGAGACTCGTAACTGAGGCTCCACGAACCCCTTCTTTGCATATCTATCTATTTTTCTATCTATTTTTTCTATCTTTTTTTCTAGGGCCACTTTAACCAGAGGATAAATGGTGCACTTGCTCCGGGCCCACTTGTTTCAGGGGCCCTCTGTGTCCAGTGGCGTAGCTACAGCGTTCGTGGTTGCGATCAGGCCCGCCACCTTGTTACCTCACTATGTCACCAACGCCTGGTACTACTACTCCCAGTCCTAATGGTTGCACTACTCTCAGCCCTACTGCTATTACAACTCTCAGCCCTACTGCTACTACTACTCTCGGCCCTACTGCTATTACTACTCTCGGCCCTACTGCTATTACTACTCTCGGCCCTACTGCTATTACTACTCTCAGCCCTACTGCTATTACTACTCTCAGCCATACTGTTACTACTACTCTCAGCCCTACTGCTACTATTACTCTCAGCCCTACTGCTACTATTATTCTCAGCCCTACTGCTACTATTACTCCCAGCCATACTGTTACTACTACTCCCAGCCATACTGTTACTACTACTCCCAGCCATACTGTTACTACTACTCCCAGCCCTACTGTTACTACTACTCTCAGCCCTATTGCTACTACTACTCTCAGCCATACTGCTGCTACTACTCTCAGCCCTACTACTGCTACTACTACTCTCAGCCATACTGCTGCTACTACTCTCAGCCATACTGTTACTACTACTCCCAGCCCTACTGTTACTACTACTCTCAGCCCTACTGCTACTATTACTCCCAGCCATACTGTTACTACTACTCCCAGCCATACTGTTACTACTACTCCCAGCCATACTGTTACTACTACTCCCAGCCCTACTGTTACTACTACTCTCAGCCCTATTGCTACTACTACTCTCAGCCATACTGCTGCTACTACTCTCAGCCCTACTACTGCTACTACTACTCTCAGCCATACTGCTGCTACTACTCTCAGCCCTACTACTGCTACTACTACTCTCAGCCGTACTGCTGCTACTACTCTCAGCCTTACTGTTTTTTTGTTTTTTGTTTTTTTTAATTTAATTTTTATTCACATTTAAAAGTAATATAACAACATATCGCATAAATCCCCCCCCCACCCTCCCCTCCCACCCAAGGGCATGGCGGTGCAATACAAATAACAGGACGGTAAAGAAAAAGAGAATCATAAACTTAAATCCCCTTCCAATTCCCCCAAACTCTTCCATACCGGCGGGAAGCTTTGATTGAGGAGCGCGATGCTATGCGCTCATAGCTTTTAACTTTCTCAACAAGGTTTACCCATTCTTTCAGGTGTGGCATACTAACATCAATCCAATGTCTGACAATCAAGACTCTTGCACATCCAAAGACCTTCAATAATAGGGTACCATTCTCACCATCATCATTTATTCCCCCCAGCACAGCTTCCACAGCCGAAAGTTGAAGGGTTCCTTTAAAACATTTTCCCATATACGCTATCACATCCCTCCAGAACTCTCTTATCTTCCGGCAGTCCCATACCAAATGTACCATATCTGCCCTTTCCATCCCACATTTTTTACAACATATAGTGTCTCCCCTAAACCTTGACAAAGATCTCGGCGTATAGTAAAGCCAATAAATCCACTTAAAAAAAATTATCCTATGTGACATGCAAATGGATCCCCTACTGATATTCCTAACGCACAGTTTCCAAGTGTCATCAGAGAATTGTCCCAGCGCATATTCCCATCTCCCTCTTGCTCTGTCTATCTGCGGAGTCTTGGCCTCTAGAATCAATAATCTATATAGTCTGGACAAAAGTTTCCGTTTATCCCCACCCTCTAGACACTCTATCACCTCATGTGAACTAACTTCTACTTTACTTTTATCCTTCATAGTGTTAAACGCATGTGCGATTTGCAGATACTGGTATTTGTGGTGATCTTTAAGTGCATATTGACCCTTTAGGACTTCAAAAGCCACAAGTTTCCCTTCATTAAATAATTGTCCAACCCGTGTAACCCCCCTTAGTTCCCAAAATTTCGCAATTTCCTCATTAAAGAACTCTTTAAACTCTATATTCCCCCAAATTGGTGTATATGTCAAACTACCTTTGATTCCACATATTTTTTTGACCCTATTCCAAATTTCTAAAAAAAGAACTGTGAAAGAAAAAGAACCCATTCTCTCCTCTATAACCCTCCCCACTTCTAATAACTCAAACATATTTCTACCTGACCCAATCCGACTAACTATATAGTTTAGAACGGGGGCGGAGGTCCCCCTCGCCAGTCTCCGGGCTCCAGAAGCAATGAAGTAGAGACCGAAGTCTGGCAAGGACAGACCCCCCCCGCCCTCTTGCCCAGTCAGCACCCGATATTTTATTCTAACCCTCTTCCTTCCCCAGAGCAATTTATTCAAAAGGGCCTCAATCCTCCTAAACCACAAGTCCGGAATCCATCCTGGGGATGACTGAATAAAATATAAAATCTGTGGGAGTAGGATCATCTTAATCATTGCGGCTTTATCGGCCATTGAGAGCGGTAACTTAAGCCAGATATCTCAGCCTTACTGTTACTACTACTACTCTCAGCCCTACTGTTACTACTACTCTCAGCCCTACTGCTACTATTACTCTCAGCCCTACTGCTACTATTACTCCCAGCCCTACTGCTACTACTACTCTCAGCCCTACTGCTACTACTACTCTCAGCCCTACTGCTATTACTACTCTCAGTCTTACTGCTACTACTACTCTCAGCCGTACTGCTATTACTTCTCTCAGCCCTACTGCTACTACTACTCTCAGCCCTACTGCTACTACTACTCTCAGCCCTACTGCTATTACTACTCTCAGTCTTACTGCTACTACTACTCTCAGCCGTACTGCTATTACTTCTCTCAGCCCTACTGCTACTACTACTCCCAGCCCCACTGTTACTACTACTCTCAGCCCTACTGCTACTACTACTCCCAGCCCCACTGTTACTACTACTCTCAGCCCTACTGCTACTACTACTCTTGGCCATACTGCTGCTACTACTACTACTACTACTACTACTACTACTACTACTACTACTCACAAACCGACTGGTACTACTACTCCCAGTCCTAATGGTTGCACTACTCTCAGCCCTACTGCTATTACAACTCTCAGCCCTACTGCTATTGCTACTCTAAGGCCTACTGCTACTACTACTACTCCCAGCCCTACTGCTACTACTACTACTCCCAGCCCTTTTACTACTAAGGTGGGGTAGTCTGTGTGTGGAGGGGGCCCATTCTTGAGGTCTTTGCACTGGTCCATCTATCTATCTATCTATCTATCTATCTATCTATCTATCTATCTATCTATCTCCTATCTATCTATCTATCTATCTATCTATCTATCTATCTCCTATCTATCTATCTCCTATCTATCTATCTATCTATCTATCTATCTATCTATCTATCTATCTATCTATCTTCTATCTATATATCTATCTATCATCTATCTATCTATCTATCTCCTATCTATCTATCTATCTATCTATCTATCTATCTATCTATCTATCTACCTATCTCCTATCTATCTATCTATCTATATATCTATCTATCATCTATCTATCTATCTATCTATCTATCTATCTATCTATCTATCAATCTATAGAAAATGAAATCACTGCAGCACTCCAGTATGGTGATCAAACGAAGTGATTTATTTTCCTACATCTGTATAGTTTCACTCTCTCAGTGGGAACTTTCTCAAGCACTGCTGATTGTGAGAGCGAAACGTTTCAGATGGTCGTGTGTAGTTGGTTCCCTAGTCGCCATGTTTTCTTGCTTCCATCACTGAGCAGACCCGCCATACTCTCCAGCATCATATACTCTGTTTGTATTTTCTCCAGGCTGAATGATAAATGACTGATAATATAAATCCGGTGATATATAAAGTCACATTGAAGGACGTGTGATTCCTATGACAGCGTGATTCATGTCACTTATTCGTATATACGTGCGATTTATTCCTTCATCACTTCTGTGAGTCATTGTTTTCCTGCATAAAGCTGGCCGGCTCCCATGTACAGCAGGCACACACCACGTTTGCTGATGGAGGTGCCAAACTACAGGGGTGCTATACAACTCTCTCATATATCATTTGTGCTGATGTCAATGAATAAGAAGATCCATGTGTTCATTCTTCTTTCGGCCTCTGAATGTAAAGACCTGATACTTCTCACAGCTGAGGGTTTGCTACAGTTGTATCCAGCCCAGTCAATCCTTAAGACATGACTGGGTACTGTCGTATGCCTTCAGGTTCCCTAATAATAATTGACACCACACCGACATGGATTTTAAGCGTCCACAGCAGCCATATTTTATTAAAACAAAGTATGCAATAAACAATGCAATAATCTTCATGACCCCATTCAATATGGTCCTCCCGTAATGTACAACTATAGGAGGTGGTCCTCGAAGCCCCTAAACTAATGGTGGTCCTCCTTCTGTTAAATCCACACACAGGTAGCACTCCCAGCCGGTTAGCACGGGCCCCTAAGTGCCTGTGTGCCCAGAAAATTGTTTACACACCCTAAGGGCCTAAGCCCCCCAGACAATCATGGTAATAACCGCCATTGAGTAAGTAAAGAGTCCAGAACCTAGATCGGTTCCCTAGATCAGAACCTAGATCGGTTGCATCCTTCCAACTACGAGGACCCGCAACAACAGCTGATGTGACAAAATGAAACCACCAGGCCGCCCAAAACCGGAAAAAACATCACCAGACCAAAGACCACCACCAAGTACAGTAATCGCCCCATATCCACTGTGGAAGAGCCCCCGACAAACAGGGTAGGTGGCAGTTGTCATTGTCATCTATCCAGACCTTGTCTTTTCCCCAAATCCAGCCCCCCACAACCACACCTCACCTGCCACCAATCAATGCCCCCCCTCCACATTAACCCCCCCACCTTATACTCCCACTTCTCTTCCCCCAGCCACCACTTTCTTCCATCCCCGATAACCCCCCCCCCCCCCACTCACACACACACACACACACACACCTTAGGGCCCTATTCCACGGGACGATTATCGTTCAGATTATCGTTAAATCGTTCGAATCTAAACGATAATCGTTCGGTTGAAATGCAGTTAACGATTAACGACCGAACGAGAAATCGTTGATCGCTATATAAGACCTGGACCTATTTTTATCGTTGCTCGTTTGCAAAATGTTCTCATTAGCGAATAAATAGCGAAGAATAAACTATCGCAATTACGATCATAAGTAACGATTATCGTTCCATGGAAATGAGTGTACGTTTTCAGGTCTTTCGCAATAGCGGTCATTTGAGATCGTTAATCGTTAACGATTATGCAAACGATAATCGTCCGGTGGAATAGGGCCCTTAGTCCAGAACCTTCTTGCTTCCTCCATCCCCAGTCATACCAGCCTCCCCTACGCTCTGTCCCAGTCCGGCCTGTACTTTAGCAGAAGACATCTCATTCCTGTCCTAAAGGTTTTCTACAGTATGATAGAGTGAGTCCTGTACGAGCCCAGGTTGACGAGGATGACATACCTGTCAATTAAAAAAACAAAAAGTTTTTATTGATGGGGGTATCACTGCTGAGACCTCCACCAATCAGCAGAATAAGCAGGGAGAAGTGCGGAGCAGTGCGCATCACTTGACCTTGCTGATTGACCCTGCTGTCAAACCAGGGACAGAGCCAAAACTGCTGTCATTAATAAACCCAGTAGTGTATGACATGAGCTGGCCATACACCTTGGCTGCTGATTTCACTGATTCCCATTGTGGTGGGACCTATCAACCATCTATTAAGTATGGTGGCCTCATGACGAATAAAGAAAAATATTTTGTTAAATCAACTCATGTCAAACGCTACTGGGTTGGGCAGAGACAGAGCAGTTTTGGCTCATATCCCTTTGACCCTACAGGTTCCCATACACATCAGACAACCCCCCCCCCCCCCCCCTCAATTTTCAGATTTTCAGCAGGACAATGACTATTCATGTTACCAGTGTATGATCTCCACATTGGCACTGCCGCACTTTCCTGCACACAGTAAACACATGTTGTTATCATAGAATCTTAATTACCTTCATTTTATCTTTATATATATAGCTATTTGAGTTAGTCACTAATAACACAGACAACCATGTGCCTCAGCAGGTATATTATTCAGTGTACTTGTGCTAGAGACTTTCGAGTCCGGTGTGTGCTCAGTCTAGTGGTGTCCTCTCCACCATTCACTGAGGAGGCATCTGAGGTGACTGCATTGGGTTCCTGTCTCCTGGAGGTACTTACTTTTCATTCCTAAGAAGGATTACTATTCATGGTTTATTGAACACTCCACACCCATCAGACGAAAGGACTTCATAACATTGTGTGGTGGAAGAGTCACTAAGGTCCTAAGAAGGTTTCGGTGGATTGTTTTTTGGAGCACCAATAATTCTGTGAGTATGGATGTCATTTATCAACAAGCCAATGAGAGCAAATTAAATTTCAATGTACCTAAAGGAGGGACCTTGCATAATGTGTGGAACTCTCTCTGGGAACAGTGTGAAGCGGCCAACGATAGACTAGAAGGTCGTAAAACGTGCTTTCCTAAGCCCAATACCAAGAGTATTTCTAACGTGATGAAAATGTTAACCGTGTTTCAGAATGAGGTCAAAGGCAGAGAAGTTGATTTGAGATCTTCTGATGGCCAAGTGGCTAGTGGTGACCTCTGTGAGAGCTGTGGGCTCAGTAAGTCTAAACAGGCAATTCTAGAGGACAACTACGACAGAAGGGGCAAAATGATTGAGTATTTGCTGTCACGGTCTTCTTCGCAAGTGGCAAAACCAAACCAAACTTTTTTGGAACCTTATGTGTACGATGAAGAGTTAAATAATCTCCAACCAGCTGGTACTGAAGACAATAGTCCTATACCAGTGAAGTCAAGTCTTATGTCAGTCAACTCAAGTCCTATGCCAGTCAGCTCAACTCCAATGCCAATCAAATCAAGTCCTATGCCAATCAAATCAAGTCCTATGTCATTCAACTCAAGTCCTTTGCCAGTCAAGTCAACACCTTTTGTCCAGCAGAGACTTTACCCTCAAGGAAGAGAAACCCAATATAAAGAGAACCCAACAAACTCACTAGTACAACTGTTACCAAACTTCACAAAATATGACCCCAACAAGGACCATTTCACAAACATGTGTCTATTTGAAGATGAATGCTCCCAGCATAACTTGGGTCCACGGGAATCCTGCTTGATGATGAAGTTGTGGTTGCCCTCTCAGATGTCTGTTCGTTTAGCATCTCCTGTTGGTAGACCTCAAGGAGGACCTCAGTTTTGGTCCAATGAGGGTTGCTGGGGGGATAGACAAGATCGTCTTAAAGCACTTGCTGTCCTGGTCACTGGAGATGATGATTTTGGAATTGACATATTGGAAGACCTTAAGGTAACTCCACAAGATGATCCATGGGAATTTTCAAGGAAATTCGAGCAGGCATATCGTTTGATAATGGGCATTAAGGATTCAACTCTTCCACCAGCCATGTTGAAGGCTTTGGTGAATAAATTTACATTTCTGGACTATGCCACACGTATAGCTGCCTCTAATGAAAGAACCGTGGATGGCATTGTAAAGATAGTGGACAAATACCGGAAAAGTCCTCATGTTAAGCAAACAACCCTTGA
Source organism: Dendropsophus ebraccatus (assembly GCF_027789765.1). NCBI lineage: Eukaryota > Metazoa > Chordata > Amphibia > Anura > Hylidae > Dendropsophus > Dendropsophus ebraccatus. The sequence continues at coordinate 74,797,644 of NC_091465.1, read as the reverse complement.
TCAGTTCAGTCCAAATCGAAGGTCAATGGCAGAAGATGAGAGACCAAAAAGAACTTTGAATCAACATCTTCAAGATGCTTCAGGTGATTCGGGTGTTTTGTCAGATGAGCCTCAGAATATTAGATATTTTCCCAATGAAAGAGAGGAACATTTTCAAGAACAGAGTGGTCAACCAACGTATAATCGGCAGGAACAGGTCTCTATTCAAATCCCTCCTGCCGGTGACATTGACATTGCAGAGGATCCATCTATGTTCTCTAGAAATGCTTTCAAACAAAATGACCAGATTTGAGTTTTAATAAAAGTGTAACAAGGCTGGATGGATGTGGATGTGTGAACTTGGCTAATGAGCAGTAATTATTATGGTGCTACGTGACTAATAGTAGAGATGAGCGTGAATGGAGCATGTTGGAGTCCACTCATTCATCGTTTGATTACCGCTGGCTGAAGAAGTTGGATGCAGCCCTAGGAAAACATGTATACAGCCATAGGCCATAGGCTGTATCCCAAATTGTTGACCAAATGACCAGACTCAAGTATGCGCAAGTCGTGCTCATGTCTAACCGTTAGTAAAGGGGCAGTACGGCAAAAAAAGTGTATGTGCTGGGTTTGGGCTAAAAATGAAAACAGACCAACCTTTTACTTACCTGCCCTAATCCACCAACCATGCCTGGTCTTGACTGAGTAGTGCTTAGCCAATCACTGACTAAGGCAGGTCACCATTGAGGACACATAGAAACAGAGGTCATGGTCATGTTTGGCACTTAAAGGGAAGCTATATCATTCAGCCCGTCGCCTCCTTTGGTCACGTAGGTAGGTAGGCGTGACTGAAGGAGGTGGTGGGCAGGCTGAATGGTGCACTTAGGGGTCAAAGAACTTCCCTAGTGCTCCAAACAAGCTCATTTAAATATTTATTTTTTATTAAAGTTCACGAAAATGGCGGCAGGGAGATATCAGCAGGTTTGTTTGCACGAACCTGCTGTTTAGCTCCCCTTTAACCATCTCTCAGTTTTTCCTTGAGCTTTCCTTAAAAGTGTTGATCACTTTATAAAAATATTCCCTAAGGTCCCATAATATTTGTTGTGGTCCATAAATTTATGGATTTGTTTTCACGTTTTACTTCAGCAGCCCAGTAAAGGGTCGCTGGCTGTCCATTTTGGGGACACGTAAAAACTGCAGAGCCACAGTCTCCACATCTATAGGTCAAAACATTTGGATGATCACATGGGTAAATAACAACACCACTGCCGTGTTATGTTCTATAGACACAGCTCTGCAATATTAACATACCCTGCTGGGTTAAAGTATGAAAACGGTTACTGATTAGCAGTTCCAGTAGATCACCATTTTTTTTTCTTTAAAATCAACTGGTACCATATAGTGCCAGAGATTTGTAATTTACTTCTATTAAAAAATCTGAAGTCTTCCATTACTTATTAGCTGCTGTATGTCCTGCAGGAAGTGATGTATTCTTTCCAGTTTGCAGAGCAGGAGATGTTTTCTATGTGGATTTGCTACTGCTCTGGACAGTTCCTGACATGGACAGACGTGGCAGCAGAGAGCACTGTGTCAGACTGAAAAGAATACACCACTTCCTGCAGGACATACAGCAGCTGATATGTACTGGAGATTTTTTTAATAGATGATGATTACAAATCTCTGGCAGCAGTTGATTTGAAAGATTTTTTTTTTTTAAAAATTCTGAACTACCCCTTTAATGAAAACTATTTAGGGCCTTAGGAAATATTATAGAGGCTAACCCCCTGAATCATGTTCTCACTTTTACAGGAAGGGGTTTGTTTTATATTCACTTGTATGTAGTACTCACAGGTCAATGAGGTGACTCTGCTGACACGGTCCTGTCTATACAGTAAAGCTGCAGCAGGCTTCATTTTACTGTATGGGTTCTAATAGCCAATGTGACTTTGCATACATATTTTTCTATGGTTAGTCATCTAATAAAATACAAGGTTTCCTCAGTAATCTTGTTTTTTATATGGTAATGACTAACAGATGAACTTGCTTACCAGGACCTGCTTACCATGTAGCCAATCCGTCTTCACTTTCTTGTGTAGTTCCCAGCATCAAGACTTATGTATGTACGTGTACACACTTTCATTATTTGGGTTACTCATACTTAAAGGGTCAAGAGGGGATTTCAAGAATGTAAACTGGTAACTATAGAATATATACCAGGGATGATGGGCGGATGATGAGTGAAGTGCAGGAAACTGTGTAACATCTGGTGTCATTATATATGTTTATAATATACCGTCACATGGCATACACAACGTGTAAACAGGAAGGTATGACGGGTGGAGTATTACCATGGGGGCCATTCATTGGCTTTTTCTAGGGTGGAATCTGATAGTTTGACACAAAAGATACTTTTCATAATTTTCTTTAAGTCGAATTACAAAAGTGATGAGAATCTAGTAACCACCAGGAGATCTGAATTAAAATGAAGCAACTTAAAGATACTGTCAGTAGGTTTCTGCTGCTTATCTAAGGGTAGTGACAGAGAAGCTGAACAGAATGATCTATCACTTACATTGTTCTGTGCAGCTGATCCAGAGATATCCTCCTGAATAACATGGACTTCTCCGTTATGTGCATGAGCTCAGTAGTCCTGGATATACATGAGCACCAGAACACTCTGTCCACCAGCTACTGATTGAAAGTTATCTATCCATGCTGTGTATAAGTGATCAACTGTCAATCAGCGGCAGGAGAATGGGGGGAGTGGTGTGGCATGAATCCTCCGGTGTGGCCCCGAGTAAATTGCAGCCGCCGCGACTTCCAGCACAGGCAGCAGCAGTGGTCACACACCCTGCCTGTACTGGAAGACCGAACTGGAGTGTGCTCACCCACCCCGGGACAGCAATGGCGATGGAGAAGCGTGTGGAAGGTTTTTTCATCTTTTATTATCATCAAGGGGGCCATGTGTAAAGGGGGACTTCACAGGAGGGAGCCATCTATCAAAAGGGGAACTATACAGGAGGGGGCCATCTAACATGGGGGGACTACATTGGGGACCCTCTATTATATTGGGACTACACTGGGTCAATCTTCTTAAGGGGCTTCACAGGGGGTTATCTACTATAGGGGGACTACACAGGGGGACAGCTACTATAGGGACGACACAGGGGGTAATCTTATATAGGGGGACTACACAGGGGGCTGTCTACTATAGGGGGATTATACAGGGGGCCATCTACTATGGAGGGGCTACACGGGGTCTATCTACCATAGGGGGACCTACACAGGGGATCATCTACTACAGGGGGATTACACAGCGGGCCATTTACTATAGGGGGATTACACAGGGGGCCATCTACTGCAGAAGGATTACAGAGGGGCCACCTACTAAGGGGCGGGGGTTACACAGAAGGTCATCTACCATAGGAGGACTACACAGGGAGCCATCTACTATAGGGAGACCTACAGGGGGGGGGGGGCATCTACTACAGGGACACTTACACAGGGGGCTATTTACTATAGGGAGACTTGAATGCTCTAGGGTCCTACGTCAGTGTGTCTGCTCACTGGGGGAGGCAGGATGCATTATTGAAAATGTATGGCCGCCTTTAGATGAGAGCACCTATGTATAGTATTATTAGTCCCTCTAATATATGTACTTACCTGGCGCACGCTCCTCATTTTTTGTATAAAGGTCACTGTAGGAAAGGTAAGGACACTCCTATATGAAACATAAATGTCTACATGTCTATTAATCCAGTTAATATCTTTATAATGGATGTAAAGCGTTTCTCTTGCACAACGTAGACGTGCCATAACCTGTTCATAGAATACTGTGTATTCCACCCTGGGATGATACCACCCGACATGACTGATCACAGAGTGCGGGTCTACTGGGCATGTTACAACAGAATTCCTTCATAGGAAATGAGGGGGTGATTCACGTAAAAGCACTTCAACGTGTAGGTGAAGAATTCTTATTATTCAGCAATTTAGCCAGTGAACAATAGGCTGTACTGTCACTGCTTTTCAACCCCTTTGTCAATAGGTTTCTAGGAATCTTTTTTACTTTCTAGCCATCCCCACCCTGCCCTGGTATTTTGTACGACCTAGAAAAGTAGAATGTCATGTCTACGTGTGGCAGAACTACAACTATCAGTATGGGATGTCTTCTAGAGATAAGCGAATTCCAAGCTCACTGAACCTGGACAACCTGCAATTGATTACCGATGGCTGAAGTTGGATGCAGCCCTAGGGAGTCTTGAAAAACATGGATACAGCCTACTGTAGGCCATCCACCGAACTCTTGATCATTTATGGAACGATCGGCATCATGATTTATTATGATGCCGGGAGCTTCAAAACAGTTAAGGTTCTGTGCTCCTGTACTGTCACAGCCGTGTTAGTTCAGCAGCGAAAAAATTAAGCTGTTTCATAGCTTTCGGTATCATAAAAACTTAGGATGCCAAGAGTTTGATAAGAGGTCAAGAGTTCAGTCTGTGACTCAGGGTGGTATTCCACGGGCCGATAAGGGCCCAATCAACAATGTAAATGAGCACCGATCTGACAGATCGGCGCTCGTTTACTGGGCCTATTCCATGGCCTGACAATCGTTTAGCGAGGGCTACAGGGACATCAATACCGATGTCCTTGCAGCCCTTGTTTCATACTTTACCTGTCCAGGCTGCAGGTCTTCTCCTTCTCCCACCCGCGTGCAGCATCAGTTTCGGAGCGGCCGGACTGAACTGACAGTCCGCTCAGCCAATCACTGGCCTTGGCGGTCCCGGCCAGTGATTAGCTGTCAGCTCAGACAGGCTGCTCCGAAACTGCTGCGGCAGGGGACTGGGAGAAGGAGAAGACCTGCAGCCTGGACAGGTAAAGTATGATGTCTGTGAAATCAACGGTCGCCCGCCACGCACCGCTATTCCATGTAGCGATGTGCGGGTGGCGACCGATGATTTTAGGTTCAAACCTAAATGAACGATCAGCCGATGACACGATCATCGGCTGATCATTCTCTCTATTCCACGGAGCGATTCGGCCGATTATCGCTCGGTGGAATACATGTACATGCTGCCTTAGGACAGGTTTTTTACACAGGAGATGGAGATGGTTTTAAATTTTTAAGGGGAAATTGGAATTAAAAAAAAAAAAAAAAATCTTCCAGAACATGTTTCAGGATTAGGCTGCATTCCCACGACGTGGAATGCATGTACCGGAGTCCCCCGCGCCCGGACAGCATCTGTAATTAGATGCTGGGAGCGGGGGAGACTGTATTCATAAGCGCCGCTTATACAGTCTCCCCCGCTCCCAGCATCTAATTACAGATGCTGTCCGGGCGCGGGGGGACTCCGGTACATGCATTCCACGTCCGTGATCCGCCAAGATCACGGAACGTGGGAATGCAGCCTGGCCCGTGTTGAACAAAAGAATTTAGGTTTCTGCAAGACACATAAGAAATCCATTAGTATACTGGTATACAGCCTCTTCTAATCTAGTTCTAGTCTGTCTTGCAGGAACCAACTATATTTTTTTCATTCTACCTTTTGTATATTTCAATTAAACATTCCTTCAAGGGACGAAATATACAAAAATTAGACAGACAACCCTTTAAATTAAATGGGCACTGTGCAATGCTTAGTTTCACCTGTGGTGGCGCTGCAGGGAAACTGAACACCTGCTGCCAGGTTTCCCCGCATATTACAGCTGATTTCTATTGATTTCCAGCAGGTGGTCTGATCAGCTTATGGTTAAGGGAACAATGGCTCTAATAGAAATAAACAGCATTTATATAGACAGATAAAAATCCATAAAGATGTATGTATAAACCATGTATGATCCATAAATACTTGAATCACGCTGTGACTCTAAGGGCCTTATTACACAGGGCGATTATCGTACAAAAAATCGTCATATAGTTCGAATTTAAACGATAATGTTCTGTGTAATTGCAGGCAAAAAAAAATCGAAAAATCACTTGTATGTCGTTGATCGTTGATTTAGTTCTGAACCTAAAATTATCATCAATCGTTCTCTAATCGTTCGCTGTAATTCCACATTCGTTCGCTCAACTTCCGCATTTGTTCACTAATCGCGCTGCAGCGTGTCATTAACTCCTTAAATGCCGTGACCACGGCGTGGCTGCAGCGTTTAAGTGTAAGTGACAGGGGGAGTCCCTTACCGTCTCTCACTTACCGTCTGTCCCCTGCCTCCGTGCGGTCCGGCCGGTGCTCTGGTCACTGAGCCTCTGAGCCACACAAGTTTATGTAAAAGTCCCCCAAAGGGACTTAAAATGTGTAAAAAAAAAAAAAAAAAGTAAAAAACATTATTACACTACTCCAAAACCCCTCCCCCAATAAAAGTTCAAATCACCCGCTTTCCCATTATATAAATAAAACATATAAAAATAAATAGATAAACATATAATATACCGAAGCGTGCGTAATTGTCCGATCTATTAAAATATAACAAGCGTCATTGCAAACGGTGAACGGCATAGACGAAAAGGGAAAAAAGTGCGCGGATTACCGATTTTATGTTACATTATATTAAAAAAAAAATAATAAAAAGTGATCAAAACGTCCGATCTTCACAAATATGGTATTAATAAAAACTAGAGATCATGGCGGAAAAAATGACACCCCATACAGCCCCGTAGGTGAAAAAATAAAACAGTTATAAGCGTCACAATAGGCCCATTTTAGTAATATTTAATTTCCAAAAAAAGAATCTGTGTAACCTGCATATGGTTGTGTTCGTACTGACCTATAGAGTAATAGTGTCATGTCGCTGTTACCATATAGTGCATTACGTAGACACAGGAACCCCCCAAACGTTACCACATTGCATTCTATTTTACGATTTCACTTATTTATATCTTCATAAATAATATATTTGGGGTTCCATCATACATGTTATGGTAAAATGAAAGACGCCATTACACAGTACAACTATTCCTGTAACAAATAAGCACTTACATGGCTTGTAGATAGAAAACTGAAAGTGCTAGAGCTCTTAGAAGGGGAGGAGGGAAAAACTAAAGCGCAAAGAACAAAATTTGTGCGGTCCACTGGGTCATTTTGGGCCTGGTCCTCAAAGGGTTAATCAATAAAAATTGCTCCGTGTAATAGGACCCTAAGCATCACTTGGGTAAATGGAAGCCGTGTAGGGACAACAGAGGCTTGCAGCTATGGTAACTTTACATAGTACCATCACCTCCATCACGACACCACGTACTTATAGCTATAGAAACCTAACAAACTAACCGTTCATCACCTGTCTCACGGATAGGGTAAGGCTGAATAAACATCGGTCCAACCCAAGTAACCGCTTTCTGAAACATATCTAGGCGCCTCCTTTAAGAACTTAGGGGGGGATGTAAGATACGACCATTACACCAATAAAGCAAATTCCCAGTTCGGCACACATCCACTTCTCCTCTCCCAAACACAGTAGCTCTGTCCAGACTGGTTAGATGAAATGCTAGAGAATGTCAACGGGAAAAACAAGAGTTTCCTCTAGTTGTAATTTCCTATGTTTCTTTATGATGGCAATGGGGTTTATAGCCAAATATTCAGCCCCTGGCTATCATATCCATATGTATAGGTGGTATATGAGGGCAGCCGTCTACGTTTGGTGACTCGTATAACATTGCTTCAGTGATTTTATTATCACCTTCCCACCATAGGTTAATAATTCTCCCCAGTTGCCTTGAGGCAATCCGTTATATTGCTATCTATATGGTGATGACTTGTGACCTTTTGAGGCGTGATAAGGGATAAACCAGTAGTAGGTATTGATCCAACGTTGGCTGTCGGCTAAGTCAGCAGGCTGTGCTAGAATGCAGATCCGATGACTGCCACCCTCATTGGCCTTTTGCACGGCGAGATTTGAGGCTGCAAATGATCAGTAAGATCGGCGATAATAAAGTTGGGCTTTAACTGCTCAATCTTTTTGCTTTTGGCAAGAAAAGCCACCTGGCAGGGAAAACATGCCCGGATGGATATCCAGCACTAAAACATCCAATTTATTGGAAAATCATAAAAATCATGTAAAAACACACAACATGACTCCGGAGCCATGGCACACACAGGTCAAGATGTTTTGTGTATTGTGGCTATAGAGACATGTTGTGTGTTTTTACTTGAATTCTATCTATCTATCTATCTATCTGTCTGTCTGTCTGTCTCTGTCTGTCTATCTATCTATCTATATGTTTGTCTGTCTATCAGTGTTATTTATCTGTGTACCACCGAAGCTGAGGCTATACTGACCACAGTGGCATCTGCTATAAGGCTGAGCTGTTTTTTATTTTTTTATTTTCTGTGCTTAGTCCTATCCTTCTTTACTCCAACATCATCAGGGGTCCCCATGTAAATAAGATTTGTCTTGGAAAAATTATCAGATGACTTTAATGCATTTGTGGTCTTAAAGCAAATGTACCACTATAACTACTCAATAAAGATTTCCATATCACCTTATGATCGCCACCGAGCACATTGTAACGGTGCCGTCTGACTCTCTTATTGCTGGCTGGTTCCTGATATCCCCTCTGGTTTGTATCTATGCAAATGTCCGGTTTGTTTCACGGAGAAGGGCCCAGTGCACCCATATCTCCTCCCCTCAGTGATGCGCCACCTTCAGACTCAAGTGTGTCCCCGGCCTGATGTGTCACTAAGTACAAACTGGAGGAGATCTCTGGAACCAGGCGGCATCGGTAAATAAGCACAGAGCTAACACTTTGATGCTCATTTAAAGGGGTTATTCAGAGAGCACAAAGTGTTTCCGATGCTCCACTTCCTCTTGGATGTCTTAGATGTATACCTTCCAAGACAAGAAGGGAACTGGTGCATGTTAGCTGCCTGATCTCACCACAACATTGATAACATTGAGCAGCTATTAAACATAGCCTTCATAGCCTGTGGTAGTCCCCTGCACACAAGGGGCAAAGGAAGGTATACTTCCTAGACGGCCAGAGGTGGGAAGTGGAGCACTGGAGGGCAGGACAAGTAGGACCTTTTCTGCTTCCTGGATATCGTCTTTAAAATACCTTTACTTGTCTCGACCAATTGCAGGCCAGGCCACACAAATAATCATCACATTGTTTATGCTGCCCTTTAAATTCAGTATTATTGGTCATGCACTCCTGTTTACATTCCAATGTTTCGGCCAATAGCAATAATTTCAACAATCTAATCAGTCACCTGATCGCTGGCTCTTTTACGTGGCATGATTATTGGGAACAATCATTTCCATGAAAACTCCATCGCTTGTTAGTATAACCTTGGATTGATCTCTGCTTCCTTCTAACAACTGTGGTACCTATAAAGTTTTCTACCATATAAAATGGGACCACCTTGTTCCTAGTCCCTCTATAAATCCATGCCGGAACGTAATATGAGACTTCTTATCTACATAGAAACTGAGTATTATTAATTAAATACAAGGCTATGTATGTCTAGGGTGTGGCTGCCATGCGTGTTTTCTATTTGTGTTCAATGTGTTCTTTGGTCTTGGAAAACTTAGTTGCTTAAAGGTCAACTTGCTATGAATGAGCAGAACCGTGATTCATTGTAGACAACACTTCCCATCCTATGGAAACCAGAGGCAGTTTGACCTTTTGTACAAGACATACGGTTTCCATACTTGTGTTGCTATGCGATCGTAGCTAGGGTTGGTTTCGTAGACATGGGCACAGTAGTAAGATGTTGGCCCTCAATTTCATGACTTTATCATTGACCATTTTCTAATCATTAGAGTATTGGAAAACCCCAATGTTTTCCCATACTTGCCCAAAATTGTGCCAAAATTTGCCGATCACAGCTAAGGATCCTTTTTATACATGTGAACCTGGCCTTCACGAGGAACAATCATCTATATCCGGGATGGGGAACCTTCGGCCCTCCAGCTGTTGCAAATGTACAATTCCCATCATGCCTGGACAGCCAAAGCTTTAGCCAAAGGTTCCCCATCCCTAATTTTTAACGAATAATGGTTTGTGCTATCACTTGCCCATGTAAAAGAAGGCAAGAATTTTTTTTTTGTTCTTTACGTAGCAGAACGATTTCCTTATCTCTAGATCAGAACTTGATCTACATAAGACTTTTGACTTCTTTATAACAATTAGGATTTACAGTATCCTGGCAGATACACATTGTTACCAGAAAAGCAAAACCGCATAGTGTAATATAATCGCACCGGGGTAAGAAGATTATCGGTACAGGTTACATAGACTTGTTGGCCGGCATGCTCTGCTTGTGATGTCAACTGGGAATTGCTACAATCTATAAAGCACGTAAAGGGAAGAGCTGAACCGCTGAATAGTCCCGACATGAAGGGACATTTTTTTTACTCTATGAATTAAAAAGGGGAATTAACTAACATGTTTCTGGCTGCCATCTCAGGTTCCTGTCCTGGTATTAAAAAAATACAGAAGATAATGCAGAAATCACGTGAACGAACCCAAAGGATGACACTTGTAAGTTATCTTAGGTAAAGTGCTGAGGTTACATTTGATTCAAGCCCACAAAGCTAACCAAAGAATAAGTGATGGGTAGGCCATGTAGGCCACAACTGCTTTCTATAGGTAGAGGGTGTCCATAGTCCCACTCACACAGCCCAACTACTGATCATACACAATTGTTTTACCATGGAACCACAAACCATGTGGTGACCTTCTACATGATTATGATGGCATAGCAGGTGGGCCATGACCAACGAAATGTACCGTGACTCAGTTTTCTTTAGGGTAAAAGTAGGCAGTTTTTTTGGGTTGCATTATGTTGTGGAGGAACTGTTGTGTTTTTAGTGGGGGAGGGGGCTTTGTGGTTGGTATTTGGGGGCAGGGGCGTAACTAGAAAGGGCTGGGCCCCATAGCAAACTCTAGTGTCCCCCATGGTAGGCAGTCCCCCAAAATAGACATATCCTCTATTAACACCCCCCCCCCAGTACATAGTGTCCCCCATGGTAGACATTTACCTCAGCAGTATGATGACAAGTCAGGAGGCTCAGTGTATTGCAGGGATGGGCCCCCTGATGTGGTGGCCTCATAGTGGCCGCTATGGCTGCTACAGTGATAGTTACGCCCCTGTTTGGGGGAACTGTAGGCAGTACTATTGGAGGTATTATAGTGGACTCTAATGGGGCATGATGAAGTTATTAATGGGAGGCATTGGAGTTCTTATTCATTGGGGTACTGTTAGAGGCATTAAAGTTGGCACTAATGGAGGTAAGCTGGGGACATTGTGGTTGGTAGTCCTGAAGAGAAAGACAATAGACATCCATAAGGAACCTTTGCTATGGTATTAAAGCTAAGAGCCCAATTCTAGCTAATGGTCCTGGGTAGGAGTGAGCCATTCACCCACTAAAGAGAGATTCCTATAATATGAGACAGGGAATTGCTATGTATGTCATTGCTCTTCTATCGTACTTCTCTCTATCGGTGAGCTTTAGAGATGAGCGAACCTGGAGCATGCTGGAGTCGATCCGAACCCGAACAATCGGTATTTGATTAGCGGTGGCTGCTGAAGTTGGATAAAGCCCTAAGGCTATGTGGAAAACATGGATATAGTCATTGGCTGTATCCATGTTTTCCAGACAACCTTAGAGCTTTATCCAAGTTCAATTTACACCAAAAAGAAAAAAATGCTGAACTTACGTAGCAAGAAAATTCAATCTTTATTAAATACATGTACTTTAAAACAATTCATAAAAAGAGAAAAAAACTAACATTAAAAAAGAACGGTGGCTATCCCGGAGGTGTTTATTGATATGTTAACTCGTATTATTTGCTGTAGTTCCCTGACCCACAACACAAGTCTTTCTTACAGATGGATAAAGTACAATATACAATAAATAACACTGAATAAATATTAAATTACAGTACCAAAAGTGCTAGTGCATAAAGTTCATTAGATTCACGTATATCATAACATTAATTCCATAATCCACCTATATTATCATTATTACCCCACTAATTCTGGGATACAGCAAGTATACTACCTTACAGGTCTATTTGTTATGTAGCTCCTCCGGGACGCCACCACCCCGACGCGCGTTTCGTTGCCTTCGTCCGGGGGTGATGACGTACCATCCGATTAGGGTATAAATAGTTTCATCCCACCAATCGCTTCTCTTGTTATTTAGTAATCACCTGTGGCCTATTTGGCGCATGTTCAGTCCTCCATCTCTCCTCCGTATGCACGGCGCGGCCAAACCGGAAGCGATGCCACGGCGCCGGTCACATGACCCGACGCGTCTGGCCACGTGATCGATATGCGCTATGGCAGCGCCGCCGATTGACGATTAAGACTTTACTACCAAATGGGAAGAGGTATGCACTAAGTCCTCTTTACAATTTATGAGTCTATTAGTCAATTTAAACAGCAAGACATTAGAGCAATTGGAGGAGGAGATCCTTCGGGTACAAACTCAGCTACAAACAGAGTCAACAACAGAAGAAAAGGAATTGTTTGGTAAAAATATGGAAAAACAATTCATAAGCTGGGAAAAAGAAATCCAGGAAACCAAGGCAAAAAAGTTTGCGAGAGACCAAGATGACTTCCAATTAAAACGAGTGTATAGATGGAGGCGGAACCAGGAAACGGCTTCTAATTTAAGCAGAGCTTCATCTATGACATCACTCACCTCACAAAGTAGTACAAATACCTCATCCAGCCGTGGCTTTTATGCACGTAACAATGGAAATGGAAAGAGAAAATATTCTTACAACCACAACCAGGATAAGAGGAAACAAAAGAAGGGTACAGGGGAAGATGGAGAATTAAAGGTAATGAACCTATCTACTCATAGTTTTACATCCTCAGATATTGCTGTACTAATGAAAGGATTCACCTTCTCACCCTGTAATTCGTTTGACCCCTTTGTAGCGGTGAAGGATTTACATATGTTTGCTCGAACACTGGTTTTTAAGAAATGGCATCATCGGAATGATTTAGATGAGGATTTCCCCACGGTAATGGAACATGAAGCAGTAAGAACTTTGGAGGGTTTATTGACGGAACAAGATATGACAATGGAAGAGGTGAGTAAAATTCCTGAATGTATACGAGTCAAATCTAAAAATTTTCTCTACTTTCTACCTGCCCAGCCATAGACCTGTTTGTGAAATTAGTTACCACGGAGTTTGAAAAGATGCCATCCCATGTGCGCAATGATAATTTGACAAAGGAAGAAAGAATAAGCCTGAGAGAAATGCAACAGATGAAGGATGTACAATTCAAGCCTGCTGATAAGGGGGGAAATGTAGTAGTGTGGCCAAATGAGATGTACAAGGTTGAGGCTCGACGACAGCTAAATAATCCTAGGTGTTACAAGAAGCTAAGATTTAACCCATTATCTTCTTACAGGGGTGTGTTGAAAGACATTCTGGAGAGACATCAGGAGAAAGGAGTTTTGACACCTTCATTAGTCAAGGCACTCACTGTCCCTGAACCAACAGTCCCTACCTTGTACCTCCTGCCAAAAGTGCATAAAGATATCAGAACACCGACAGGTAGGCCAATAATATCTGGTTGTGGATCACTCACAGAGAGGATAGGGAGGTACATTGATCATAAACTAAAACCATTGGTAGAATGTTTGCCTTCCTATGTAAAAAACACTGCTGACCTCATTAAGATATTGGATGGAATACATTTAGATCAAGACATGCTGTTGGTGACTTGTGATGTCGAGTCACTATATACTAATATTAAACATCATGATGGTCTGGAGGCAGTAACATATTTCTTACGTAATGGGGATGTGGACAACGATACAATTGAATGCTTAAGCGAGTTACTGTCCTTTACTTTAACGCACAATTTCTTCATCTTTAATGGGTCCTTCTACCTACAGCTCCAGGGAACGGCTATGGGGGCGCCCTGTGCGCCCTCGTACGCCAATCTTTTCCTGGGGCTGTGGGAGAGGGACCTTCTCCTGTCAGATCAGCCCATCTCAATGGACCGTGTCCTAATGTGGGCACGGTACATTGATGATGTTTTCCTGATCTGGCAGGGGACTGAAGAGGATCTACGGATTTTCATGGGGCAATTGAACAACAATGTCCGCAATATCCATTTGATATACAAATGTGATGCGGAAAAAATAGATTTTTTGGACATCATGATCAAAAAGGATTCCTCTGGTTATTTACAGACGGGCGTGTATAGGAAGTCCACATCGGTGAACTCAATCCTACACGCAACATCCTCCCACCCAACATCTACAATTAATGCAGTACCTATCGGCCAATACCTGAGGATCCGCCGTATTTGCTCCTCTGATGAAGATTTTGAGCGACAGGCACAGGAGCTACAACGAAGGTTCCTAGACAGAGGATACAGTAAGAGAACATTGAAGAAAGCATATAAACGAGCTAAGACAACAGACAGACAACAACTGATTCACACATCCATCTCGAGAAGATCAGACAATCAGGTAAGATATATTACCAATTACCATGGCCAATGGCAAAGAATGAGAGAAGTAATGCAACAATATTGGCCGTTTTATTGTCAGACACCACCTTACAGAAATACTTACCGAAGACACCATCGATCACTGCTAGAAGATCTGCCAATCTAAAAGACATGTTAACAAAGAGCCATTACCCTGGACAACAAAGGAATCCCTTTAATACCAAAGGACCTAAGTGGGGATGTACCCCGTGCGGGAAATGTGTGGCATGCCCTAATGTCGAACGGGCCACGAACTTCACCGACTCTTCTGGTCAGCGTACATACGACATCCAACAGACTATTACATGCAACACAAGGTATGTGGTCTATTACGCTAGATGCCCCTGTGCCAAGATATATATTGGACTGACTAGCAGAGCGTTGAAGATACGTGTTCGAGAGCACATGAGGGACATTGAAAAGGCACGTAGTGAGAATGTGCACACCAACTTAAAACCGGTAGCACGACATTTTAGAAAATACCATGATTGCAATCCCTATCTGCTAAAGGTTAAAGGCATTGATAAAATGAACATAGGAGTCAGGGGGACACACGCCTGGCTCAATGTGAAGCTAAATGGATATGGAAGTTAAAGACTGTGCATCTTATGGGCATGAATGAGGTTCTGAGCTTCGCTCCATTTCTTAATTAAGGTGCCAGATCCTTAGTTTTTTTGTCCAAATCCCATTGATTTTAATAATTTTTTCATTGTTTTTTTAAAATAAAATTTTTTTTTTAATAATATTCTTAGATATTTTCAGTTTTAGATTTTTCTCCCCCACCAGCAGCACCTGTATGGATGTTCCAGATGAAATATATATAGTTGAAAACGATGAAAGAATAAAAAGAAAAATATTTTTTCTTCCCCTCTCCTTTTTTTTTTTTTTTTTTTCATATTCACACTATGCGTTTTTTGCACTTATGCGTTTTTGATGCGTTTTTTGTGATTTCACGGTATTTGAATTGCACAATGCACTTGCACTTTATTTGATGGCTTGTTTTCATGATTATTTTGTTTGATATGTAACACACTCAACACACCAAACACACATTTTTTATTCTGTTTCACATACCAGCCCACTTACACATAATAATTGATATATTTACACACACATATATTTAGTTGATAAAAAATTTATGTTTTCACATAAGTACACAGCGTTATGTATTATGTTTTTACAACAAACTATATACTTACATAAATTATACTTACATTATTTATCATTGCCGCCGGTAGCCAGAATCCTGCTCCACACTGACGAGGGGCAAATACCCTGAAACTGCAGTCTGTGGATGGATGCCTAGCCTTGGTAACCCTTGTCTTATGTCATTATACTCGCCACAGAGTTAGACTTTGACTCACAGGGGCCACCCTGGTGTTTCCCTATTTAGGTCCCAAAGCTCGCTACAGAGTGAGGACCTGAGGGACTACGTATCAGGGTGGTTTGGTGCTCTCCCCACTAGGAGGCACCCCTTGGCAATGGGCTTCCTTCTCTGGAGAGAGGGATATCTGACTATTCCCGTGTTTTGAGACTCGTAACTGAGGCTCCACGGACCCCTTTTTTGCATAAACTATATACTTACATAATCATTCACAACACAATATATGTATATTTTTCTATTAAAAACTCTATATTAATATTTAAGCATGCACACAATTAAATTCTTTAACACAATGTTTACATGAGCACAATATGCACAATATGCACAACATGCACTTTATTTATAGGAGGGGACATAGAACATCCTTTCCATACATTCGCTTTATTTTTAACAGTCCGTGGCAGTGCGCATGTCCGGAAAACTTCCTGCTCTGTTGCACGGGGCGGCCCATGTGACCGGCGGCGCTGCCGGTTTGGCCGCGCCGTGCATACGGAGGAGAGACTGAACATGCGCCAAATAGGCCACAGGTGATTACTAAATAACAAAAGAAGCGATTGGTGGGATGAAACTATTTATACCCTAATCGGATGGGACGTCATCACCCCCGGACGAAGGCAACGAAACGCGCGTCGGGGTGGTGGCGTCCCGGAGGAGCTACATAACAAATAGACCTGTAAGGTAGTATACTTGCTGTATCCCAGAATTAGTGGGGTAATAATGATAATATAGGTGGATTATGGAATTAATGTTATGATATACGTGAATCTAATGAACTTTATGCACTAGCACTTTTGGTACTGTAATTTAATATTTATTCAGTGTTATTTATTGTATATTGTACTTTATCCATCTGTAAGAAAGACTTGTGTTGTGGGTCAGGGAACTACAGCAAATAATACGAGTTAACATATCAATAAACACCTCCGGGATAGCCACCGTTCTTTTTTAATGTTAGGTTTTTTCTCTTTTTATGAATTGTTTTAAAATACATGTATTTAATAAAGATTGAATTTTCTTGCTACGTAAGTTCAGCATTTTTTTCTTTTTGGTGTAAATTGTAAGCAAAGCTGTAGTAGCAGCAGAGAGGCTGCATGCAAACAGTTGACCACAAGGTATATGATAGGATATAGGATATAGCATTAAGACAAAAGTGTGTATAATATATTTATCCAAGTTCAGCAGCCCCCGCTAATCAAATGCCGAACGTTCGGGTTCGGATCGACTCGAACCCGAACCCGGTTCGCTCATCTCTAGTGAGCTTCTCTCTCTTGCCTGAGGTGTCATATTCCCCTTTAATGTTTTCGTGCTTCCTGTGTGAACATTGGGTGGTTTGCTTGTTTCTCTGTGTTCCCCACATCACCTTTTTCTCAGTATTCATGCAGGAATTGGTTCTATTCTGGTTAATATTTGAGTGCATGTAGGTGGGTGGAGGATGCAGCCAGCCCTCAGATGCATACCTTCCTGTAAGTGTCCTATATAGACAATGTATGTGTAGGGAGGGTGAAACTTACTCATCAGGCTCCTCTGCCATACCTAAAATCACCGCTGCCACTGTGCCAATCACACAAGCTGACCACATTACATCAGCAGGGTAGGCTGCTCACAGACAATCATGTACGTCTGGTAGACCATGGCACACACAAGAATGGAGCCGATCCAGAAGACCACCAGTAACATGCGCTGGGCCCCCAAGACAACGGCTCCTCTTGGACATTCCTGTACCCAGCCTCCCTGGCATACTCTGCATCACTGCTTGGTGGGTAGTCATTACCCCAGAAAAAAAGCAAAAATTGGCAGCACCCCAATGCCTCTGTTTACACTGTAGGTTGCATGCTGCATGTGGCTAAGGTACAAACAAAAAAACAAAACCTACAGGTACACATGCTTACCATACATACTCCCCCCGGCGTACACACAATAAAAACCTGCTCTATAGATATTTTTAAAAAATTATGATCTTAGAGAACCATTTGATCAAACTGAGTGTACCATGTCACCACGTTAAGGTGTCCTCAAAGACATGGTCCCTACACTAGCATTCTCACAGTGGCAATATTTTTTTTGTTTTTTTTGTTTCTACCTTAGTCACATGCAGCGTGCAACCTACAGTGTAAACAGAGGTATTGGGGTGCTGCCAATTTCTGCTTTTTTTCTGTTGTATGTAAGGTGTGTTGGCTGCCTCCTGTTGGCTTGCACTCCACCCATGACTCGTGGGTGCTATAAATAGAGATTATTTGGATCCTATCTGCCCATTGTAGGCTTATTGTTAGCCCAGGAGAGGCCATTGCTAGTGTGAGAATGCTAGAGTAGGACCATGTCTCTGAGGACACCTTAACGTGGTACACTCTGATTTTTTTAAAATATCTATAGAGCAAGTTTTTATTGTGTGTACACCAGGGGGAGTATGTACGGTAAGCACTTCCACCTGTAGGTTGCTGTTGCACTTTTATTTTTTGGGTAGTCATTATCTGCAGGCTCTCTCTTTGGCCTCCGTTCTCTTGTGATCACACAACTTGGAGATTTGGTCTTAATAGTTTTGTTGCATTTTTATACAACACCACATATCCTCAGTCTGCCCTTTTCAGAAATATGAAGGATGTAGAGTCTTTCCTCTCTTGTATCACATGTACTGGCTGCCATTTGCATTTGCCATTGCAGCAGAGCATTGGGTTAAGCTCTTCCTCCTACAATCTTTATTCCATTGCTGGCAGTGTTGGCTTGCTGTATTGCAGGGTAAAAACTACCAGAATGGGACACAGTGAGCCAATCCATAGGAAATTCATAACAGTAAGCTAGGGATGTATAAAGCATCCCCAGCTTACTGTATATAAGCAGGTACAGAAGTTCTCTTTCAAAGGAAATTTTTGAAAACTTCAGACCAAACCTGTATGCTCAAAACTATCCAGCACAAACTGCTTCCCCTACATTTTGGTCAAATAAACCTACTAGGAGATGCTTACTGCTTACTAACTCCATGCAGGTCCTGCTAGTTTATAAGACCATGCGCAATTAGCTCCCCCTAATGGTGGTTGCATCCAGCTGGAATTTTATTTTTTATCAAATCAGGAAAAACCGAGATCCCCAATCTGGATCTACACAAAATGATGGACCCATTGTGAGTGCTGTTATGTGACTGTATGATTTTTGTGTACTCTCCTGGTGACAGCCCAGCTCACACCATGTTCTTTAGTTTTCCACGTATTAAGCCCCTTTGACCTAGTTTACTGTTCTTGTGGACGTTGTTATCGGTAATGTATTACTGATTACAGAAGCTTCTTATTGTGTTCCGGTAGGGAGTGGAAGTAATGTCCAATGGTCGTTCTGTTCCAGTCTGCACCTGAACACACTTTAGGTGCAGCATCACCTTTCACCTTTTGAATTTTGGCACCTTAAAGGGATTATCCAAGTTAAAAAAAAAAAAAAACATGGCTGCTATCTTTCAGAAGCCACACCATCTCAGTCCTATTGAATTAAATGGAGTTAAATTATAATACCACACACAACCTGAAGACAGGTAGCAGTAGCTATGACTTTTCTAATCCTGGTGGCAAACCCCTTTAAGTATCATTTTTGTTGATCTTTAGATCTGTCGTGAAAAAAATCTGTAAACTATGATGTGGAATGCCACTAAAAACAACCATTGTAAGATTCCGCCATGTGAAAGGGGCCGATCAACAATCATTCCATGACAAGGACTGTGAGCAAAGTAAGAGGAAATATACACCAGGAGGCCTGCAACACGACAACCCCTAAAGTAATGCACTTGTATGTTGTTATTGGCAGTCATGGATTTTGCCTTTTTGTATTAACATTGACAAAGTTACTTAGTGAGAGGCAGGTGAAGCAAGCCCAGGCACTCCGCTTCCACCACCACAAGTAGGTGAGAACTGATTATAGTCCTTATCAGATCTGCTGCTGATGGACGTTGTATACACAGTGGCTTTTTGCACAATATCGTTGCTGTGTTTGCCTTTTCATATGCACTATTGTTAATGTTCCTCTCCTTATCTCGCAGTCCTCTGTAAATGTCAAATGTAGGCTGGGAGTAGAGAGCTAATAATGGAGGACCTATGCGGTCAGGTGCCGTAGTCCTACAACCAGTATCTGCAGTAAGAGGAGGCTATGCTTAGTTTATCCTGAATGTGGATGGTGAGTGATGACTCCATGGCGGTCTGAGTCACTGTTTCTCAGTAAATCCTGATGGCTTTGTCATTACACATGCTAGGCATTGGGGGCTATGCCTCAATGGCAATGTTCTTTCTAGACAAGAAGCCTGAAAGCTATACCATTAAATTACCTATGCAGAAGACAGAGACCTTTGGCCTACTCAAGCATCGGGCACCCCACATCAATCCCTGTCTCCGCTACACACAATCATGGAGAGAACATACAAAAGAACATAAAATGCCTATGCAAAACTTGTTCAAGTTGAGTTGGAAGCCAGGACCCCAGGGTTGCAGGGCAATGGTTATAACCTCTGACCACCTCCATCAGTCCTGTAGACTTGGAACGTCGTGGTAGCACATACCGTAAGCTTTACTACTACCGCTCCATTTTACCTGTATGACCACAGTGAGGATATATAAAGGCCTATAGTGATCAAGGGGGGTCCCATCATTGGGAATCATACTGGTTGCTAGAGTCCTTCCTGGTCCTCCTCCTGTGGGTAGTCATGATGGGGACAACTTATATGGATAATGCACAATGCCTGCGCCATACAAGTGTATGGAAGATTTGGAAGTGGAGCCCTAGGTGGGATGATGGGGCTTTTATAATGGTAACCTAAAAGTGAAAAGCTAGAAAAATTGGAAAGAAGAGTTGGATATTCTGAAGCCTTCTATAGTCTTCTAGATCAGGTCACTGGGATTTAAGTCAGTCAGGGACTTAGCACATATTACCATGATAATAACCTTTGTCCAATATGGCATAATTTTGACCAATTGAAGAACATTTAATAAAGGTTATAGGACCATCATGCCCAATATGATTGATAGCTGGGTCCTCTAGATACTTTGCTGAATTTTCCCTTGGGGCCGTCAGGAGTCAGTGGAAACTGGAAACTTATTCTCTTACTGGTAATATTGGGTTGTTTTAGTATTTTTTCCGTGGACGTTGTCCATATCCAGGTCCATATGTTCCTCTTGAAGATGGTCTCCTCTTCTCTCGTGAACTTGCTGCCATTGAACTTCCTCGTGGAACTGAAACCTCCAGCTGTTCTGTGGTTTTCTCTGGCTTTTTATTAATGTTTCTGTCATATAAACTGGAATGGACTAGTAGATACATCTTGTTCTGATAACTTTTGAAAGTACAGATGTGCCCTCAGCCTTGGGTGGTGCCATCTTTGTGGTTTGGCTCTGATTTTGGTTTCTGGTTTTGTTACTGACTCCAGAGAAGGAAACATTGTAGCAATTGTGATAACATAATTGGGAACCATTGTTCTGGTAGCTGTACCAATATTTTAGTTTAAATTTGTTTTCCAGGATAAACATTGACGGCATACCCTCGACTATCCATGTTTGAGCATTGGTGGTCCAACTCTAGGACTTCCACTAGTCATCCTTATTGTCCCCAGAGGTGTAACTTGTAGCCGATGGGTCCTAATGCAAAGTTTGTCTCATGGCACCCAAACTTTTTAGTACTGACCTCTTCATATGTGGAAGAGAGACTTTATAGTCCCCCCCTAAAGCTTCTGGGCCAAGGTGCAACCACACCCTCTGCACCCTCTAAAGCTTGATTGTCCCCCTAGCTACCCACACATTTGTAGTTTGTCTTGGAGTAGATATGCCTCACATTGCATAATGAGAAGTTTTGCAACTTTTTCTTATGTTTTTATTCCATGTCTGATGAAGACGGCCAGAGTGTCTTCAAAACACGTTGCTTCTATTTAGTAAAATATCTCGCTGCTGGTGGGTAAACAACTGTCCATTGTCCACCTGATCAGTGCTGCATGACCTTGATTATTGGTTTTAAGAAAGTTCCAACCTACAGCTTCTTCCATCTTTTTCTTCCCAATGGTTTTTCCAAGTCTCAGCTGTAAGTGAGCTGAAACATCTTGTTTACACTCAGAAGCCCATAAACCTGTCCTTATCATCTGCTGCTGGCATAGTCTAGGTGCATGGCTCATCAGTGAGGATATCTCAGGAAAATATCCTCAGGAAGAAGTTATTTAGTGCAATACAAAAATAAGGCTTCAGTAACTTCAGGTGCAGGCAAGAGGTAAAAGAAGTAGTCACTGTAGAAGTGAGAGCAGAGGAGCGTCTTGAGGGCCCTGTCCAAGGTAGCTGTGTACTCTGCCAGGAAAGTGTAGTTGAGAGGAGAAGAATAGGAAAAAGATACTCGTACTCATGATCTGACCACCTTATGCCCTACAGTGTCGGGATACCCGTCCTGCTAGGGTAGTACGAGGTCCCAGGTCCCTGTGCTGGATAAAGCAGATTTCCCGAAACTTTTCAGAACAACCATGCGTTGCAGTAGGATACGTAGGCAAGTTGCAGCTTTGTCCTACTGGGGTTAGTACCTAACTCAAGTATTCTGCTCTGTATCTTGTAGAGAGTATTCCTTGTGGGGACAAGGTGATCCTCAGAGCACATCCTTTCCTCCTGAGGGGTCTAGCACTGCATGCTAGCGGTAGTGACTTGCATAAAAATAGAAAAGTCTTCTTTTCTAGAGCCAAACTAAACTCCCTTGTGATTGGTGAGGCTTTGTGGTTTAAAGAGAGGAGAAAGAGGATAGGTAGAAAATTTAGTTAAAACAGGCATGCACCTGTAACAGAAGGAAACAAACATGTGACAAACACAGCTAACCCAATGCTTCCTTCAGCTGTGCATAACATAAGGTATACAGAAAACTCAGTAGTGACACCTAGTGGGAAAAACACAGAATACATTTTGACCATATCCCACTGTGGGAACCTGAGCGAGTTACTTTGCCCAGGTGCAATAAAGACTTAGTGGCACACTGTGCTGGGACACTACACATGCTCGCCTTGCGCTCATCTCTAGGGACAACCCCTTAAGTGTTTCAGAGCTCTCTTCTGTCAACCCTTGCACCTGCAACGTAGACCTTTGCAGACAGCAGAGATCTTGATCATGGTCTACCGAATGCTTCCACTATCTTTCCTATACATATCCACGATAACTACGTTATAGGTGACCCACAAAGTGACAGTGCCACACATACAAATGTGTTCAAACCCATATCCATGAGTAAGGTGCCTCTCCCATGTCCTAGCGAATACTCAATCAGTGGATGTCAGGAGCTGGTTTACATAGGTGAAGGATATTGATGGATTGTAGATGTGTCCATCCAGGTGCTGCTCTTGTGTTCACACCCTATTTGCATGAATACATAGGGTTGTTTATATAGTACCATTAGTTACGAATGACACAATCCATCTAGTTTAGCCTATTTTCCTACAAAGGTGATGAAGAGAATGCAAAGCGACTGTCACCAGGTTGATGTCAATGTCCCATCAAGATTATTCTGATTGGTTGCTTTGGGCAATAAGGCTAGTTATTTATTGATTAATTAATTTATTTATTTATTTATTGTTTGTTTTAAATATAAAATGATGATGTCACTTGATGCAGCTCATGATCCTATTTGCTTTAGTGGCAGCTGCCTGACACTGGTTGCTACAATGCACTTATACTCAGTTTTAGGGTATGTTCACACAATGGTTATTTATGGTTGGTTTGTTGAAGATCTACAGCCAATCCCATACCCAATACCTAACCAGCAGGTCTCTACACAAACAAATTCTCTTAATCCTGCTGAAACATTACATATCATCTTCTATGGTGATTATGGTGGAGTTAAGTCTATAATAGAGATGAGCGAACCTCAAGCCTGAAACCAAGCGTGACACATTTAATTTGGGGCTGAAGAAGTTGGATGCAGCCCTATGGAGTCCTGGAAAACATGGATACAGCCTATGGCCGTGCCAATGTTGTCCAGGTAGCCTTAGGGCTGCATCCAAAATCTGCCCCCCCCCCCCCCCCTCCATTCAAACCACTTCTACCGTCAGCTGCTTTTAATCCAAGATTTGTCCTGGGGTCCATTGGGCAGGTGACACAGTTATTGTCCAAAAAAACTATTTTTAAACTTGCAGCCCTGTGTCAAATTGGCGTGGTCTACAGTGTCTGTGCCCTAGGCCTGCACCACCTCTCTATCCCTCCTCCCTTTCCTAATCATTACTTGTCTGAACACCGCACGTGTGGTATTGGATTGTTAAGGCCCATGTGCAGTGTTCAGACAGGTGATGAAATCCTGCCTGGGGTGTTCCTAATTGTGAAGAGGGCGGGGAGGAGAAACGGAGAGGTGGTGCAGGCCTAGGGCACAGACACTCTAGGCCACGCCAATTTGGCACAGGGCTGCAAGTTTAAAAGTAATTTTTTAGTACAATAACTGCATCACCTGCCGAACGGACCCCAGGACAGATCTTGTAAGTAGCTTTTAATCAGCTATCCGATGGTACAAGCAGTTTTGGGGAGGGGGGGCAGATTGTGGGTACAGAATCACTTTAGATGCCGAGTGCTTGGTTCCAGATGAAACTTAGCGTGCTCGAGGTTTCTCTAGTCCATAAGCCTTCAGAAAGTATTACAGACAAACTCCAGATATTAGGAGTGTGTGATGTCAAATGTTGTAGGGAGAAAAAGATCAGGCATGTCAGATTCAATTGCCAGATCCTTTTATTTTCAGTGAGCTGAGTGGGATATGAGTCGGAAGGAGTCTGCTCTTAGTACGTTCTCTCTCTGGGCCATGTCACATGACCAAAATGGCCGTATAATGTAAATCGACCAGGCCATCTCACATAGACACATAGGTGGATGTTACTCCCTGCTCCCCAACACTCAAATCCCCATCTCTGTGATTAGTAGAATTTAACACATGATTGCACGATCAGACTACACTGGCTTTGTTTGTATTCTGTACAGTTGGAAACACCTTGGTTTGCATAGAAGCTGTATACACAAAACGGCAGAAATTTCTAAAGTTGCCTTTTACTGTTTGTAAGGGTCATCCAGGATTAGAGAAACATAGTTGATTTAATTCAGAAACAGCGCCACCCCTGTCCTCAGTTTGTGTCTGGTATTGCAGCTCAGTTCTATTAAAGTGAATGGAGCCTAGTTGTATTACCACACACAACCTGAGGACAAGGGAGGTGCTGTTTTTGGAAGATAGCTACTATGTTTTTCTAATCCTGGATTACCCCTTTAAGTATGAATGGAAACCTATACATAGCATGTCACCTGTCATTTCCTCCTCTTCTATATAGAGATATTTAATGAATACATTTTTTTAATTTTAAAAGTGAGTATATCAGGTCAGTTTTCCCTTCTTTATATGTTTTTTACATACTTCTTCTCCCTATAGTTTTGTAGCCTGGCTGCCTTCCTACTTATGTTATTTATTCTCTCCCTTTTCCTTTTATGTGACCGTGTTGGTTTCTCTCCAGTTTCTGTCGCTTTTATTTTAGGCACCTTTCACAATGTCATTTAATATGCTGTTTAAACCTGACGTCTTATTGACTTTCAATGGTTCCAGGAACTTAACAAACACACATCCATTCATGTCACCGGAGAAGTTAATAACATCGCTACGTGATGTGTAGTCACAGAACAAACAAGATACCACACGCCGACCACATCTCTCCCTTGAAGGGAATCGCCACCCTGAAACACCATTATTATTATTAATAAGAATAAATATAGACTAATTCTCTATTGACTTGAGCTTCATTATTATTAGGTGATAAAATTCTCTCTCCTCAACCAACACTAGA